>NW_024357725.1:1547186-1858770 GCF_014805655.1 Passer montanus
GATATGAGAGCTGCCCTCAAATCTGCAGCTAGTTACCTGCATGTTTCTGTGTCCAGCACCTGCCTTCCTAACAACTCTGTCAGAGTCTATTCTAGAGTTGGAGCTGTATCCTTCTTTCATTTCAGCTGCCAAAGGGTATGGCTGAATTTCAATATAAATAGATTGCAATTTCTGTGGACATGATAGTGAATTCTGTCAGCAAGAAGTGACAGGTTTACTTTGTACTGATGTTACAAGTTATAAAGAGACAAATCTAATATTAAAGAAGGAAATCTTGCCAGTTAAAATAAATAGGGATTGTCAGGTCCTAAAGTTCTGAATGTTGTCCACAATGGTCAAGTTTTGCCAATAATGTGTGCTTCATTTTCTTGAAGACTAGAACACCATTTCAGTATTCTAGCTTTTAAAAAAGTAGGTAACCCATAGATGGACATTGGACTTGAAAGTTTTGTTTTCTTTTAAGTTTTTCTTCTTAAGTGCTTTTAAGTTGCTTTTTCTGTTGTATTGAGAGGCATCTTTTTAGCTGCTATTTACAATGGAGAAATCAATTGCTAGAGAGGAAAATAGCTATTGCATCTTGAATTACACAGTATTTATGAAATGTCTGGGTGAGCTGTGGTAAGCAGCTGCAATGTGCTGAGATAGTGGATATCCAGTTTCTGGTATGGCACAAAATATTGCTGTGCAGCATGAGGACATCAGTTTCCTACAATGCAGAAAAAATGTGTTTCCGTGCTTCATTTTATGTTCAATTATGTCCTTTGTGGCACATAATAATCATGAGAAAACAGATGCCTGTAGATGATTTTATCCTAGTTTTTGAGTTTATTTACACACAGGAACCTGAAGTAGTTCAGTTGGGTGCGGAGCTGCTGCCGGTAAAGCTGGGGAAATGAAGGGGTTGCTGAGGCGTTTCTTCCTGTATTACTGTTTTGTTTATATTCTGCTGTTAAAACATGGTAATCTCTGTATGTAATTGGCAGTATGCCTAGTGAGCAGGCAGGATATTTGTTAAAAGGAAAATAAATCACAAGATACGGCTTTATAATGTATACAAGTAGTATGCATGCCCTACTGAGGGATCAGAATACACTGTGTTAATACATAGGACATGACAAAGGGGCACTTTCTGTCCTAAGCACTTTATGAATGAGGTGTAAGAGTTAACTTCCACATATGATAAGAATTGCATTTCATAGTACATGCCTTGGCTCAGGCCTTCTGTGCACATACTTGGCAGCGCCCAAATGTTACATACACACAGTGTGAAACTGCTCCATTACAGACCTTGAGAAACATGTGGCTGTTGGTAGCAGTTATGCTGGATGCTGCATCAAAGCCCTCTTTTTTTCAGAAAGATGGGAATTTGGTGGACTCAGACTTGTGCACTAAAACCAATGCTTAGAGCTGCAAGACAAATTTGTACCTGATTACTGTCTGAATGGAATTGGTTATTTAAAATTGGTTATTGGCTGTTTGTTTCTGCTTGTTTACAGGTTGCACGGCCGATACCATGAAATGGCACCAAACGTTGTGCCCATGGACTATACAAAGGACCCAGATGTTAAACTACCTATGCAGCTTATAATAAACATGCCTGAGCTGAAGGTATCACTTTTGACTGCTTGCAGTCTGCTTGCAAACTGTATCTTAACTTCTCTAGCTCGTTTGCCAGACCTTTTTCCAAAATTGATAGAAGTGCTGTGGCATGCTAAGGTCTTCCCCTTCCTGTTATTGTTCAAGGGCAAAACCAGCCCCAGAAACTGGAAAAATATTCAGGTGAATGTCTTTCTTGCAGAGATAGTTAGGGTAGATGTTAAAGGAAACAAATAGGAAATAAATTTAGCAATCTTTGCTTGTTGTGTATATCCCCTGCAGAAGACATGCACCCACAGAGATCTCTGTGTGAAGAGCTGGTTAGAAATCTGAAGTTCTTATCTCAGTCTGTAGGAAATTTGCTAGCAGTGTGCAGAATATTGCTAATAAAAAGTAAAGGTTTTCCCCTTTTTTATCAGCTACCTGAGCACAATAAATATTATTTTTCTTAATTATCAGGAATTTTCATTTTCTTGGGGACATTACATGGTAGGAAGTGGAGAAACAGTCCATGTAACTGCAAATGAGAGAAGCAGTAGGTGTAATGCAATCACTGCAAAAAAAAATTGAGACACTATTTGTTTTTATTCTCAGTTCAACAATTTAATAATTTATGATTTTAACAGGACATATGTGGAGTTTTAGCATTTATTTTTAAACAGTTAATTGAATTATGATGTGTTTTGTCACACAGTCTATTTTTAATGTGTGCTAGTCAATTGATGTCTATAAATTACTATAATGTGGAAATAATTATGTGTTCAATCTGATAGTTGCATGAAGCATTATTAAGCTTTTTAAGAACAGTGCTATAAAACCCTTGTAATTGATGGCTTTCCACTTAATGATCTAGAAATTCTTCTTTTGTATTATATTTTTTTCAAATATCTGATATTTTACAAGCAGAAGCTGTGCTTTAAACATTCAGTTGTAGAGATGCTATGCCAACATGAAGTGAAAAACATTTGAATTAGATTTCAAGTTGAAGTTCACAGAGCTCTTTAATACCACACTTGCTGTATGTTTAATTCTGGGATAATATAATTCATTGAGCAAGAAGCATAATTTGTTAATGTATGCATATTAAAAAGTATTCAACCAGCATTTAATATAAATGGAAATATTAAACACTTGCAAGCATTTAATTCAATAGAAAACCTTGGGAAAATTTTTATCCTTCAGTGATTCTTCAGACTCTGATTTGGCAGATGCCTGTAGACAGCTTGGGTTTCTGAAGAAGCTGAGAAATAATTTAGAATTATTTTTCACAGTAAGTGTGGGCTTTTTCAGCAAAATATATTTCTGCTTTTTCTGATGGCATCAGTATTCCTTAGGGTTTATGTTATCATTTCTGAGATCTTGATAGCACAACATGAATCCTTTGGCACAGTTCTTTGACTCCTCACACTTTAACTGCCAGACAGCTGAGAGTTGCTTTGTGGCAAATCAAGGCTAAGCTTAGAAAAGGAAGTGAGAAATTATGATCACACAGAGTCTTTTTGGCTTCAGTGATGGAGGATTGAGCACTTAAGGAACAGCTCACTCTATGAGAACTTTCAAGATGGAGGGCCTGGTACTGAAGCAGACATACAAATCAGAAATTTTATACAGGATCGAGGATCATATCATGCTAGCTTAGCAAACTTAATGGTGATGATAAACTTCCTAAGAGGCTTTCATGTATGAATCAGAATCATATATGGATCATAATCTATCTACTGGCACCACAAATCCGTGAGGCTTTCTGACCCTGCTTTAGAAGATGTCTCCAGGTAATGGAACTTGACTTTATGAAAGTAATAGGACAAACTCAGTGTTGAATTTTATACAAATTCTCTCTCAGGTCTCATAAGCCTGTGGAAAAACCTTAGAAATATTGGTTGTAAACCACTCATTTGATTTCAGGAATTCTGGGAGCTCACAGAGAAAAGTGCTTTCAATAGCTACTGAGCTTGTTTCATGTAAAATCCCAGTAAGAGAAGACTAGGTGATATTCCATAACTTTTTCAAGGCATTGACACTAAAAGACGTTAAAATGCTTGGGATCTTTGTTATAAACTGTGGTCCGTCTTGCTCATGAAGCATCTTGCGGGCACCTGTGCAGACAGGGGTGAGAGGGAGAGAGTCTTTCCTCAAGAGTTTATGTTTGAATTGACCTAGGTACTAACTTCAGCTGATACACGAAGAAAAAAATCTTTAACCTTTGCAACTTGACCAGACTGCCTAACAAATCATTATGGTGTTTTCTTTCTTTGGTGAATTTTCATCAAGGTGAAGACAAAGACAACATTTACTTCTTAAAATAGAAATAAATGACCTAAATGTCTATTGAATTCTAATAAAATTAGTGTTAATTTCAATGCACCTGGCTTTTTTCATATACACATTACATTTCTAGTTACTGGCAATGTTGAGCTCAATGCTACTGCAGGTTCTGACAAACAGATAGAATCAATAATACACTTTTCTAAATTAGATTTTGGTAATATAAAGAAAGATCTTTACCTCATGCATTAAAGCTTTGAGCCAGGTGTTTTGTGTTTCAAGGGGAAAAAAATGCTGATGGTCATTCTCTTTAATTGGTAATGAATTATTCACTAAACCCTGATTCTGAAAAGTTGAAAGTTGGGACAAGAAATAAATAAATAAAGGAGGAGAAGGTACTTTCAGTTGATTAGACCTACCATGACACTGAAGTAACAGAGCTACTTTACTCCGTCAGTTTCATTGCAGTCTCTGTTCTCTAATTTTCGCAATTTTGGTTACACAGGCACCAGTCTAATAAATTAACTTCGGGGCATCTGGACACCTGTGAGATGGCAGTAATTAATATAGCAAAACTGTAGCCATGATATGGACTGCTCAGTGTGGGACCAGGGAGAAAGCAAAAGCGATATTTTTTCAAATTAAAACTGATTTTGGTCACATTATCACTGTCTTTGCCACAGAGCTGCAGGTGGGAATGTAACCTGGTGTCAGAGAGCCCTGTGGTTGGCAGCAGTGGTGGGTGTCCATACCCACATCCCAGACTGTCTCTTTCCTAGATTGTGGGCTCTCTGGGGGCAGTGCAGAGCAATCCTTCTCTCTGGAGCTGAGCAGCAAAGGGCTGCTGGAAGGGAACCACTTTTGTTTCCCTCACTTTACAGTCTGTTGCTTCCTGCGTTTTGGCTCACACAGGAACTTCATTGATCCTTGCAGGCCTTGCCATAAGCTGCACTGGGGACATAGGCAGTTCCTAAATCCACTAGTGAAACAGGAGGGGCAGCAGGCACAGGAATCAGCCAGGAGCCAGCAAGGACACACAGGGAACAGCAACTCCATCTCACATTTCAGAAACAATGTTAGCACCCTATTTGTAGTAAGTTTAAAAGTGAATGCAAGCGAGTTACTTCAAAATAAAAATACTTTCCACAGTGTTAATAGGATGAGGTTTTAGAAGTGATTTCAGTGAGTCTTCAGGTTCAGAGCTTTCTGTGCATCGGGCAATGACACCTGGGCTTTCCATGGAAAGGGCAATGGATAATGCCGGAGCAGGGTGACCTTCTCAAGCCCCAGCCCTACTCTGGCTGATTTTTGCCCCCAGCTCATCTCAACATCCTTGCTGCATTCTGTTAGTTGTTCCTAGTTATGATGGGATGTTTCACTCCCTTCAGAGGAGCAAAACTTTACTCTGACCACTCTCCTTGCTTCTCTGAAGTCTCTTTATCTGAGCATCTCAGCTGTGTGTGCTCTAAATGTCATTGGCGAGGGCTGTTTTGTCTGCATCCAGCCCCAGGCCTGTGCCTCCCTGGTGGCCTGCAGCCTTGTCTGTACACTTCCCTGTCACAGTTAGGAATCAGTTCTTGTCACAATGCCTTATCTTCCCAAGAGCTGCTGGTATGTTCTGTAATATTTAAGCTATTCTGTATTAGCTTAAATATACAGTTTAAATGTACAGCTTGAATCTTTGGTTTTTTGGTTGTTGTGACTTCAGTTAAGAGTTGTTGAATTTCATATGCTTCTGCTTTCTGACAGAACAAAATGGTCTTTTCCATTAAGACATAAATGTACCAGTTTAGCTCTGTCTTAGCCTTGGTTTCTCCAGGAATTTCTTAAACAGTACCCTGCAGGCACTGCAGAGAAGTTTGATGACATTAATATAATCATAGACACATAAAACCCGAGGTATTAATTTTGAGGAAGAAGAAAATTAAGAAAAAAACCCTGCAAAGAAACTTGCTTTTTTCTGCTCCAGGGACAATTTGCTGTTGCACTTATTATGCTTCCCTTCTGAAGCAGCAGTCTTTCCTGTGGAGCTTTGGTAATGAACAATTTAGCTACTTTTATATTAATGTTTGTCTGATAGCAATTTTTTTCCCCTCTGTTTTGGAATAACTCCTGAAATTTGAGAAAGGCTAGTTTTACCATTGCTGAAAAAGTCCCGATTAAAATATCCAAAAGATTCTGACTTGCAATAGTCTGCAAAATAGACTGCTTTGTGCTTTTAAATATATTCTCTGAAGTCAGTGGGGACTTATGTTCAAATACAAAAGGGAAAGTCATTATTGTGTTTCTGTGGGTATGAAAATTAAGCAGCATTTTGTAATGACTATCCAGTATCTCCAACTTATCTTGACCTATCTTTGAAATTCATTTGCAACCTCGTATTTCCAAAATGCAGTCAGCCCGTGGGAATAGGATTGGATGTTTGAAATTACTTCTTCAAACTACAAAACAGATAAGGCAAAAGGCCACCTGAGTACTTTCCTAGAGTCTGGGATGGAAACTAATGGACAGAAGAATGTAATAGGTGATTTAGCTGCAGTGCCAGGAGTAAACCCTCAAACAGTTTGATAGAAAACTTAATGATTGTGTTTTATTGTAAGCTGTTAAAGGTCTGAATGTTGGAATAAATGCTGTGTGAGATTTTAAAATGCACAGAAACACAATTATCTGAGTAAAAGAAGTGTTCCTTACAAAGATGGATTGCATATTTAGGATTCTCTCGAGCCACTACAGCAACAACATCAATCTGCAAAACAGCAGAGTTGTTTTTCGGTTGTAGTAATTCTTTACTGTTTCTGTCTCCCCTCTCATTTTTGTCGTGAGACTACAGAAAAAGCTTTTAAAGACAAGTGGAAGTTTCTAGTTTTAAAACGAGTATTTTTTTTCAACAATTAGTGCTTATGGGAAAGCAATCTAGGAAAAAACAATATAATTTTCCCCTTTACTCCCTTCCCCCATGTCTCTTCCTTTAAATATGATGGAACCCTAATCTGTGCTCTTTAGAGTAGAGGTAATGAAATTACAGAAAGGATGTGAAAAGTATCTGTGAAGGTAAGCTAATACTTTCCATTGTGTAAGCCACAGATATACTGCCTGAAGACACATAATATGAGAAAGTTAAAGGAAAGAAATCAATATGAGGAAAGATTTTATTTTTCATTTTGGTTTTAGAGATCCATTTGGCAAAGAGTTACTTAAGAAGTATGCTTAGGTTCATTTAATTCTTTCTTAATTCATCTGTATTTTCAAAATCTCTGACATGCCGAATAAATAACTCATCTTATGCAACTGCAATATGCTTATTGAGTCAGTGAGATCCTGCCCCAGCTTTTCTAAAGCACAAAGTCCTGGCCTTGATATTCACTGCTGATAGGGATATTTGCATCTCTCTGCTCCTGGTTTGTTACCCAATGCTTCCTCTAAGATGTCAGTTTACTACTGTTACCATGACACTTACTTCTCATGAGGTTTGTTCCAAAGAAAGCTATACAGTATTTTAGAACTTAAAAATCAATTTCTAACATGTTTTGATGTCCATTCTCAATTATTAAACATATAACACACCATTTTTTTAGTGTGCTTTTAGGAAGAAAGTGGACCTTTTCATATATTTCAGCTCAAATGAATCTTACTTTGGCTTATTTATAAACTGGCAGTTTGAAACAATAGAACCAATTGTTCCTCCCTGCATGTCTGTATGTGTAAATCCCACAAACAGGTAAATGTGTATAACCACAGGTAAATCCCACAAACAAGTAAATGTGTGTAACCACAGGTAAATCCCACAAACTGGGATTTAATGTGTAAATGTGTATTCCACAAGTATTTCCAGGCATTTAAGTGAGATACTTTAACCTGAACAGTACCCACAGATGCACACCTGCTGTACCTACACATCATTCATGAGACATGAGTGATCACTACATATCCTTTTACAGTGATGTTCTCTCAGCCATCTGCCTGGGTCTGGGGTATTATTTTCATTCTCCTGCTCTGGAGAGACGTGACCCTCTTGCTTTTTCAGGCTACTTTTTTTTTTCAGGAATCCCTCTTTTCTATTGTATTCAATTTAATTTGGTTTTATTTGGCTTGGTTTTATCTTCATCTAAACAGTGAACTCATTAATCTCATATCCTTTGAAATCTGTAGGCCTGTTCCCAATTATGGATTCCTTCAGTCATCCAACCCTGCAGGGGAATCTGTATTTAGTATTGACTACTTTAATGGGCTGTCATTTCAGCCTAAGGAGGCTGTGTGGTCCCTACTTCACCTGTCCATAAAAACAGCCTTGTTCCTGGTTGTTACTTTTTTAGTCACCACAGTTATGCCAAAAATGTATTCTATAGATGCTTTTGTTCTATGTGTGAATTATCAAGAAAGAATTCAAGTAAACTGAAAAATAACATTTTTCTGGTCATTTGTCTCTCAAATATATCTGGTTTTTGAAATTTCATTTAAAATAATAGGATGGTTTCTGAATACCTGTTAAGTAATTAAATTTACAGGTGGAAAAAAAGAAATTAAATGGAGATATGCTTGAACTTCTGAGCTTTCACAGTACTGCTTCTTTAAAAGCCAAATAAAATGCTGCATGCATAGTAAAAATAGTGAACCTGATATGCCACCACCACAGCTGTATATATTTATGCATCAATATGTTAATCAGTGTCTTGGCTTCAGATAAGATCTGTAACACAGCTTTAATGAGATGCTGCTCACAGCCCAAGTGATATTTGTGTTCTATTCATATTCAACTGAATTGAATTGATTTTCCAAGTTTTATTGATACCGCTACAAATTAGTCTTGGGATTTTGTATAGCTCTGAGAAAGATTATGGGTTTTTACTGTAAAAACATTTGGTTTGGATTTCATAGTGATGAAGCAGGTTTTCTTATGCTTGCTTGTGTGTTTATGGTTTTAGAATATTGTCTTATTCTAAGGTGCTAGAAATGACTTCAGGATCATCTCCTGTGGTGATTACATTTCATTTAAATCTCATGAATTTTTAGTCAGACCAACCACAGGTGTCAGTGAAAGTAAAAGGCCAGAAGTGGTACTATGCAGCAGCAAGGACTGCTGAAACTTCCTGCTAAAGCATGCAAATGTAAGTTTTTTGATGCATTTTTCAGGGAAAAAAAGAAAAAAAAATCTTTAAAGAGCCAACTGTGCAACTAAATATTCATTAGCAGGGAGTCTGCAGGGTTTTCATCTTCCAAATACCAGTCTGTGTATGTCTTTTACAGGAGAACCCCTTCAAAGAAAGGATTGTGGAGTCTTTCTCAGAAGATGGAGAGGGAAGCCTGAGCTTCAATGACTTTGTGGATATGTTCTCCGTGCTCAGTGAAATGGCTCCCCGAGAGCTTAAAGCAATCTATGCCTTTAAGATTTATGGTACTATGTGGAGGGGCTCTGGTGTGCTTTTTGTGTTTGGAGTAAATGAGTGGTACACTTGGTGATCTTTGGTTCTTCTATTTGTTTAGATTTTAACACAGATAACTTCATTTGTAAAGCAGACTTGGAAAAAACCCTCAATAAGCTGACCCGGGAAGAGCTGACAGCAGAGGAAATCACTCTGGTTTGTGAGAAGGTGATAGAAGAAGCTGACATGGATGGTGATGGGAAATTAGGATTTGCAGATTTTGAAAACATGATTTCCAAGGCACCAGACTTTCTCAGGTATTATTTTAAGAAAAAGAAAGTCTCTTGCATACTTGCAAATATTGTCTTAGGATATCACTGTGCAGTCTAATACAAGAAGTGTCAGACGTAAGTATTTTACTAGAGAACTGTCTAGGGGATGGCTTCTTACCTAACTCAGTTTACTTTTCCAGTTCTCTCCTAATTTAAGACTAAGAGCTCAATGACCTTTCATTATCACCTTTCCTGCTCCTCCACCTGTCTTGGTGCAGTTCAGGAAAATATTTTCATCCATTATGAGCTCAAATTCAGCCTGTAGCAAGGATTAAGCCTATAGCAAGGATCCTAGCTGTCTGCATAGGAATGTGTGTAAATATTGTATGCATGTTACAAATAAACATAGAAAGACATTGATCTCTTTGCTGTGAAAGTGTTTTTTGAAGAACTGTACAGTGTCCTGCAGAACACAGAACAGTGTTTCTTTCACGAATGAAACTTCTAAGGAAAGATGTTAAAAGTGATTCAACAATACAGCAGGAGCACAGTGAACCTTGAGAAACATCAGCTTCTGGAGAGGAGACATTCAGTGTGAATGTCTTTTATACATTTCAGGTCTTCCTTAACCAATCACGTGTATCAAGAGAAACCCCTTCAGAACAAGATATGTATCATCATTATGGTGAGGCTCAGCTCAGTAGGTATTCTAACATTTTGTTTACAGATATTTCCAGCTAAGAAAACATTTTCTTTATACTGCTATCCATGTAGAAGCTGCTGGGATCAGGTAGGGTTTCCTTTAATCAATCAAAAGGCTGTGCTGCTCCTACAAAGCTGGTAGAGAACAGTCATCAAACGTGAAGAATTGAAGGCAGATCTGAAGATTCAGTAGAAGCTGCAGTTTTGGAAGTTTCCTGTGCCATGACTGACTTTACTGCTGTGTTGTAGAGGCTTGCAAACTGCTGACTGAGAATTCCAAGGTGAGGATGCTGTGCAGTCATTTCCTGAGAAAGTTGCAGAGAGGAATGTTTGCCAGCATAGCCACTGGAATGACTGTCACAATTATTTTTCTTTTAAGTTAGGTGATGTTTTGGGAAGATGAGGAAAGGGGTGAAAATCACTGAGTGCTGGGTATTCAGCAGGGCAAGATGATGAGTAAAAAGTGGAATGAAGTGAGATGTGTATTATAGATTAGGTAAGAGAAATTGGAGAGTACCAATAAAATCAAAGGATGAGGCTACCAAGTATTGAAAGACTGAGTGTCCAGTTGCTCAGTTTAAACACATGTACTTGGATCTGTGTCTGTGATAAGATGTCTCCTTCAGGTTTAAGATGGCAATGTGCATATTTAAGGTAGATTGGCATCCCTGGCTTCCAGAGGAATCATAACTTGCCCCTCCATTCAGGTTCAGGAGTTTAGCTGGGTTATGGAATTCATCTCTCAAGTCCTCAGGCCTAAGAGCTCCTGGTGATAGACAGAAGGGTCTCCTTCACCTCCTAACCAAAACACTGGTTTAGACCCTCTGTCCAGGCAGTTTCTATATAAAGGCAGCTTCTGTGGGGATAACAGTACAAAGAAAACCAGTTCCTAGCTGGAAACATATGTAAAGAAATATTAGAATCCACTGAAGAATCTGATGTTTCTTATGGTTCAGCAACATGTGTCTTTGAAGCTATATTGAAAAATGAGAGTGTAATGGAAAAAAGCCTCAGAGTTGAGAATGTGTAGGTTCTCTGGTTTGGTTTCTGTTTTGAGTTAACAGCTGCAGGAAAAGAAAGCGACAGGGTCATAAGACTACTTTTATCCAAACTGATTTACATGGAAGATTTGATACCTCTGCTTACTGTGGGTTACAGTTCATTTTGTCTGTAAAGGTATTTTATTTTCTTAGGACATTGTAGTTGTATTTCTTCTGTATGCACTGCATCACAGACTGACATACTTGTTAATACTGAACTTCCTGTTCTGAGGAACTTATTCTAATTTTTTTAATACAGGGTAAATACTGCATTCTAAAGAGAGATTTGACTTTTGGAATGGGATTCATTGACGTTTAATGCCACAATAGGTTCACCAAAGTGGGACTGAACATAAATAAGCACTCTCTGGCAGGAGCCAGTACCTGCCAGCATGTGATAGACTTTGTGACATGGGACAAGAATCCAATTCCTGTAGCTGATCTGTCACCACCAAAAGCCCAGTTCATTGTGCCACAACAGTCTTGGACACATTACCTATTCATTTACTGAAACAATGCTTTCTTACATCTTTGTGAGTTGATCTCCAGCTCTCTTCCTAGCCTCTCATTTTCTTCTGAGTTTTCAGCTGTAATGGTTGTCTTAAATGATAGCCTTAGGCTGTGTGCAGCCAAAGGGCAGGCAAGGCTGTGCAGCTTCACTGGGTAGTCTACTACAGAACTTGCAAAGCACAGGAAGTGTCTGAATAGCAGATCACCAACCCTATATGCCAGTGGGAAACTGAACTAGCTTCTTACTATTGCAAAAATATATAAAAACATGCTTTCACAAAACTAACTGGCCATTTGAAATCTTAAGCAGACATGTGGAAGAAATACCAGCCCATCAATGTCCAGAGGCAGTCACAATTTCATTTGGTTTTGCTTATCTCCACTTTTTGTGCCCAGTTGAATGCATTCCAGAATTTTAATTCAAGTAAGCCCAAGAGTCTAATGATTTACACTTCCAGCTCCTCAGCAACTGTGAAAATAGAATGCCTAGGAACCAAAGCAATAGCCACATAGAAAATGATTGCCAGCGAGCCATTGCAGACGCTGGGTAACTGCACTTTGCAGGGATTTTGCTGTGAACCTATGGGCAGTCAATATTTCTGAACGTCTGATCCCAGATTATGATCCTGGCATGTGGTATGAGAGCCTTCTAAAAATGCTGAATAACTTGCAAGGCCCCAGATGATTTTTATCTGTAGTAAAGGATTTTTTCTGATCTTTTCCTTTTGTCCCTAGCAAAACCACCTCTTCATATCATAAAAGGAGGAAATATAGGATTCCAGTTAGGTTTTATCCCTGGCTCTGCCATTGCTTGAGCAGGTGATCTGTACAAAGCCATTGAACACTTTTTTCTCTCTGCTCTCTTACGTGGGACCAGTGCTCACCCAACTTGTGACAAACGTTGAGAACTTTCATTCAGCTGCAAATGATCATCATCAGCAGCATGAGATTTGAAGTTACTGAGGAGGAATATCTTTACTCTGTGGAAAACCTTTGAAGGCCAGATTCTAATAGCAATATTCACTCAGGTTTTGAAGCATGTGTTGGGATTTTTTTAAGCTGTCACATTATCACACCTACTTAACATACACAGCAGGCATTGACTTTGACACCATGATCCAGGCTTTGACCTGCTATGAGCTGAAGTTCATCCACTCTAGGTTGACTTATTTTCCTTATCCCAACTCTCCTTTCTCAAGCCTTTACTTAATGACCCTGTGTAGGTTTAATCTCCTACAGACAGCCTTTGCCAGCTTTGTGCTGCTGTCAGGCAAATGAAGATGCAGTAAAGTCTGTTGCTTGATTTGCACTGCTGTCGTTGAGGAATTTTTTCCAGACTAGAAGAAAACACTGTTAATCATTAACCAGGGAATGTCTATGCAGTTGGCTGTTATCCCAGAAGCTGAACTAAGCTGTAAATGATAATGACAGTTACTAGTTCAGAAAATTGGATCCCAGTAGTTTTATTTCACTCAAAATCGTTATCATTAAGAAGCTGCTTGTAGTTTAATGGAAGCATTGGCAGATTGAGCTGGCACTAGCTAAGTGTTCTGTTCTACAAGAATGGTTACGTTTTCTACAGGAAATTGTTTTATAAATCATCCTGGAAGTTTCCGCTTATTTGAATGCCTGAGGGTGAAGCCTATTGCTGTAGCATTAGGTAATGGCATTTGAGAGGAATATGGCGTTAGTAATACCTGGAAGCTGCCAGAACCAGACAGGGAAATAACACATTAAAAGTTGGAAATGCAGTATTTTTGAAACTGTTGTGGGCCTTTACCCAGCCATTAGTGGATTTTGTGACCCCAGTCCTACCAAATGCTGAAGCAAAGGAAACTCCCTTATAGGGAATGTGTATCTCATAAGACTGTTGCAACATGCAGATTAATTAGTTCTTAGTTTCTTTGCTAAGCATCTCTTGCCAATTAGTCACTAGCTCTAGAGCTAGTGACTAATTGGCAAGAGATGCTTAGCAAAGAAACAGTGGAAGGAAATAATTTTTGTCAGTATTTTTTCAGAGTATTTTAGGTGTTTCGTAGTAAAAAGCTGACACTGATAAAAATAGAAATTTTTCTAATAAATTAATTTCCAGTTAGGTGGATTTGTGTGGATTTTTTTGGGGAATCATGCCTCAAATGTTTTCACATACAATGTGATGGATTTTTAGCTCCTAGATATTACCTGAATGGTAGTTAAATTTTTAACAGCTTGGATTTATATAGTCTCTAGACATTTCTTGAATTGTGAACAAGATATTTATAAATATTTTATTTAAAAAACCCTAGTGCCAGTAAACTATTTGCATCACTATCTGCTTTGTCTCACAGTGCTTAGGCTGGTGTGCCAGGCTGCTATATAGCGTATCTTTTACTGTCACCCAGATTGAATAAAGTCCTAGAGACAAGGTTCCTAGGGACCATAGTGAATATGAAATTTTATCTCCTCCAAATACATGCCACAAGCTTCCTTTAGTGAATTTCTGATTCAAATCTAATAGCTGTAATTAAGTTAGAGTATTCTTTTGGTAAAACAAAATCCAAAGAGTGTGCATCCAGAAAGTCTGCAGCCTCTCAAATGTTCCAAAAAGGTTTTCTTTCAGTGTAGGCAACAAACTTAGAGAATTTACATGCAAAACCAATAATTTACATAGAGAATTTGCATACAAATAATTTACATACAGAATTTACATACAAAAATAATTTCTTCTTATTTCAGTCAGTCAAGAAAAACAGTTGATACTGTTGTGACATTGAACAGATTGCTGCCTATAGACAGTGGAGTTTCAGCATACCCTCTTTAAATTGTCTCTTCCTGTCCTGCTGAGATGCTCGGGAGCTCTTCTGAAGCCTGGTGGCAGTTGTAAGCCATGCTGCTTGCCTGTATTAAAGAGCAAATAGAGGGTAACAACCAGAACTTCTTTGGTCTAACAAGAAAAACAACTCTACCTGTCTAATTTGTCTTGGTTAGGACCCAAATACTGTGCCATAGCAAAAAGTACCATTGGGAAACACTTAGCACTGCTCTAATGCCTTAGTTTTGGCTTTTATATTTTTCAGATTCTGTACTACTTTAGTGTACTGAGCGTCATACTATGGGATGCTAAGCTCTCTTCACAGAGTAGGGAGACAAAACAATTCCTTCTTTAGGCTGGGGCCAAGGACAACCAATCCAAATTTCAGGCCCAAGAGCACAAACAATGTGAACAGAAGAGAGAAAAACGAAAAGGATGGGCCTTCATAACTTAAAGCTATAACTGGACAATTAACTCCAATATACAAATGGACCAGAACTTATAAAAGTGAGAGACCTCGTGACCAATTGTCCATTTGGGTTCATCTTGGCTGTAGCCCTGACTGGAAAGGAATAATCCATTGGTAATAACATATGCTATAACAATACAAAATGAGGAGGGTTATAAAACTGACCACTAGGACCGAATTACAATCAAAAACACGCACTGAAACATAGGTCGGTCTTCACAAGCCATCGGCTCTACAGCCAATAAATGGGCAATTTAGACTTGATTTAATCCAGTATTGAGCTTGGCCCCTGAGCTAACATTTTCAGAAGATGGAATTTTCTCTCATGAGATTTAAATCTTGAAGCACAAAAGAAGAAAGGGGTTTCTTTTTTGTTTTGGTTTGGTTTTTTGTTGGTTTTTTGTTTGTTTGGTTTAGTTTTTTTGGGGGGTTTTTTTGGGTTTTTTGTTTGTTTTGGGGTGGGTTTTGTTTGTTTGTTTGTTTTTGTTTGGTTGTTTGTTTGTTTGTTTTTTGCACACAGCACCTTCCTTTTCGTGCTTAAAGATTTTTGTTTTTGCATAGTGACAAATGTGTTTCTATGTCTTAATCTTTTTCTTTCTTTTGTAGTACTTTCCACATAAGAATCTGAAGATGTTTCTGCCAGTCCAGCCTTTCTGAATCTCAGGCACTCCAGGGATTTTTGTCCTCTAATGAGGGCTTCCTAGAACTCAGCAGAAAGTACTGAAAGAATTCTGGTCCACAAAGAGACAGAAGCATCATGTGATCTACAGGATATTTGGAACAGACACATTTTTATCTTCTCTCCTGGCCAAGCACTGTGGCAAAGATTGTTGGTTGTTGGATTGTGGTATTTCTCCCCCCCCAGTCAGAATCAGAATATTATTAAATATATTTCCACAGAGTTTTTATATTTATGAATATTTAATACTGCTCTTTAAAGTGAAAAAAAACCACCCCAAACCCAAAAAACTGAGAGATTAGCTTTGGTTTGTTTTCCAAGAGTATTTGAAAGAAAGCATGGGCCTTAAATAATGAGATGCCACTATCACTGTGTTGAACAGCTGGGATCTTGCATGGAAAATGTGTGAGGTGAAAGCACTGCTGTCAAGATCAAGCTCCCAGTGTTGAAGACAGCCACAGCCCAGGTTTGCCTTTCAGCCTCTAAAATGGCAACTGCTGGGTTTGGTGCTTACCTTCAACCAATATTTTATGGATTGTTGTGTCCTTATAAAACTTGAAATATTTGCTTTTTGTATATGATAACTGTGTATGTGATTCATTTCTTCCCAAGCTAAATGTTAAAACTTTGTCCTTATTCTCAAAGGGGCTCCTGCATTTTACTCATTCTGTAGGCTAATAATGTTCTTGAGTGGACGAACATGGTCAACTGTAACTCATGAAGAAGTTGAAGAAGCACAGAACTACTATTAAGGACATGAAAAGATATTTTCTTTTGAAACAAGCTATGCAATCTCTCCTGTAAAATGCATGAATGCAGTTCTATCTTCTTCTTTCCTCTCCAGCTGGAAATCAGCTAGATCTTTTTGTTGAGTGTTTTTTTTTTTTTTTGGTTTGTTCTTTCGATTTGTTTTTTGAATTTTATTTTATTTTTACTTCCAGTATTGTTTAGGTACTGGGACCTGAAGACAATCATATGTGTATTAATTACTGTTCTAACAGTTAATAGAAGGGCTCTGTCACTTACATGGCTTCTGTATCAAGGTCATCACAATTAAAACTTTTAAAGCATTCTGTTGTGCTTTGAGAATTTTTAGGCTGACCACGTACTAATTTCCTTTCTGATCATTATTCCAATTACTCTAAAGTTAAATCTTTCAAAGGATCAAATGTGTTATATAGAAAACTGTTAAAGTAGACAACCTAACCTGTTTATCATTTCTGTAGGGATGGTGATAGCTATCTACGTCGGAAACTCTTCTGTGTGGTGACCTTGCAGGGTAGCTTGCTGTTCAAATTTACACACTATGAATAAAGAAGAAATATTTCTCTAGCAGTATGTGTGTACATCAAAAGTTTCAGTGGAAATTTTGGATATTCAGAGTATACGGGACAGACATGTTTAAGATTGCACAGTGAAAATTACAGTAATAGCATTTATTTGTAACACATATCTTAGAGCTATCATGTTAATTGATGTTTATAGCATTTTAATGCTTCTACCTGGTGACTTCTGTTTAGATAAAGAAATTAAAATCTGAATTCCCTTGCCCAAGTTAAAATTAACAGAAATCAATCCTCATGTTCAGTTCTGATTGAGTAAAAAGGGATTCAAGCTTGTTTTTCATTGTGAGCAGATTACGTTTGATGTATCGGCTGATTTAAAATATTTGCAAGACATGACATGAAGAGAGATTATGTTAAAATTACTCCCTATTAATTGAAGTATCAGCCTAATTTTTAAAAATTATTTCAAGGCAGACATTTAATCTTGGAAGCCTTGTGGGGTGTGTAGGAAGATATGATTTGGATGTATTTGTAAAATACCAGGTTACAAGATTTGGGATTAGATTATCCAGACAAAAAGGATCTGGTGCTGATGACATAGGTCAATTCCTTTTGGCATCTACATTTTTCTGTGTGTTATGATTGTTATTAGCTAAAATTCCTGTTTTCCTGACACTGTGTGTCGTTTTGGGTTATATCACACTCCCCTCTTAAAGGAGAAGTGGCCTTGGAAGTGCTCAGTGTGTTGTTTCCCTGGGTCCTCCCTGACCTAAATGTCACCAAGCCCTTAGGAGACACATGAGCTTGCAGCCAGATGTTTGACCTTGAAGTCATCTACCTGAGCTGAAAAACAAAGAGAAAAAGAAATTAGGAGCACATTGTGGAGAAATATTTCTGTTCATGGAGACATGTTCATGCAAAATGCTGTAGATACAAAGGTGTGCAGCTGTCCCTAACTGCCTTTATTTTTTTGACTTACATTCATGTCCTGTAGCAAAAACTATTGCGTGTCCCTGGCGTTTGAGAGAGCTCTGTGCACACAATCCTTCAGCACTGCCTAGTGGTGGGTGAGTATTTCCAGCACCTGATGGCGAAGGTGAGGGATAGATTTCTGAAGTGCTTTGTATTTGTGCTTTCACAGTTGTCTGTAGCTGGATGTCTTGTGACTGGCAGTGTTCTTACAGCAAGGTTGTTGAGTGAGTGGTTCAGTGGGATGCAAATTTAATCCTGTCATGAGGTACCAAACCTGCTGGATTTTTGCAATTGTATTACTGGCACAATCTAGCAGACTAGCAAGTGTTTCTTCAACCAGCCTTACTCTAAAAGAACTATCAGGCCATGTGGAAAGAAACTGGAAAAGTAAAAGAGGTTTAGATTAAAACAGTTTTGGATTTGGCCCAAAAGTAAGAGGACATACATTTTGAATTGCAGAAAAGTGTTAAATATAAACAAATGTTACTATATTTTTTCAAAAATGGACAAAGAAAAATGAAAACTATTGCCTAAAGCCTCTATCAAAACAGCTGTGTGTGTGATCTCTCATTTATATACAGTTAAAGCATCTTGGGGACAAAAAAGAGTTGTGAAAGTAAATAAAACAGTATCAAAAAGTAAGAAATAGCTGGGTTATTTTAATTGATCACTGTTTTAAGGAAATACTGTAAGCCAAGATTTGCAGCAGCCTGCAGGCCAAAATCTGATTTGCATTACTTCCACATTAATCCCCAGTAACTGCTGACTTCAGTGGAATTAACTAATGTCTGTAATTGGATCTGTGTTGGGAAAAGTACTTGAGGTTTTGCTGCAGTTCTTTGTGCCCTCTCATGCCCTTTTAATGTAATCTTAATATGCTGTATGCTCTTTTCTTAACTGATAACCACATGCTCCTCTTTTCAACAGGCTCACTGTTGGAATCTCTTGCAATTTCTTGCATTCACAGAGGAACAGTCTCCTTTCCTTTTCTCCCCAGGACTAATTTTTATCTCCTTATGCATGTTAGAGGCACTTATGATGAAACCTCACAAGGTGGCACCACACCACCATAGCAAGTCATAAATTCATAGCTTCTTCTAACACTTTAAATGTCCCTGAAATACAGATACTCTGTAGAATCTATGATGCCACAAACAAACATATGAAACCGTGATTAATTACTGATTTTAAAATATCATTACAAAGTTTTGTGTTTCTCAACAGCATATCAATAAAAATATATTTTAATAAAGTCCCTGAAAATTGAAATGTACGTTAAAAATTCAAAAGGTATTTCCTTGCTGAAACTGTAAAAAACTCATATTCTAGACACTTCAATAGGTTAAGATTATATTGTAAAATAACAGAATATAAAGTAGAGGTTTTGTTGTGGATGGGAAATATTATATTTGTGAACTCAGAATCCCCAGTAAATCAATTTGGGGTGAAATAACAGCAAGACTGAGAAGAGTTTATAATATTATTTCCCAATACACCTTGTCTGGGACAGACAATGGAGTGAAATTTGATGAAGGAGACATTAAAGAGAATAAAATTATCATTGTTCATGTCCTTTTACAGATGTGTGTCTGAGACAGAAGTACAGAACACATTAACAGATGTTCTCCTCTTTTGTCTGTATAATTTTGCAGTTTTGGGTGTCTTGTAGAGATGTTAGTGGCACTGTGTGACTATCACATTCTCTTTGGTGGGGAGAAAGAGGAGACTGTTCTTGGTAGAATTCAAAGAGCACCAGCATTTCAGATAACAGTGCCTTTATTTAACTCTAAGTTCTGCCATCCTTGTCTGCAAGACATTTTCCAGCCTCAACTCCGAGTGAAATTCCCCACTGCCCTTTGACTGCCTCGTGTTGGCAAGAGCAGTGAGGAGCCCAAGTGTGCCAGCCCTGGGTGCTGTGCAGTTGCAATGTCCTTCCCTGTGCTCTTTCCCGGCCGGGAGCTGCTCAGAGCCAGCTGTTTCCTTGCACACAGCCCTGAGTTGTGTCGTTCTGCAGGTACAGGCTGTGGCTGTGGGCTGCCCTGCAGCACAAGGCACGGTCTGTGCTCTGCTCTCCAGCTCCTGCCCAGGCAGCTTGCGGCCGGACGTGCCTGCAGATGCAGGGCAGAGTGGTTTAACTCTGCTGGAGAGGGCTGCGGGCACCAGGCCAGCCTCCTCCTTTTCTAACTGTAACTTTTCTCCACTGAAATCAGGGGATGTGGCAGCCTGCCAGGAGCAAGGCAACTCGTTGTTGTGGACTTAATCACAGCTTGGGCAATTCAATAGGGATCAAGCTTGCCCTGTGCTCTGCACGCTGACAAGCTCTGGGAATTGATAGCTGCTGGTTGAAGGGGTGATAATTGAAGAATTTGGTCCGGTCCCCAATGTAGAGCTCTGAGCAAGCAGGTACAAGGTAGCTCTGTTTACTTGATGGAAGTGGTTTACAGTTTGGTCTGGGAAAGTATTCATCTGTCCAGAAGTCAGATCCAGCTTTTTCATAGGTCTCTCATCCCCTTGGTCATGGCTGTTATGGTTATGGGCTGTTTCTCACATCATCCTCGAGGCAGCACTTCACAGATAGTGAATTCATGTGGATCATTAGTAACCTTTTATTAGCAATCTAACATTCAGGGTTACTTCAATGGCACTTAGAAATAAATTTATATTCTCCAGATTTCACCCCCATCTCAGCTGAAAGGAAATGATCTCTTAGACATCTGCTTATATAATCAGAGGATCACAGAAGATGCTAAGTTGACCTGTCAGGATCATTGAGTTCAGCTCCTGGCCCTGCACAGGACACCCCAAGAGTCACTCCAGGTACCTGAGAGTATGGTCCAAACTCTTCTTCAGCTTTGGTTTGATGCTGTGACCACTGTCATTGCGGACAGTAGGCCCTGAGAGGAAAAAGAATATTGGTATTTTAACCAAAATGGTATTTTGAGTTTTCTGAAAATGATTATGCTTTTTTTTTTCTTTATACAGATAAAAAGTTCTGCATACTAAAATCTGTAGATTCAGGGAGAATTCCCTCTAGAAGAAGTTTGAAATGGAAAGACTGTAACTGTTCTGCCTAAACAAATGGGTTAATTGATGTATATGTTCACAGAAATAAATGCAATTCCAGGAAATTCAGTGAGGACTTTCATATGTTTAAAAATTTTCATCTCTTGTAGGGTCATTTTAATGAGTATTGTTCTTCAAATGTTAGAACCAAATATGATAAGGAAGTATATAAAAATTCCCTATTGTAATTTCAAGCATCCTCATAATGACAGTGGCATTTGAATTTGCATTCACAAATCCCTCTTACTACACATCTTCAAAATTTGGCTTTCTGCAGAATTTGCTTACAAATACTCCTGGTAAAATGACTTAGTCCCACATGACTAATTCTCAGTATTGTTTTCATTTCCAGTTTTCTCCTCTCACTGAAAAAGCAGAGAGAATAATTGATATCCAGAGATGTTAGTGTGTTTTGATATACTTTCATTCCAAGAAACTCACCAAGTTAAACAGTGGGTTATTAATGCCATGGTCTCTGCTGGATTGGCTTAGAGGGTTTTTTTTTCTCACTGTGATAATTCTGTAGTAGGCAGATGTCCTTGGGGGCCAGATCTCCACAGGACTCCTACTCACTTCAGTAGGCAGCCTTCAGATCAGGTCCTTAAATAACATTTTGCTTTATTCAAACATGGAATGCATAAACAAAAAATGAAAACCTGCAGATAATAAATTATTTTGTTTCCGAAGAAATACTAATACACAGGCAGAGATGGAAAACAGATTTACTGCAAGTATTTTTACTGTCTCATTCTCTATGAGACAGTACGTAAAATGGAAGAAAACATTAAAACTTTGTATACAGATAAGTGAAGAATTGTAATTATCTTTAGTATGTCCCTTTGATTTTGAAGAGTTTATTAAAACATGAATAGCTAATCTGAAAGTACTGAAAAATGCAAAAAAAGCCTTGCTTAGCCATTTCATCTGTATCTGACACATTTTGTTTGAAAGTCTAGGCTTTACTACACTAAACAAAGAACATTGGAGTTCTCATAAAGAACACAAGCATTAGAGTTCTCACTCTATTTTTATTTACTTTAAAACTGTACAGAACTCAGCTAACATTCCCTCTTTTGGAGAATTTGCATTTGCTTGCTTGAAATTAGGACATTGTGTACACAAAGAGGCTGCAGACTTCCTACTAATGCCACTGCCCTTAGCATTATGAGTAAGCATTTGACAGAACACGTTCTGGTAAAGCCAGAGGAAATACTTTAAACAGTATCTTCATATTTCTTCCCAAACTCCTTCTGGGAAGAAACCTGAGATTTGTTATATCCTTTTGAAAATACCAGTGTGTCTTTTGAAGATTCACTCTTATTCACATCTTCAGCAGAGATGGGGTAGAATACCCACTGTTTCTGCAGTTCCTCTGTTGTAGTGCAGGGAAAATTGAGCCTGTTATCTGAGAAGAGCCTAGCAAAAACCTTGACTTAGTAAAATGAAGCTGAGTGGTTATGAATGCTGATGAAACACAAGAAGCTTGATTCAGTGACCTGAATTTGGAACCCTACAAAACCTTCTACCTTTCCTTATCCTATTTATCTAAGATATAAAGCAGGTGGAATTATTTAATTGATGTCTGATCCAATAATCTACAAATTATGATTTGTGGTTCTTTGTGGCCTTTAATTATTTTTATATTTCACCAAAAAGGGGGAACATGAAGGGTATGCTGAAGAAAAGAGAGTCAAGGGCATTTCCCTTGACATCTAATGATTTATTCTGCCCCCAACCATGATCTTCAATCACCTCCACAACTGCTGAGGTAGCTAATTGCTAAACTTTTTTTATTTTAGAAGGCCATTATAGGGGCAGGAGGAAAAGAAAATCCTGGCAATAATTTTAAATCAAGATTCATAGGTGATTTCATTTTTGTGAATGGGATTTCCTTTCTATTTAAGACCATCCTTCTTTTACATTTTTCTACTAGCAGTAACACTGGAGTAGTGTTGCTGGCTGCCTGCATTATCTTTCTTTTTCTTTTTTGAGCTCATGAAACAATTTATATCCTTTCTTTAATGATTTTTGTTGGCTCACAATTGAAGTTTGGGGAGTTGTTGTCAGCTGTGATTTATAATTGTCTGTGATACATAGCAGGGATTTATGATTTGTTTGGTTTGCATCTTTTATCTATGAGATTAAAGAGCTGCTAAAAAGAACTTGTTTAAACAAAAAAAAATTTGTTCAAATGCTAGTACCACTGAGAATGGAATTTTGGCCCAATGCTTCTTTGAATGCACATGATCAGTGAAAGCCCATGAAGAGAATGGAAATAGCTACATGTACTTCTGGAATAGTCACACTACTTTGGGATCTGGAGGATAAAAATTCCTCTTCATTACATTTCTGTCTTTAATCCAGTTGAATTGCACAAGTGCAGAGTACTAATAGATTTTTTAAATAGAACTTTTCCAAAGTTCACAAGAAAATACAAGATATTTTTGTCAAAATTTTAGATAGATTGTGGAAGATGAGCCCAAACTGCTGTGTCGCCTACTATTTTTTTTATGGGTGCATGGTTGCAGATGTTTTTATTCTGAAGGGTTGTATTTTGTCCATCACTGAACTAGGAACAAGATGTATAGTTTGTATCTGCCAAAACGCACAGGAGAATGTCTAGACACTATGAGAAAGAGTATTTTCTTAGTTAAAAAGTTATTCCACTTTAAGTACGATTATTTTTGTCTGCTTTAAGATTAGTGTAATTAAGTGTAATAAAGTGTAATTGAGGTTGTTCCAAAAAATTGTCATTTTGGGGTGTTATTTCTGCTCTTCTTTTATGAAAGCTTGTTTATTCAGCTGTAACCGCAAGTGTCTAACAGTACTTTGAGGATGTCTGAACAGAGAAATAACAACTATCAAACCATACCTTGGTGTAAAATACTACCAGAAAGCCTTGGTGCTGAGGGTATCCTCAGTCCCAGCAGCACAACCTGTACAGTACAGGTACAAATTGTGTACCTGTACAATTAGGCACAGTTGCCCTGCCAAAACATTGTACCAGAAATACCAGGCCAGAGCTGGTTCTGCCTCTGTGTCAGGCTGTATTGTTCAGTGGATCCCTTAGTTTTATTCTTAACAGATGCTTGTTGTCTCTTGATCCATTTGGTATTAGAGCTCTCCACAAGAACTGACCATATCCTACCCTTTTTCCTTGGGTAAATTTATCACTCCTTCAGGAATTGTATCTCATCTGGGACTGAAGAGTCTGGGTTGACACTCAGTGCACGGACAGTAAATACGCCATCTTGGCTGTCCTCATTACTCCTTACTTTCAGTTCTTCCAACAGCCTTCTCCCAACACCACTCTGTCAGCCTTCTCTTTTCTGCATCCTTGGCAGAGTACAACATCTGAGATATTCCTTTTCTCACCAAAGGCCCTGCTTCTGTGTGTACATGTTGCATGCAGGAAATAACTGGGTTATGTCAGTACATAGCAGTCTTGTGACTGGGGAACTGTTCTGGTAAATGCTTGAGGTTAGCTCGGTGAAGGCCTCAGAAGATTCCAAGCAAAAGTGATTGTTGTTAACTGCTTTGAATATGGTATCCATTCCCTCACCTTTGTGAAGCCTTCCTCAGTACCCCAAAAAGCAACAGAATGCAGTGCTGGTGTTATAAACTGACATTCCTCAGACTGAGCACATGTGGACAGTGTTTTCTGACAAATACAATTGCAAATTTGGCATATATGATTCTGGTAACATTGGATACAGGAGACAATTCTCTAGATATGAGGGCATAATTTTCTCCTCACCTTTTCTTAGCTAACACTACTATCCAGTACCTGCCTCAGTGGAGCATGACTTGGATGAGTTTGGCTCCAGATTTAAATGTTGTGACTTAGTCTTGAATCTGTATTTCCTCAGTTGTCTGTGTGCTTCCTGTCTTTCTATGAAGCCAAAACTAGGAGTTCCAAAACAGAAAACCACAGGAAAAGCTGCTCTGGTAATGTTTGTCTTGAGCGGAAACAAATAGCAATAGAAATTTCCTGGAAAATAATTTTCATGTGACAAATGTAGCCTGGATTCTAGACTAAAGTGTCTGGCTAAATCTCTCTATTTTTAGTTCGGATTATATCTGTTATGGCTTTTAATATTTTAAAAATACGTGTCTTTCAGTTAACCATCTGCAGGATTTTTTAATCCCTCTCATCTTCGACAATTGTAATTACACTTTACTAGAATATTTGGTTCATTTCTTCAAAAGTGATGAATAGACTTGTTATACAAGAAGTGTATACAAGTGTTACATAGGAATTCAAGAATTAGGAAGAAAGCTTATTTGCAAAGAGCTGGTGTGACTGTTTGATGTAACTTTCAGCTAACACCTCTAAGTATGTTAAGCAGTTCATGATCTACACCAAAAGAAAAGTTCCTGTCCAAAGAATTTAGGCTGGAATTCATTCTGTTGAAGTTAAAACACTGCTATGATTTGCTCTCCATCATTATCTGCTGCTTTCCCATTGACACTAGATAGAAGCTGGAGGGAATGGATTTCTCACTCACAACATACCTTCCATCTGTGGATTATACTGAACTTGCCACTGCAGCATTAAGCCTCAGTAAAATATCTAAAGACTGGGGAGAGGAATCAGCTTTCAGTAAGATGGACATTCAAACTGAAGATAAAATGGTAAGATGTTTGGATAAGAATTGCAACAGTGGGTGCTGGTGGCACTGGGGGTTTTGTTTAAACTGTAGCTGTAAGTCCAGAACCACTTACTGAGGCACACACATTGTCTGGGCATGTTCCTACCTGCAATTCCTGGGAAAAACACCTGGAACAAGACAATGAAATGTTCTCAATATTCCCATGACTGCAATTATCTGACTGCATCAACACTAAGCTTCAGCTATGAGCTGTTCTGTCTTTGAAGAGATTTCTATTACAGTGTAAATGGAGGGAGGGAAGTGGTCCATGACTACTGTACATGGAAAAAAGGAAGTTTAGGAACTACTGAAGAAGTGCAATTCCATGGTCGCAGTTAATGCAATGGAAAGGTGTAAGCCAGGCTACAGTGTCCCAGGAAATGAAAGTCAGTAAGAAGGCCACAGTGTGATTGACAGGTGAGAAAACAGGCTGGGCCACTGAAATGTTGTGCTGAAAGTAAACACAGCTTAAGATGCTAATAGGTTGTATAACTGCTATTTAGTATCACCTAGTATCACCTAGTAAATTTAGGGGATCACAGAATCTTTGTTTTTACTGGGCACTTCTGTAAGTCCCCATTGTATGTATATATTTGGTTCTCCAAAGGAATGAAGTATGACATGGAAGTATATCCACTTCTGTAATATTACAAAGAAAACATCTATATAAATGGAAGTAAGTTACACTGTATGCAGCTGAAATAATTGTGTTTTATGAATTGTGTCATTAGCTTTGGTTATATCTCTTACCCATTAATCATTTAATCTCTACAACAGTACTCAAAATTCTGCTTTTCCTCTTCAGCATACCTGCCAAACCCTGTAGCAGTTCTCCAGCCAGTGGGGATCCACATGGATGCTGACAGGCCAAGGATTGTGTGCATGTGGATTGCTCATCTTCTTGCCACAGTTAAGTAATTCCTGCTTTTCTATTCATAAGGGGTCTAGTTTAACTCTTTCTCTTCTGCACAGCTACCAACTTGCCTGGGTATCTTCACAAGTCAGATTACAGATTTCCAGCTAGAAATCAATGCTGCCATTCACTGAATTGTATATTGTTGCTTTTCCATAGTGAAGAGTTCTTGCTAAAATGCAGTGCAATAACAGCAAAAAAAAAAAAAAAAAAAAGTAAACTCATGTATTAATGTTGTCATATAGTCAACTGGTGCTAGATGAGACTGTTAACTGAAGTTAAATAAGATCTTTCCTACTGAATCAGAAACTGCAGCTAAGCTTCCCTGCTTATCCACAGCTTGTATCTTTTTTCCATTTTGAGAGGGGAATACAAATGGTGAATGTGCAAGAGGAATGGAGCACCATCTAGTGATTAAAGAATAATGCTGGAAAATGAGACATTGCTAGCAGTTAAAACAGCCCATGTAATTGTTTGGCTGACTTGCTTGCACAGAAGGAAAGAGTATATTCTGGAAATGTAATACTGTGATGTTCTTCATGGACCTTGTGGTGATTGAGAGGCAGGGGGTTGTAAAATGTCATGTCAGACTGCATCAGAAACAGTCATTTGAAAAAATACTTTTCCTGTTTGTTGACTAAAGAAAAAGCTTAGGAAAGTTTTTCTCATTCTCCACCTCCAAATAATTTAAATAATAGTAGGCCAAAACCATTCAGCTTTTGAAATGATGTGTGATAGAATATGCAAGTACTGTACATAGACTATAGCAGGGTGACAGTGCTTTGGCAGTGACAGTCATAAATAACATTTTGCAGGAACCTGCAAAATGTTTGTTAAAATGGAGTAAAAGTTTTATGCTGTGGAACAGTTTAGCCCACATCTCAGCATGCAGGTTAGGCCTGACACTGTATGGGAGAGGAATGGAGAGGGGCAGTTGTCTGTAATTCCGTAGCTCTGGAAAGAAAAGACCAATGGAGGTTCTGTGTGAGCTCTGAAAAACTCTGGGGTTCGTCTCTAATGGAGTCCCTATTTGTCAGAAGATGTCAGACAAGAGACAGTAATTTTTGCTTTCTGTGACGCCCAAAAGACAGGCTGGAAATAAATCCCCACAGACCGATGTCTATAGAGCGGGTATTTGTTTATGGCAGTGCTGGTGGCGAGGGGGACAGCTCCACCTAACTCACCCACCCTTGCCAAATGCTGTGGCATATTTATACAGTAAGTATTTCTTAGTGTTACTGTGTCACTAAAACATCATCACATACATCCGGCAACTAATTTATATAATTAGATATTATATAAATGTTTAAATCATAATATTAATATGATCTCATAATTATTAGATTTTGCACTGTGCTTGCTCCTCCCCAATTTGGGGGTCATCGGGGGTCTTTGATGAATGCTTCCATTCCCATCTTCTTCCCAAAACTTCTCAGCTTTGTCTTCAGAGCATGTGCAATTATGGCATTCCTTGGTCTGTCTGGCCTTAACTGGCCTAAATTCTTTGGCTAATTGGCTTTACATTTGCCAATTTCTCATTAGTACTACACTTATCTATCTCTAAAGCTATCCACCTGGTGAGTTTTTTTTCTTCTCTTTTTGTTTATTCTGCATTAAGCAACTAGTTAACTTTATACTAGCCACTATACTATACAGAAAGTTATTTATATCAGGCTATATATATATATATATTATGATTCAGGTTATACAGATATAAAAAGCTATGATTCAAGTTATATAGATATATAAAAAGTAATGACTTAGGTTTTATTGATATCTTAAGCTCTATAAGCATCTTGTAACTTTGATCTGTTATACAGGCGTCATCTGTTTTGTGGAAAGAAGCAGTGTATGCTCTCAGCCACTCTGATTTTGGAGCTATGATCTCACTTTAATCAGAAGCACAATGCAGATGTGCTGCTTTATTTATCCATGTTTCCTGCACATGTAAACATGAAAGCATGAGCCTGGCACAGACACAAACTGTATTTCCTCTGCCTCCATGTCGATGATAGACTTCCTCTTTCTTGCATATTTACCTTTTTTTCAAGAATAAATGTGGACTTATTCAGGAACCATGAATGCTCATATTCATTATAAGATAAAGTCACTACAATTATTACAATTTAGACCAGTCTTAACTTTTTGAGAGTAAATACATTTTTATTTTTTATGTGGAGTTATTGGCCTTGTAAGCCAAAAGTGCTATGACTAAAATACTAGTTAACCTTTAGGAGAGAAAACTGCAGCAGAATAAAAGGGAATTTCAAGTATTTTCATGTTTGAAAGCTTTGTAGTCCTTTTAGGAGTATAGTGACTGTCTCGCTGTGTGTTAACATTGGCTTGCCTGTTGCATTATGTGCACACCAAAACCTTCATTGGCCCTGGCCTCTGGGCAGAAGGGAAATCTTGCCTTGTGATACGCTACTTTTAGTTGTTTTCTAGACATTTGTTAGCAACAGAACACCATCTGTGCAACCTGGACATGAAAACATGAAAGGAAAAAGCAGGTAAAAGTACTGTTTTCATTTAATTCACCACAACAACTTAGAGATAAGTTGCTGTTATTTGCCAGTCCACATCTGGATCTGTTTGTGAAAAAGTGCATACATGAAATAAGGAACTTATTTCCCAACAAGGGGAACTGTATGCTTACATGAATCAGCTGTGAAATTAGGGGATTCTCCCACTATGAGAGTATTAAGGAAGCTAAACAGAAAATTTAAAAAGAGGAGTACTGACAGCAAAAATTTTGAGGATTTGGGATCCTGTGATTCTTTGATTTGCTGCAGGATGTGATCAGTGATAGCCAGCAGGAGTCACGGGTGCTCAGCCCACAGAGAACAAGGCCACACTTCACTGTACTGCTGAGATAATGTAACAGATCAGGGATAAGTGCTGGGGCACTTCAACTTGTCTGAATGGCTGAGACAGGAAAGCGGCAGCTTCTAAAGGGAATCAGTGTTTCCCTGTGTAACTCATGCTCCGGCAAATGACACTTACCAGCAAAGAGTGTGATGAATACTTTGTATTTGGGGAAGAAGAGACTGAGCAGTACATATGGAAGAAACATTATCGACTTGTTATTAAAGCAGGACCAACCTTTCTTACTGCCCACATTTACTAAAAGAATCCTAAAAGAAAAATGTCTAGCCTTAATTTGCAATGTGTAACCTTTCAGTAGATTCCATTTATGTCAGGTGAGTTGACTGGGGAAGGAACTTCCACACCTCATTTTCTGTAACAAATCACTCATGTTTTCCTGCTAGCAGAACACTGGCTATCTCCTCACTTGGCACATTTCTGGTCAAGAGGTGACAGCCACAGGGGAGGACTTGAGGCATGCTGCAGTTCCTTGTGCCAACATCAAAGTACAACCCGTAGACAACCATAAAAATACTCAAGTGCTTTATATCCTTCATATGATTTGCCATAGAATGAAAATATTTTCTGATGAGACAGTTACTTTTAAATGAGAAATTAATCAAGGCATTTAGAAATGAGGTCAGAGTGAGAAGCTCTGGGTATTTTAAGATTTCTGGGTAACTGGAACTTCCAAACTGTCAAAATTCAGCCAGATGCTGTTTCATAAATGACATTATACTAATAAAAACACCATAGCACATATCAGCTTCAACAACTATTTTGACAGCAAATCTTCCCTGCTGTATTTAAGGGTGAGAATGAAAAGCTGTATATCATTAACATGGAACACTCTCCTCCCATTTTTGGATTACTATGCCACATCAGACTGTTTTCTGTATTCGTACCAGAGCATTAGGCATGTTTAAAGGAAACACGCATTTACGGTGCTCCAAACACTCGGAGAAATGACGTTACGTGTACCTGCCTGTGGTAGCCTGGTGTCTTCACAGTCAAGTTTCCTATGTTAGAAGTTCCTTAGTATTAGCACCAGAAGTTCCCTAGAGCCCAAAACGTGCCAGACGTTTCGGGGGGGAGGGGGCGTGTTGTGGAGGAATAGAGTTTGGTCTGTAGTCATTCACAAACCGAATCCCTGTAAAATACAGCTTTTTACCCAGTGATGTGCCTGCATTTTCCATATATTTTTCGCACTCCTTCGGCTGCTGCTGCGATGCCAGGTTAGGGATAGTATTCAATATAGGAGACTACATGAGACTATAAGAGAAGGGTTTTAATCTGATCACAGGCCAAGGTATGATTTGGAAAACTGTATTTGATTCGGTCAGAAAAGTGCTGGAGCGGCACGGGGCGCGCGGAGCTCCCGCCTTCCCACGTCAGCAGCGGCCGATTTCCTGGGGCAGGGCCGCGCCGGGGCTCCGCGGCCGGGAGCGGCGGGGTCGCGCTCCGGGCCGCGCTCGGCCGCGCCAGCGGGGCGGGCCCGCACTACAAATCCCGAGAGGCGGCGGGCGCGGGCCGAGCCGTCCCCGCTCCCTGCGCGGCCCCGGGGCTGAGTCCGCGGCGGGCGAGGCGATGCCGGCGGCGGGCTCGGAGGGGGAGGAGGGTCTGGCCGGGGAGCAGCCCGGCCCCGGCACCCCCAAGCTCTGCGGGTACCTGCAGAAGCTCTCGGGCAAGGGGCCCCTGCGCGGCTTCCGCAGCCGCTGGTTCGTGTTCGACCACCGCCGCTGCTACCTCTACTACTTCAAGGGGCCGCAGGAGCCGCTGCCCCTCGGGCACCTGGACATCGCCTCCGCCTGCTTCAGCTACCACCAGCCGGAGGCCGGCGCGGCCGCCGCGGGGGACGAGCCCGCCGCCTTCGAGGTGCACAGCCCCGGCGGGGCCGTCACCGTTCTCAAGGTAGGCCCGGGCGGGCTGGACCCATCGCCGCCCCTGTCCGGCCCCGGCCCCTTCCCCATCCCCGGTACCGCCCCGGCTCCTCCGGGCGGGCTCGTGTGGGAAGGAAGGCGCTGTTTCGCAAACGCCGGGGAGATGGGCAGTACCGGGCTGGCCCCAGCTCTCTGTTAGTTGCGTCTTTTTCTTTACAATTTCATGTTTACCGTGCTCCTCTGAGAGGGAGGAAATGCTTCTACTGAGTGGATTCTCTGGAATCGTCTGGGCAGAAAAAAATTTCCAAAGAAATCTGGCGGGTTGGGGTTTTGGAAGTTGGGAGGGAGTGGTCGGGTTTCAGTTTTGGAGCGTTTATGTAGAAAAGATGATGCGTGGCAGGAGTCTGCTTTGGGGGAAGGAAGAGGAGGGAGAATTGTTTCCTCATAGTGGCGGAGGCTGCTTATCGCGTTGTCTGTTCAAGGACTCAGATTTTCATAGGACAAGAGGTAAATGTTTGGATTATTTAAGATATCTTTCCTCTATTGTCATGCCTAGGGGAAAAAAACCCAAAAAAACAAAAACAACAACAACAGGGAAACCATTTTGACTCAGTAAAGAAGAAATAAATTATTCTGAATGTCCATTATTTTTGTATTCTGTTAAGGCAGATTTGTGTCCTTCAAAGAACATTCTACTACGTAGAATGTAACTTTTCACGTTAACTGTGTACTTTCTGGGAAACAGTCTTAGTATTAGAACAAAATCCATTAAGTGTTAAGCAGTAGAACTTACTATTGAATACTGGAAATTACCTCTTACACACTTACTTAACAGTGGAGATTTGAGCAGTCATGATACCTGCTGGGACTGTGGAGCATGATTGTGTCAAGCTCTCTAGCATTCTGATTTGAGGAGTATAAATGTCCAAATACAGACTCATTACCATGCTTTACTAGAGAATAAGAAATTTATTTACCTAGGAAACTAATATAGTAATAATTTTAACAGCATTTGCTTAGGTAAAAACAGTGTAGTCAGTTGCATGTAAAAACTACTTTTGTATAGTTGTAAAAGATTTTACTGCTTTCAATGAATCTGCCTTTATAGCCCAAGTGTTTGTGTTATGAACATTAAAACTCCAGACTTGATTTAAGCTTTGCTTTCAATAGTTTGAGGAGTTTTGTTTGTTTTAATTAGGATGTAATGATTTGTGATTTTACATGGAGATCTTCAGAAAAATTTTGTGTTGAGGGTGCTTTTTGAATTGGAGGGGTTTTGTTGAGAAACACAGGCTTTGTGATAAAGGTTGCAGTGTGAAATTCTATGTGCCGTGTTTGTCTGTCAGACAGTACTTTGGCAGCAGCCTTGGGTGTCTTCAATGCTGATACACAAATGTAAGACATGGGAGGTTTCTTTGTCATATTTTTTTTTTGTCATTTGGTCTGTGATGTTACTACTCTGCCCATATTTTATGTGTTAATTTTTTTCCAGTGCTCTCCAGGAAAGAACATGCATAGGTTGGAACTTTCTTCATGTTTCCCTTATGGGAATTGAGAAATGGTGCCAGTTAAGAAAGTAAAATTAATTTCTGCAATTTGCAGAAGATCATTTTGTGTTGTGATGCCCCAAAGCAGCCATGTGATTGTACATAAAAATGATGTTATGTTGTAGGTATTTATGTAGTAAAGGAGGAGTTAATAAAAATCTTAAGGGATATTGCAGGACTGACTGGCATTTTGTGGTTATGTCATTCACCAAGGTTCAAGGTTTTTGCAGCTGAAATTGATTTTCTTCAGTCCAGCATGATAGTTCTTTAAGGCATCCTTCAGCTAACTTACGTAGAATTGCAAATTAATTCAAGATGGTAGATGAAAAAACGCAGACAACCCAACCCCTCTCCCTCCCCCTCCAGTCCAGCCCCTGTTAAAAGCAAATGTGATTTTCTATCAAGAAAACTACACACAGAGCATGAGGAATAAAGTCATGTCAAATGTATTCTTCAGCCTGTAATTTATATGCTTTGTTTTCCTCAATCTGCTGCTTGTTCAAAATTTCCACATCTTGTGATCTGCCCTTTCCCATTCAGTGTTATAGACTGAGAAGAGCAATACGAAATAAGCTACTGGAATTTCAGATTGAAATGATGGTGCTATTGAGGAATGCATTATTTCTTATTGTGCCTCAGTTTCTTGTTAGTGTAACGATTCCATCATCTTGATTGCTCAGCCTTTTGTCAGGAAATGGGAGCAGAGAACTCTATGATGTACTCTAGCTTTGTTACCCGGATAAGAATTTTGAAAAAAATATACTGCAGCCTTTACAGCAAATAAAGCAAAAAGTCCATATTTTAGAGTTGTAGATAACCAGCCTGCCACTTGTGTGATTGTGTTTTCCCTGTACATTTCCAACAGGTGCAATAGAGCAGAAGAAGCTAAGTGTGTGTGAAAATCTCTTCCATTTAAATATGTAACAGATATCATCCCTTTAGGTAAAGGAGCACAGAAAATTGTGTACATTATGAATGATGGATAAATTATGTTTGAGAATATTTTCATGGAAAGGCATGCAAATACTGATCCCACAATTATGTGCTGTAACATAGAATACTATCAAATACTATCAAATGAACCTTTGGGCATGTTTGCACAGCAAGGCTTTGCATTAAAGGGGGAAATAATTGACATTATGAATATATAAAAATGAACAAAGGTGGCATTTCTCATTTATTTTTGAAGCAGTGTCTTGTAGTGATACGTTTTGTTTGCTTCAGAAACAAAGGAAGTCCGTCCAGTGATGCTGGACTGTGTGTCTGGTCACTTATGTGTGGGTAATTTCTCTGAATAGTGGTGAATTTGGAGCAGAAGAGAAATTGCACAAGAGTTGTGAAAGAAAAAAATATTTTCTGAGCTGTTGGCCAGGTGTAAACATTCCAGACACTGCAGATTTCAGGGCCCTGATGCTTGAAAGTATTGGACACCAAACTTGCTGAACTGAGAGTGGCTCAGGACCGTGTGCTGGAATTTGTCAGTGATCTCAAAGGATGCAGCAGTGATCAGTGATGTTGGAACATCACTTGAACAGTTTTGTGGCCGGGCCTGACACAGCAGAGGAGGGAGCTCAGCACTGAGGGTGGTTTGTTGTCTGAGCTGATGCATTTTGCTCAAAACTTTGCTGGTTAGTGGTTGCAGTGCTTTAATTAAAAGTTGGGCCGCCCTCCAAAAGAAGCCATCTGGCTCCAGATTTGCTGTTTGAGCATAGCAGGAATAGTAAATCTTAAGAAATGCAAACTTTCTGGTGATGTTCTGTTTTTACAAAGTAGCTTGAGGAAGAGTTTGTCTATGTTTAGAAATGTAGCAAGAATTATCGTGAGATTTCTCAAAATGTGAGGTCTGCTTGTTGCATCTCTTTGGACTCTTCCTTTAAAGTATTTAATGTTGGCATACGTGTTCCACCAGTGTGCACAGATAGAGGATGGCAGTGCATGGATGTTTTCCTCAAATAATTCTTCTGTTTGTGTCATGTCTGCATCAGAAGGTGACAGTTCTACATCATTCTTAGTGGAAGAATTTAGGAGAATGTTTTAAATTAAATTATAGTAATTTCCCATCCTTTAAGTTGAGAACAACATGGTACTGTATTGCTCTTCACTTAAAAGTGTCTTTTACCCCTGCTGTTGCCTGTGAGTTTGCAGCAGTACATTTACAGTAATTTCTTATTTCACACCAGTTCAGGTGACATTCATGGTAGTTTTTTCTTCTCACAGAACTGCATCCATTAAAATGTGACTGCATGGCTCTGCAGTAAGAAAGCACCTTAGCAATACCTCAGTAGCTATAAGGATTTTTTGTGAAATTGATTGCTACTCTGCTTAATTAATGTTTTGGCTCTCATGGTAGGCAGTAACCAAATACTGGTAAGAGTCATGAGAGATGGGCAAGCATGAAAGTGTTCCTTTCTTTGACAGATAAAGTGAATTTAAAAATATGTTTCAAATTTGTGCCCTTTATGATTAGGGGAAGAAGAAGAAGACTTAAATATGCTACGTGTGGTTGTTGGTTTTATTTTGTTTTGGTTTTTTTGAACAGTCTATTTAAAACAACAGCTTAAACAATTAATTTTGTTTAAACCAAACTAATTTTAACAGAATTTTTTAACATACTCTTTTAGTTATAAATAACTGAGATGCCTGTAATAAACTCGGCCAAAGCTGTTCAAAGGGAGAGGAAGACTCCAGAAGAGGAGGGCCGTGTATGAGAGGAAAGGAAGGCAAGGTAACAGGCCAGGAGCAGTAGGTGGGCACGGAGTAATTCTTGGGCAAATTACTTAAAGCAGGGGCAGGAGAACCTTGTCCTGCTTTGCCTTGCCCCTTTCTGCTGAAGGGTGGGCACTGCCCCTCGCCCTGTGTGTAACAACATCACCTGGGGGCTGAGGGTGCGTCCGTGCAGCTCGGAAGAGAACAAGTGCAGCTGGGAATTGAGAAACAGTAAGGAGCAACTCCAGTAACATTGATTCACTGTTCTCTGAAGGTGGTTGGTGAGATGGTAGCAGGACAAATTGAGAGAGGTTCACGAAGTTCAAGAAGTCATGGGCAGAAGCTAATTGTAGGTATAGCTTAGACTGCCTGCAGGTGGGTTGCCTCATTAGCTGTCTTGTGGTAGCAAAGAGAACCACGTCAGCACTGCATCCTGTGTTAGTGGAAGCTCTTTGAATTCTTGGTGGTTTTTTGCTGGAGTACAGTAAAACATTGCTTTACATGGCCTGTGAGCAAGTGTCTGCAAAGGAAGTATAAGCTCTCAAAATTACCAGAACTGAAGACTTGCCACTGGCTAAAGCTCCAAAAGAAATACTTCAGTGCTAGGAATAGAAGGGGAGATGTTTACTCCTGTCAAGAGGTGACTGTAGTCTGTAGACTTAAAAACCTGCTCCTGTGGTGGTCATTCCCAAACTGCCAGAGGTGGCTGTGGGGATTGGCATTTCCCAGAGTACAGTTCTGTGACCTTCTGAGCTATTCTTTACCCTATGTATTTTTTTATGAGGGAAATGGTTTTCTCTGGTTTTCTGTGAGTAAGCTAGAAAGAATATATGAAGCTGATTTCCATTTCAGATTAAGAATTATCTTGTTTACATATCTTTATTACCAACTGATTCTGTAGTGTCCTCATGTGTCACTTGTTTGTTTCACTTCTTGATTTATGAATGTTTATTTGATTTATATATCTTGTATCCTTCCGTGTCCATAATGTACTGAAAGGAGCTGGAGCAGCAGCTCCAGGAGTAACGGAGGTTTTCTGCTTAATCTCCTTGAATGGTCCTTTGGAGCCATTTGCTGTAGGGTGTCATGGATGTTAAAGCTTGTAGGGGTACAAAGAGCCAAAATAAATATCCGTGTCTCTCATGGTTAAACTGAGATTGTAAACTGCTGAACCAGAGAGAGCACCCTGGGGAAGCATCAGTTCTTGTTTGCTGTGCTGTGTATGCTTTGTCTTGTCATTAGCTGCTCTTGGGGCCAAAATATAATGGCCAATGAATCTTCAATTGTATTAGACCAGAAGTGTTCTTATGTGAAAAATGTAGACAAATCTGTGCCATTGCTGTGCTTTGTGCAGCACTTACTGTATGCCTTTGTACGGAAATGTGTGTTATTTGTTGCTCTCCATTCTTTTGCAACTGTGCCTTGCACAGGTGCCCTCTTAATTTTTGAGGAACAGAACAAAAAACTGTTTGAAATTAGGTTGTCTTTAAAGCATAAACATAGTCCTCTTTTCCACTGATAATGCCCTCATGCACTTTGGGAGGAGGTAGGAGAAAGGCCAGCTAAAAGATAAGCACTGCGTGTGCTAACAAGACAAAGGAGTTGTGGGAGTGTCTTCTCATCAGTGTTAATTTTTTTGTTCCTGAACAGCCCATGTTACCAGGTCAGGTGCTTGTCCTAGACAGGCAGCTGGAGAGGTATGTTGAAATAACAATAACTTTTCCATGAGGGCACCTGCAGTGTCAGATAGCTTCACTTGTCTCTTCTTGGTATTTGTATGTTGTCATTTCACATGCTTTGAAATGGCTTAGAGCTCTGAATCAAGGTATGTTTGAATTCTTCCTCACTTACTGCCCCTTCACATTTTTGACTGTACTTTAGTAGGTTAGGCATAAATGTTGGAATTTAGTGGGGTTTTTTTTCTTTTAAATATGATTTTTCTATAGAAGCTAGTTAGCTCGTGGGATCATCAGGAAATACAGTATGTAAGATTTAGTTATTAAAGTAAGAGGCATTACAATGCATTATTCATTTATTAGTTTCTGCTGGTAAGAAAGCAAGTTAAAAGAAAGTTGGAATCTTCCTGAATGTTTATGGGATTTTTTCCAATAATATTGATTTATAGTTATATGTTGAAACAGTGCTTTGTGTGTAAAATATAAGATACTGCTGCATTTTCTAAAGTTTGAGTGTAAAACTGAAAAAAAAAGGAATGTGTGAGACTACTTCTAATGAAGAATTCTGGTGTGAAAATCATGGATGTGCATGTGACCACAAGGTGTACCTGGTGCATTGTGGTTATTTCTTTAAAATCATACTGATTTTGAATGATGGTACCTTGGTGATCTGCTGATTATCTGTGTTGGCTTTATTGTTGCACTTGAAATTACTGTGTTCATGTACCAAGGGCATGCAGAAATCTCACCAGTGCTCTGCTCCATGTCCTGCAGGCTGCAACTCGGCAGGACATGACCTACTGGCTTCAGGAGCTGCAGCAGAAGAGGTGGGAGTACTGCAACAACCTGGACGCGGCCAAGCGGGACAGCCGGACTTCCCCCACACCCAGTGACTTCTCCAAAGGTCTTGTTGCCAAAGACAACCCTGGTACGTTGGAAACTTGAGGGAGAACAGAAGGCACAGCTCTCTTCAGTGTCAGTTCATCAATACAAGGTGTTGCACTGGGGTAGAGAACAGCCTTAAGCAGCCTTTTTCACATCTGTTTATCAAGTAACTCTTCATAAACTTTGCATATGCTACAATATTTAACATAAATGTGATTTTATATGTGATTTCGTATCCTCTACAAAATCTGTTGATTTCTTGGAAAACTGATTTTTAGAAATGAAATAAAATTGAGTTGTCTTATGACTAGGTTTCATTAGGCTTAGGCAAGTTGTCTTTTAGTGGTTGCAATATCTTAAAAAGTTAGTATAGTAAATATCCTGAGACGTAAACTCCAGTTTTTAATGGGAACAGGTATATTTTGCACTCTAAATGACCATGCTTTGTTCCTGAAAAGGTATGGTATGGTGGATCTATCTCACTTTGATAAAAATGCAGTGCCTTCAAAACTGAAAAGGCAGTCTGCACTGATATTACGTAAGTGAAATTCAGTCTCTGAAATACCTTTAGGCAAGGAAAACATAATTCTACACTAGTGTCAGAGTTATAAAAATGTCTTTGCATTATACAGAGTTATTCTGCAGGTTTTACTACATTGCACATGCACTTGTGTATTGTTTTATTCCTCAGTCCCTACAGAAATGGATTCCTTGCTGATTTCTGTTATCCATAAATAAGACTGAGTAAAATCCAGTTCTGTGCCAAGTTAGGCATTAGTAAGGCTCTCCTGGGTTTAAGCAGTCTTGAGGTCAGGCATGTTTCATCAACAGATGTCACATTTGGGTGACGTTGCTTTGCTCCTACTGTAAACCCAGCAGTGTTGAGCTGCTGTTGTCATACCTTGTCCCCTCCTGAGTTTGAGGTCCTGTTGCAGTTTTGTCCTCTAACCCATTCTCTCCTTTGAGAGAATGTGCTGCTTGTGGCTGCTTGCTCAACAGAGCTGGCCTCAGATGTGTGTGCTGGGGGCTCACCTGGGCCTTTCAGCCACTGCAGGTGGCCCCTGCTGAGAGCAGAGCCCAGCCCTTGAGCTGGTGCAGGGCTGGCTCTGCCACGTGCTAGTGCAGGGTCTGCAGGCAGCAGCAATCAGCCTCTTCTCCAGATCAGTTTTTTGGCCAGTGTAGTTTCCAGAAGTAGTTTACTGTAGAGACAGGTACGTGGCAGGATTAGCCCAAGAGAATTGCTGGGAATGACAGGTGGGGTGGTTTGAGACCCCTTTTTTTGGTAGCAGCTTGTCAAACCACGTGCTCCAGAGCACGTGTATTGGTGGGCAAAAATCTACATGTTGCAAAAGGAAGCAGGCTTTGGCTCTTTCAGCCCTTTGTATTTCTGCCTTCATCCTCTTGTTCTCTGATGCACAGGCTCCCTTTTTTTGTTGTATTTAACTGACCCTGTGCTGAGTAGGTTGAGTTCATATGTTAGCCAGAAAGGAGCCCCTTTTAAAAATCTCTGCTAGATTGATGAGTGGAATGTGTTCAGTGTGCAGTCGGGTGATTGACAGCTGGTGGACAGGAGGGAGTGAGGCACAGTGACCAAGTACAGGAAGGGAGAGTAAAGCAGCAGACAGGCCTGCCCTCTTGGCAGCAGTGGTGGATCACATCTACTGTAATATGTAACTTGGCCACAGAATCTGTTCCTGTTTGTGCTACTTCCCTCAGAGCAGCACGTTGGGTACAATGTGAAACGAGCCTCTGTGACTGCAGCGTGTGCAGGTGCTGTCCCCTCACACCTGTTTTGCATCACATCCAGTCATTTCATCACTAATCTGGTATTTTTCTGTGAGTCATTGGGGGCTTTCTGGATGAGCCAGCTGAGCCTCTTCATGTGATTTTTTTTTTTTAAATTTAAATTACTATTGTTGTTATATCCAGGACAAGGAATGTCAACATATCATGCATGGACTGAGCAGGCCCATCCCTTTCAGGGGTAGCCTGCAGTTAAACTGCATGATGTAGAATTTGGAGGTGCATCCAGAGTATCTCATTTTCTAGGACAAATCACAGTGATAACTCGTATTGCCAACTGAAGAATTTAAGTAGGGATTCCTTTTGGGGAAAATACAAATACCCAGAATGATTGATGCTTGTTCCTTCTTTTTAATCGAGTACTCCAGGAGTTTCTTCTGGAGTTATGGGATTCTGTAAGGCTCTGGTTTCATGTTGATGACTAAGATACATGTGGATGTGCATGCAGTGTTGTGCTTTGTACTGGAGCATAGAAATAGCTTTATTTGGCTAGTGCTGGAGTACAGACGCTCTCCCTGGTGTTTTAAATGGGGAAGTAGTCTGCATTCAGTCCAAACCCAGAACTGCTTACTGCAGCCTTGCCTGTCTGTGCTGCCCTGTCCTCTCCCCTCCCTGTTCAGAAATCTGGACTAACTGGGGCATACATGGAGCTAGATACTGGTTTGTGGATCAGCCTTGAAAGGTTTTTAAGAACATTCAACGTAGTGAAAAATACTTCAACGTAGTGAAAAATACTTCAAAGTATTTTTCAGAGTGGGATGTGGGAAATTGAATATTAACAATAATTGCACTGTAGGATTTGTCGTGGAGGTGCCTTACTACCATGAAAGTCAAATAAATTATTTATTCTTTATAACATGTGGGATTATTATTTTTTTCTTGAAAGCAATTAAATGTTAATGTAGTTTCTATTATTTCAGTTCTTAATTTGCATTAATAAAACATGCAATGCCATGTATTTATGAGATGGTTGTGTTTTGAAATCAGTTCCAAAACAAGGTTGTTTTTTTTTCACTTGGAGGTTGCATGAGCAACCATTATCATTTGTTGTGTTTTGTGTGCTGTGCAGTCCATGCCTCTAAAAAAGCTCCTGGCTGGTGTGGGCAGGGGAGCATGTCCAGTGAGCAACCTCAGGGTACAACATTCAGACAATTGGCATGTCTGGGAGGAAAAATACATTTGTTGGGAATTCAACTCTTGAGCAGTTCCTTTACCTGGACCATCGTCTAAAAGGACTTAACAGAATCAAACAGGTAGAAGGTGAAACAAGCTGTAAGTGTAAAGGCAGAATGTTACTATTCTACCCTGACTTTGAGTATCCATAAATTTTTGGTCTGTGTGTTGTGAGTTGGTTTTTGGGTTTTTTTTCCCCTTTGGGATGTTTGGGTTTCCTGGGTGGTGGGGTTGAGTTTGGTTTTGGTTTTAATTACTATTTTGTAGTTAAAACTACTTATTATCTTTCCTCTTCATTAGACAGTAAATAGAATCCCATGTTTAGTTTTATCTAAACTACTTTAGCTGAACTGTGCTTTTTTCAAACAGCCACAGCACAAAAGAACTTGGAGTTCTCTTTGGCTGATAGGGCCCTGAAGTTCATAAAAATCAAGGCAGTGTAACTTGTAGCTCTATTTGAAACATGACATGATACATTTCTGTGCCAGATACCATTTTTCAAGGGTTTGAGATATTCCTAGTGTCAGAGATCTTTAATATTTCATATTCTTTATCACAGAATGTTCTTTCTACTTCTAATCTTTGGTACTTGATAAAAGTAACCCTCTGCTGAGTAATTGGAGGGTACGGTTTGCTTAAAGATGGTCTCGCTGCTGGTGCCAAGCATTGTCAGAGCAAAGGCTGAAAGACTCACCAGTGATAAAAGAGGGCATCATGATTTCCTAGGGCTTTATTTCAGTCAGAGCCCATCCAATATGTTACTTTCTAATGTAAATGTTGAATCATGTCTGAGAGTGTTGTCAAAAAATCTTTAATCTGCTGCAGTCTTTATGAATTATATCAAGAAGAATCTGAAAATTGCATTTGGATTTGTTTAACTTGCCTTTTCAGTGGGTTTGTAGAAAGCTGTAAACCACTTTATGCTTTTCTCTAATGCTTTTTGCTATTCATAATATATTCTGTATTCTGGATTTTTTACTCCCTCTGCCTGCTGGAGGGAGAGCGCAGCTCTCCAGACTAATGGAATCACCGAGGTAGCACAGCCACTGCAGGCTGTGCAGGGTGTGTTTGCCAGGGTGGTGTGTTGGAGCCCTGGCGTGCTGGCTGGGCCAGCCTGGCTCCTCTGGCCCTTGTGGGCTGTGGCTCAGGGCTGGGCCAGTTCCTGGAGCGTTGGGAGCCCGTGGGGTTTGCTGGGCTGTGCAGGACTGTGCTGCAGCTCTAACATGGGGCCCCCGCTTGCTCCAGTGCACAGGAATTAGGCTGGGGTGGGTTGAGGAGGAGTTGCATTCAGGAATCCTCACTGGTGCAGGAAGTGTCTGATGTCCTGCAGAGCTGTGCCAGCGTTCTTGGTTCTGGCAGTGCCTAGCCTGGCCTGGCACAGGACTGCCTCAGGACTGTGAAGGTCACTGACTTGCAGCAGCAGTGTCACTTTTAGGATGAATAACTTACAGGATGAAGCACACCCTGAAAGCTGGGTCAGTGTTTTTGTGACACTGTTCTGGACTTAGTTCTGATTGCCTGTTTTGTCAGTCACTCATGAAATAATGCTTTGTAAGCATCACACAGGTCCTGTCTGTTATCAGAAGTATGTGGCTACAGTGAGACCTCACTGAGAAGTTTTTCACTTTTAGCAATTTAAAGTAAGCCCTGAACAATGTCACTAGCAGACTTAGCAGTCTATGACTTTACATAGCCAATATTCTTTTACTTATTGAAGGTTGTGTTTATTTTTTTTCTCTCTTTTTTTTTTGGTTGTTTTTTTTGTTTGTTTGTTTTGGGTTTTTTTTGTTGTTGTTTTTATTTTGTTTTGGTTTTGTTTTGTTTTGTTTTAATATAGATTTGAATATCCTAAGTCAAAATGCTTCAGCAGAGAGAGCTAGAAATATTCTAGCTGTGGAGACTTCTCCTACAGACCTGGTGGGGGAACAAGCAGCTTCCCAGCCTGCACCAGTCCAAGGAAGTGCCATCAATTTCTCTCTTAAACAATGGAGTACTGAGATCAAGTAAGTTGTGAACCTGGGATAAAGAGTTACCGTGAGATAGTCTTGGTCAGGAACGACCAATTTCCTACAACAATTATGCGGTCAGTGGAGCTTCTTAAAATGATGGGAGGTGATGGGGTGGATTTTTTTGTTGTATCTCTTCAAGTAAACAGTTTCTTTACTCTATTTGCTGATTGAAGGTTTATGGGAACATTATTGCGTAGCATCACTGGTATCTGAAAGTCTTGTACAGCACTTCCAGTGATTGCTTTGCTCTCTGAATCCCAGTGGTTGTTGAGGCTGAGTTGTACTCTCAACCACTGCTGTTTTTCCTGGAGCTGTCAACTCCCAGCATCTCAGTAGTCATAGTACTCAGTGCACAGGAGCTATTTTTAGTGATGAAAATCAAACCAATATAAATCCTTATATTTTGTTCTCTTCTTAAAAGAAATGAAAACACATTTGAAGTAGGCACAGATTTGAAGTGATATAGTTCAAATTCCTGAGCAAAAATGTGGCAGACCCCTTCTGAACAAGATCAAAACCCCTCATTCACAATGAATTTACTCTTTAGTATTAACTGCTTTAAGTAACGCAGTCCCATTGGTTTTCAGCTCTCCTGTTGGGTTTTCTTTCTAAAGAATTTTATGGTTTGCTTTGCCCACATAGATGGATTTTCTACTTCTGCTTAAAGCATATTACAGTGCAAATGCAGAGCAGCTCACAAAGCAGAGCTGTAGCTTTGGTTAAAAAACTAAAGGATGTAGTTTTTTATGTCCTTCTTGAGCTGGGAGGAGAATGTTCATTTTCATCAGCAGCGTGAAGTTAAACAGATCCCCTTTAAAGCTTTCTGGTTTAGTGCAGAGATCTGAGAGGTTACCAGACGGTGTTGGTTTTCACTCTTTTTCTGTCTGTGGGTTGTTTTTTTCTTCTTTTCTTCCTAGTGTTGTGGTTGGTTGTTTTCCTCCCTTCTCCGGCAGTTCTGTGCCATTTGGGACGGGGGAAGATCTGGCAGCCTTTGGAATATGTGTGCCTTATCCAGTGTCTTACTGGATTGTGATTAGTTACAGCCCCAGAGTTAGAGGAAGGATCAAAGTGGTCTAAAACTGCAGAGAGTTTCCTCTCTTGCTATTTTTGTTTTGTATTTATTAATTTGTATTAAGGTGTGTAGATGTCTCATAAAAGCCTTTGTCCTTCCTCCTGAACAGAGAAGATACTGCTGTAATAGCTGTATTTGTATCCTAGGTAGCAGTTGTAATGTAATAATGGGGGGGGGGGGAAGAAAAATATGTCTTGGAGTTAAGCAGTGTATATAGTTACAGTAATTAAAGTTGAAATGCTCTTCTCTACTTTTAAAAATACACTTTCAAATACTATTGATAGATACCGACATTTAGGCTTAATTTTTTTTTTTTTTGTTTTAAATTTTCTTGCTCTCACCTACTTATTTACGCCTAATATAGATTTGGAAGCATACTGAATTACTATAACTTCCAGTTATATAACCATAAAAACATGACTTAAACCCCAAACATTTTAAAATAGAGACTCATTAGGTCATATGTTTGGATCTTGTGTAAGTTGCCCAATTGTACTCAGGGAAAGAAGTGCTGTTTTCAAATTTATCTATTTAATCTTTCATCTTACTTTAATCTAATAGAAAGCAACAGAGGACTGCTGCTTGAGTGCCCTGAACAAACCTGTGCAAAAGCTTTACAAAACTCAACATCAGCTATGATTTTTCATGGGCCTAACAGCAGTTCTTTAAAGAACTAGAAGGTGGTGTTCAGGCTTTTAAATGTTGAGGCCGAGTGAGTGCAGAACAGGCACAGAGAACAGAAGAGGGAATGTGGGGTTTGCAGTTGCCTGGTTAGAGATCAGCCACCATTTGGAGAAGAGGTGTAGAGATGCTAGGGGGCCCTTCCCGAGACACTCACTGTATTGGGTGTCCAATCCATCATTGCCCAGTTTGATCTACTTAATTTGTGTGGAACATCTGAATAAAGAAATTAAGCTTCTTGCTCTCAACAGGAATTATGATTCTTTCTGGAAGAAAATTAAATCTGTAGCATAAATGAGTCTTTGCCAAGTTTGTAAATCGATTGCTGAAATAGTTTTATTAATAACCATTAGGATTATTTTTAAATTGTAAATATTTATTAATTAATCAGATTATAAAAGTTGTCCACCACTTTATGATTGGCTTAGAGTTCATGTTGATAAAATGTTAAATCTCTTGTGAAGCTGAAAGACTGACTTGGATCATCAAATGATCTTGAAAGTGTAATATGGGTTATTTTCTGCTTAAGTTTTAAAGAGAGAATGTGGATGATTGAGTGAAAGCGTCTTAGTGAGCTTACACAGACTGTGTGGAAAATGCTGAGACACTAAATATATTTCAGTTTTATGCCTAAAATATTAAACTGGTTCATATGGGTTGATTTGGAATGTCCTTATGTAGTTGAACAAAGTCTTTGCAATACTGTGCTATGTTAATACTCATGGATGTAAGAGTTGACATTTCCTGAGTGAGTGATGGTTGTGGGGGAGCTGGGTCAGGTAATCTCATCCTGCTGGGAAATGTATTGTTCTCCTATAGAATTATCTGGCTGGCATTCAGAGGCTGCCCTGAAATGTTCTTGCAGATAGTTGGCCATGTTCCACCGTAGAAAAGAAAAACTGCAAAGGAGTCTTGTCATCAGCATTTCAACTGCAGCAGGTCTCTTGGATGATCCCAAGTTTTCTGTTAATTCCCAGTATGGAGCTATAACATATATGTGTTTTGACTGCATGCTGTTCAGTTTAATGCTTGGCAGTTACCCTAAAATTCTAAACTACAACTGATCAATAAAGAGATGCTGCTTGTAAATCCTAACTTTGTTTTGTACTTGCCCACTGCAGAAACAAAGCTAAAACAGGGGGATTCAAAAGACCATGGCATTAAAGTAAAATAATTCTTCTGTTCTTGAATTTAGCTGTTGATTGCAAGTGCTCTTTGGTAGCATATGTTTTATTTTCTTTGAGCTTTTATTTATTGGTATTGGTTTTGTCTGTGTTTTTAGCTTATTTTTAGTTTGCACTGTTTTAACTGTGAAAAGCCCCTTATAAAAATAATGCAAAATGGAGAAATATTTGTCACTTTTTCCTGCTGCTTTTTACACAGAAATTCCATGTCCTCCTTAAGAAAAGGAAGTAACGAAAATCGCAGGAGTGTATTTTATACCACTGAGGAGTGGGAACTGCTGGATCCAACCCCAAAAGACTTGGAGGATTCAATGGCTCTGGAAGAAAAAAGGAAACACCTGGCAGAAGGAAGTAAAGGTAGAAGTGGAGGAAGGAGGGAGGTCACATGCCTTACCTTGTTTAGCATAAAGTACCTTGTTATGTCTCTCTCTAGAAGATAAGTGGAAGCTTATCTTTTTCTTCACAAACCACATCCAGAGCTCTGTAAACTATTTTTTAAAAAATCAATTTCTTAGGTTGTGTTTGGGGTCCTCTGATGTTCAAATACAAGAGAATAAAGAGAAAGCCTTATTATCCACTGGTTTGGGTTTCCTGAGCATGCTACATGGTTCATTTTGTCACATGAATTGCAAAGTAACAAGGCGAAGGGAAATGCTAATGTCTGCAATTACTCACTTGAGTGTCACCCACTGAAGCAGAATTGCCTTTAGACTCTGTGTATGTACTTGTTATCTTGGCTTGCTTCTGAAATGGGGCCGAAGCAGGGATGGACATGAGGCAGCAGCTCATGTGTATGTTGTAACTGGTTCTCAGATTCGACCAGTGTCTGGAATAACCTTGTCAAGATGTTTTTATATCTCTTTAAGAGCACCTTAGGTGATATCCAAGTGACTTAATCTGTTAGAAAGCACCCTGTATGTGGAGGTGAAACCTTACATTGAATCCTCTTGTAGGAGAATTAGGCTGTGATATCAGATGTGGTTTTGCTGTGATTATTTGAAGGGAAATTTACTTTGCCATGGTTACAGATACCTTTTATTTTCTGTAATGAATTGTAAAATTCTCTTCATGTCTTACATGGAAAGTGTTAATTTATGAGCCAAGTCTTTTATCTGGGAGGGGAGAAGATTTGAACTTTTTTTTTTCCCACCAAAGAAAGCAACTTGGAAAATGAGGCATGTTTAACAGTATTGTATTGAGCGGTTTGAAAGCTGCTCAATGTTAATGAGTATATTTTTTAAGGAAATCTGAATGCTTTGAAATGCCTTTTTGCTAAGTGAACCGAACTAGAAGAAATTGTTTTATGCAGGATTGACTAGTTCAGCTTTTCCATTTGATTTTGGCCGCATTCCACACAAAGCAAGGCGCCCGTTGAAAGATATGATTGGATCAAGCAAAAACCGGAACAGCACCGACTCTTCCCCAACAGAATGGTATTCTGGCAATGGGAACAGACTGGTCTCTGAACTACAACTGAAGTATCAAAGCCAGCAGGAAGAGTTGGAGAAGCTGAAGAAAGATCTTTTGAGCCAAAAGGTAATTAAACCTTCAGGCAGAGTGCACAAAAGCAAATTGGTCTGGCAGGTGATTGTGAATTTAACCTTTCTGGCCATCTCACTGTGTTAAGACCTGGTTGGTTGTTTATAAAATGAGGGTTCTAAACAAACCTTTGTGTACAAAAAGTCATGAAACAAGAAGGACCATCTTTTACATCTATTGAAGTTAAGAGCCCTGAATAAAACTTCAATTTGCACACTGTTCATTGAATTGGTTTATCTGTCTTCCTTGTTCTCTGAAGTTAATTTGTTTGGTGTCTGCCAGGATCCTGGCTAATAGCCATAGCTTCTTTTTCTGTATGTACATAAAATATTTTGGGAACTTCTCCTTTCAGATTCTCTTTGTTTGTTTTTTGATTCTTTTAGTGCTAGTGCAGTTGGTGGGAAATAGACCTGGCTTCTTTCTCTCCTCAGGAGGGGTTTTCTAAGATAGGCCTAACCATAATGTGTGTATATAGACTGCACTCACGTGGTGGTCATGCTTGTGTGCCCTCATAACTCCAATTTATTCAACACCTTGGTTTTATCGAAAAAAGCTTCTACTCATTTTAAGAAGAAAAATGTTTTAAATATTATATGGAGCTGCTGCTTCTGCTATTTGTATTTTCCTTTGTGTGAGGTGATCAAAGGGAAACCAAAGAAGGAGTCAGTCTGAGCCCCATATTTATACTCATTTTGGGCATTATCTTTCCTAGGAGTACGTTTGAGCTTCTGAGCCTGCTGCTGTGGGAAATCCCATTGGTCTAGTGCAACACTGCGTTCACAGCTACTTCTGTTTTTATAAAAAGAAATATGTCTTAGGTGGTCATTTCGGTGGCAAGATTTTCTAAACAGCCTTTCATAGACTTCCTTTTTGACAAAGCAGTGTTTGTTTTTTACCTCCTTTTATTTTCTCCGCATCCGTTAGAGAAGAGAGCTCTTAGTTACCTTTGCTTTTTCCATTCTGTAACGATTTCCTGTTAACTTTTTGGGCTTAAGCCTCTTCCTTTTCACCCTACAACAGGATGCCTTGCTTGCAAGCAAGGCTTTTTTCAGCTTCCAAGTAACTGCTGGGCCTCAGCTGTCCACTCCTTTTCCTTAACCTGTTGCAGCCATTTCAGGCAGGATCCTTAGCTCAGTGAAGGACACTGAAGCCATCTATGTAGGCCAGTCATTGTAAGGTGTTAGCCTGCAAGAAATCATGTAGTAAAGTATTTCCTTTTCTCTTTAAAACACCAGCATGAGGTCTTAGCCCATTGCAGAAATTTTATTTAAACTATAAAATTTAGAAACTTAAAATTTCATCAGTTTTTTTTTGCTGCTGTTTTTTAATTCCCAGGAACTTGTTCGACTTCTGCAGCAAACAGTCCGATCTTCCCAATATGACAAATACTTTGCAAGCCACCTTTGTGAGGGGGTTCCCAAAGATACCTTAGAGCTGTTGCACCAAAAAGATGACCAGATTTTGGGCCTCAATAATCAACTTGAAAAGTTAAATCTGGAAAAAGATAGTCTCCAGCAGGAAGTCAAGAATCTGAAGTGTAAAGTTGGAGAACTCAATGAACGGCTGGGAATGTTGATGGAAACTATTCAAGCTAAAGATGAAGTCATCATGAAACTCTCTCGACAACTCAGCGAATGTGAGGAAAGCGCATCCTCTCAAAGTGGAGCAATAAATTCCCCCACAGCCACCTGTACTAATAAGGAACTGCAGGAACTGGACAGACTAAAAGTAAGAGCACTGTCTCTGTCTTGATGCATATGGGAATTTCTTCTCTCTGTAAAAGCACTTTTTAGTCTGCTGTTCTGTTTGAGATCACTATAACCGTTCCCCAGCACACTCATCAACGGAGGCCTTCTCAGCTTGGAACCTCCACTTGGAGCTGTTGTGTGACAATATAACCAGAACTTTCTTCCTTTGGGCCATCTCTAGTGCAGGGCTATACTTTCAGTAAATTAATCATTGGTGTGGAGCAGAAGAGATGTAAGAAATAATCAAAGGAGCAGGAAGGATTAAGGGTAAGAGGAAAATACAAGCATGGAGAATACAAACAGAAAGCTTGCTTTGGTTGTTTTTTATTTTAAAGTGAGGCAGCAAAGAGCATGTGGAAAAGCAAAAGGAAGCTCTGAAGAGACAAAAAAAGAGGGAGGAGTATAAGAACCTGTTTTACTAAAACTGCTACAGCTCTTACTAATACTTTATTTTTATTCTGTAACATACCTCTCTGAATGTGTCACAAGTTCTTAATGGAGTTACTGAAGTTATCCACTTTGCTCAAAACAGGCTTTCTTGCCTTTGGATAAATGTTGTATTTCAAATTGATTAACATTCCAAAGAATTTGGAATATAAATAAGTTACTTAAAATATACTTAAACTTATATAATTTTCTGTCTTACATGTGAGCCAGGTAAGTTTTAATAAATGAAGTTGAAACCGGAAGTCAGTGGTCTTGGCAGAAAGCAGTCAGAGCTCGTAGATGCTGGGGAGTGTGAGAGTCCTGTGGTTGCTGGGAGGGTACCAGCCTCATCTCACAGGCTCAGCTTTCAGAGGCAGTGTTTGTAGCCAGGATCTGAGTGGATTGGGCGGGGAAGGTCATTGCTAAGGATTTATCTTTCCATACGGAGGCAGAGATGAAACTTGTACTGTTAATGAGGGCTGGTGAGGGTGGTGAAAACCCAAGGGGCATTCATCCCCCCTGCTTTGTGTTGCTGTGGCCTCTGGGATGAGCTCAACCTACATGTGCCTGTTCTCCCTGCCTGTTCCCTGACAGCAGCCAGCTGCCTTCTGGAGGCAGTGGAGCACTGGGAGGATGCAGGTGAGGCACAGCACCACCCTGTGCTCATATTTGGCATGTGCATTTCATTTACATGAAATCAAAAAATAATACTTGATTTGTGCCTGATATTTGTAATTAATATCCTATTAGTAGCTGCTGTTTCTATGCTCTAAGGTGATTTTTATCTGACAGGCATAATCCACTTTGGGGTTTTTTTTTATCAACAGGACAATCTTCAGGGTTATAAGACCCAGAATAAATTTTTAAATAAGGAGATTTTAGAACTTTCTACTCTACGAAGAAATGCAGAAGCAAGAGAGAGAGAATGGCAGGCAAAGGTCAGTATGTTCTCACTTGGCAATGTCTAAAGCAGTTTTCCATACTTTAGCCGTAAATCTACCCAGGAAATGGAGCCATTTAAGTGTATTAAATATGATAGCTTAAAAAAAAAAGCCCTCTCAGTCCTTACAGACCAATCTTTCTGAATAGGTTCTTGAAAGAAGTAATTGCTTTTAAAATTGTGTGACCCGGTGGAACATTTTGATAACTTATGAACAAAGGCATGTGCATGTCTGAAAACATTGTTTCCTCAGAATTAAGGCTGTAATGATTTTTTTTAAAGGTCAGTGACAGGATGTGTAAGGACTTATAGGTCACTATCAAGCTTTCTCCTGAACACAAAGGATGACTATGGTATGGTGAATGTAATTTCTGTCTGGATGAATTTGAGTGTAGAGATGTTGCAGGGAGATAATAAAGATTTCCAGTGCTTGGGGTTAGGGAAAATGCACTCATCTGTAACTAAGGTTAGATACCTGTAGCTGGTTCGGTAGGCTTTGCTTTTAGTTGTTTGAAAAGCATGCATTCAGTGGCCAGGCTTAAATGCTGTATTTTTGGCACAGAGGTGTGTGTCTACAATTCTTACATGCTATTACCTAACTCATATGCCACTTAAGTTGTCCTTGTTCAAACATGCACAGACTACAGCTGCTACAATGCAACCATTTTGTTCTTTTAAGGTATTTCATACAATGCATTGATAATTAAGGTTTGCTCAGAATTTCCACATGCAAAAATACATGTGGTGGAAAACATCTGGTCCACTAGGCTGCCTTATGTTTACAAAAATGGGAAAGTTAAGCTGGCTGTTCTTGACTTAGATGTTTCTAAGCAGCATAAACCAATAGAATAGCATTGAGCCAGGTTTTAAAAGAAGTGTAGTACAAAGTAAGTGTCTGAAGATTTGTATCATGTATTGTTTTTTGCAGTATACCAGCTTAGAAGCCAAACTCTGCCAGATTGAAAGTAAATACTTGATCTTGCTTCAAGAAATGAAAACTCCCGTTTGTTCTGAGGATCAAAGTCCTGCTCGTGAGGTTATCACACAGTTACTGGAAGATGCCTTGAAAGCAGAACCTAGTGAACAACCAGAACAAGCATTTTTCAAACCCCACCTGGTCAGGTAGTTTGGTCCTGTTAAATTAAATATGTGTGTGTCTTGGCCAGTGGGCTCTATTATAACACTGGAAAACAGACAGTGAGAAGGTATTTGCAGGTTTGGGTTATTTATTGTATTTCCCTTCATTAATTGTCATGAAGTTGTCATGAAATCCTTTTGGCTGTATAAAAACATTGCCTTGGGGAAGACATGTGGTGCAGGTCAGGATGCAGATTGAACTCTGGGTGGTCTAATCTGGAGGATAAGGGGCCATGAGGCCTGGTGGCACCAGCCAGATGAGGAACGCTGGGAGACGCAGCGAGGACTCGGCAGCAGGAGGGCTGTGAAGACTTGGACTGTGAGGAGCTAAAAGCCCCGGGATTCCTTTGTTGAGGGTGCTTCCTGGCACTGTGGCACAGCCCAGGCTGCGTCTGTGTGCCTTGGATGAAGTGTTTTATGGAGCCTGAGACTCTGCCGAGGGAAGCTGTAAGGAAACCTGGCTGGGCTGTGAGTGTGGGTTGTGCAGGAGCTGAGCAGGAACTGTTGGGGGGGCTTTGGCCCCAGCAGTGACAGTCTCTGTTGGGAGTGTGGCTGCCTGGGAGTGTGAGAAATGGTCCCACTGGGAAGTTTCACTGACACATTTATTCATTAATTGAGATAAATATCAAACTTAGACAAAGGTATTGCCGTACAGCTGCTGAAGGGGAGCTGCTGAGGAGATGGGTACCTTCCAACTTGACCATGTTGTTAAATAAATTGCTTAGTTTGTGTAGTAATATATACAGGAACATGGGCACCAAGTCTTTTGTATATGGAATTGTACAAGTAATTGTTGAATATACTTCAGAAAAATGTGTAATAAGAGGAACTTGAGAGCTATGGAGAGTGGTTGTGAAGTAATTTTATGGTGGGAACTTGAGAGCTTCAGGGCTACTGATCATATTTTTAAAACCTTTTTTCTTCCCTCCATTACAGTGAATATGATATATATGGTTTTCAGACTATCCCAGAGGATGATGATGAGGAGAAACTAGTAGCAAAATCACGAGCTTTGGACTTGAGATCACTTTCACTTAGTGAAAATCGAGAGATCTCCACAGGAGTGAAATGGGAAAACTATCTTGCAAGCACAATGAATAGAGAGATGATGCGCTGTGTGGAGCTGAAGAACCTTATTCGGTCTGGAATTCCGCATGAGCACCGTTCCAAGATGTGGAAATGGTGTGTCAATCTCCATGTTAAAAAGTTCAAGGACAGTGCAGTACCTGGCTACTTCCAAATCTTGCTTCAAAAAGCTCTGGAAAAACCAAATCCCGCATCTAAACAGATTGAGTTGGATCTCTTGAGGACTTTACCAAACAACAAACATTACTCCTCCCCAACGTCTGAAGGGATCCAGAAGCTGCGAAATGTGCTGCTGGCATTTTCCTGGAGAAATCCTGATATAGGATATTGCCAAGGGCTCAACAGGTAAGATTTTGCTTATCTTGGTTAGTAAGTATGCAGTGAAATACTTAGTGAGCCTTTCAAATCCCATGTATAGCAACATGGTTTCGAACAACAGTTTGCCTTATGGGTTGTATGCTCATAATTTTTAATAAACAAATTGCTGTCACATTTTTTAAACCAACGGAAAAAGCAGTTGACTTGGATAATAAGTTTTGTAAAATCAACTTGGCATCAAAACTGGAACTGGAATTAACTCTTAAGAAATGAGCTACTCAAATGTAGTTTTACATTGACTTCATGTCAGTTGTAGGGGATTATGCTGCTTTTTTGTGCAAGAATTTGCTAAGTTTTTTTCTTCTTTTAAAGCAAGCAGAAAAAAATGCTTGAAAGCTTTTTTTCATATTGTTAAGGCAATACATTTCAGCATTTTCCACAGATGTCTTCAATCAGAATTGCAGAATTTAAAGGGGATTCTTGTGTTACAATGCTAAGAAAAATTCTGATTCATTGCAGTTGGCCTTTGCTAGAATAGCTTTGCTACTTGGAGATCTGTAGTAAATGAAGGTGCTACTTGAAGCAGGTGTGTTGGTCTAACACCCTGTCTCATCCCCGTGATGTAATGCTAGAGATGTCCACTTGTGCACTATTTTATGTACTAGCAAAGGCTTTTGGGCTTAGAGCAGCTTTGTCTTTTGAAAGAGCACTGAAGAAGTAGTAGAATAGAAGCAGTGAGTCATGTAGTAGAGGTGGTGAGGTGGTGGTAGCAGTAGTAGTAATGTGGAAACCTCCACCTAACACCCTTAGAATAAACATCTCCTTTCTAAACTAGACTCTGTGTTTAGAGAGCTCTTAAAATTGGCAACATCAACACTTCAAGAAATTCTTAGAGCAAGTTTTTGCCTTTTTCTGTTTTCTTATTTAGCTGAATACAAATACTTGGTGTGGCTGAGAAGGCATGGCTTTGCCCCATCTTAAAATTCATCAAGTTTTGCTGTTCAGTGCTCAGCTGTTAATACATTTACCTCTGCTGAACAGAAAAAAATACTTTAATGATTCTTACTATAGTTTGTATCTTTAATAACCTTCTCCTCCAAATAAACTCTGTTTTCAGGTTGGTAGCAATTGCACTTCTGTACTTGGAACAGGAAGATGCTTTTTGGTGTCTGGTAACAATAGTGGAAGTTTTTATGCCTCGTGATTATTATACTAAGACACTGCTGGGATCCCAGGTATGTGCTCTGCTGGGATAAAGCCTGGTCCTGTAAACTGCAGCCAGTCAACAGCTTTCCTCTGCAGCTGTCTGATAGGCCTCTTTGGAAGGGCATGGGAGTGGAGTTGACAGGGGTGGGTTCCAAGCACAAGGACCCTTGTTTGGACAAGGACTGTAACAGTGAGATAGTCGTTCAGTGTCCTGCTTGGAGTCCTTAACCCCCCTTCTCATTGATAGCTTCACAACCCTGAGCTGGGTTATCGTTCCTTTTCTCACGTTTGGGGGAATGGTGATGCGGGGCTCTGGGGGAGGGCAGGGTGAGAATGCATTTGCAGTGCTGTGGGCAGTAGCTGCTGTAGCATTCCTGCTTCCAGGTGATGCTCTGGTCCAGGCTTCCTTCTCCAGCCAAGTGTTTGCCCAGCATTCTCTCTGCTCCTGTGCTCCTGCACCAATGCAGCACTGGTGAACAGTATTAGAAACACCCCACCTATGTTGGAGGAGCCTTGTGAGACCGGGGCTGGGTTGAGAATCAGACAAGGGCAATCTGCAGTGGGGTTGCTGTGTGTGCTTTGGGTGCATCTAGCTTGGAGGTGCGAGCTACACAATCCTGGGTTTCCTGGTTACCTCTGGAAAGACTTGCACTTACAGACTGGTAATAGCCTTCCTGTGAATGATGTGCTGGAAAACTGGAACAATAACACTCTATTTGTCATCCCTTTAGGTTGATCAGCGAGTATTTAAGGATTTATTGAGTGAGAAGCTTCCACGATTACATGCTCATTTTGAACAATATAAGGTTGATTATACTCTCATCACTTTCAACTGGTTTCTTGTGGTTTTTGTGGACAGCGTGGTTAGTGACATCCTTTTCAAAATCTGGGACTCCTTCCTCTATGAGGGACCAAAGGTGAACCTAATGGGCTGAGTTTGTTCATTTGTTACCTGATAACAAAGTACTGTGGTGTTACTGAGTGCAAGACTAAAATAAGGTTGCTTTGCAAAACTCCTGTTAGTTAAAATGACATCTAGGAAAAAAACAAAGGAGGAACTGTGCATAACCATTCAAAACATTTTCCAGCTTTTGGAAGTAGGGGCTGGGGCAGGGAAGGGAGATAGAAATGTGACTGAAGGGCTTAAGTGCAGCCTGTGCATAAGGAACTCTTGTTGGGGGTTTATAAAGATGGTCATGAAACTCAGTATATTCTGTACTTAAAAAATACCAAATATTATATGTATTTTTATCAGGTAATATTCCGATTTGCCCTGGCACTGTTTAAGTACAAAGAAGAGGAAATCTTAAAGCTGCAAGATTCAATGTCTATTTTCAAGTACCTTCGCTATTTCACACGCACCATCCTTGATGCCAGGTGGGTAACTCACACTGGGGTGGCACTGAGGGACTTGTAGTGGGCCATGGGAGATGTCTGTCTTGTGGCTTTGGTTGTTTTCATCTAGATCCTAATTCATATATAAAGCAACTAGAGATGCAACCAACTGCTAGGATTTGTCATGAGCACTTTTATCTAGTAGAGACAAATCAGAAATAATGGAGGCTTAAATAGTAATTTTTGCTTGTGAAGGAGATTACCTTGTTTAGGTGTTATGTCATGGTAGCAACACGTCAGAATTTCAACCATAGGTGAAGTTTCCCTCTGCACTGCAGATGTAACTTGTTACTAAAATGTTTTATGATCAATCGAAAATACATCCTGGCTCAAGCATTAAAGATGTGAGCCCTGTCCCCCAGAGCTTAAATCTCTTATGCATGGTTAATGCACAGGCTCCTTACACATAGTTCCAGCTGGTTTTAAGACATACTTGGAAGCAGAGAATAAGTACAAATTAGATACTTTTCTTGGCTTCAGTCCTTGCATAGGACTTACAGTTTGTAAATTAGTGTCGAGTGTTTTTAGATTCCTGGTCTCAAGACTGTAGAGCAGTAGGTTAATCTTAAAAAGAAAAGTCATACTGGGATTGGTTTAATGTCTGAAAATGTTTTGCACATCATTTGAAGTTCACTAATTTTCAATTTAGAGAAAAAAACTGTATTGAAATCTGAGATTTTTTTTAATGTGATAAACTCCACAAAAATTGAGGCTTACACTTTGACTCCTGCTGCAAGAGCTCTATTATTTTTACTTCTTGTGTTTCAGTTTTGACTGGAGAGAAGTTAAAGCTGAATAAGTGTTTGAAAGGGATTGCTGGGATTGATACAGAGAGAAAAAAATTAAATTTTTTTGTTCTTACCTAATCCAAATAAAATGTTGATATTTAATCAGAGGTGAAGATTTGGCTTTCTATTCCTTTTCCACTTGTGGAAATTATGTCTTGATTCTACTGTCTGAACTTTCTGGTGCTGAAATAACCCATTTTAAAGATGTCTAAAACTGCTGAGTTTGGTGTTAACAAAATGAACTAATTAGGGATCATTGGGGGATGGGGAGTTCAAGTGAGGACAGAACGACAGAATTCAGTATATCAAAGATATTTGCAATATAAATATGCTCTGTGCTGATCTGTAAGTCTGCCTTTTGGGGTTTTAAGAGTGGAAGCAGTGCAGTGCCACCTAGGGAATATGTATCTGCCGGCTAGGACTAACAAGACAGAATTCAAGCTGCCTGTTTTCTTATTCTGCCATGTTTGTACAAGTTTTACATCATCAACATTTGAGCAGTACAGAAGCATGTAGAGTGAGGCCTTTCTTGATATGGACAAAAAATGACCCTGTTGTAGAGAAAAAATTCAGAAATATTTATTTGTATAGAATTCATGGATGTTCTGAATGGTTAAAGTCATTCTGCACAGAGTTTCTAAGTTCAAACTCTGTAGTAAGTGAAAGGTCTCTACAGACACGTGCATAATTATATTCTAGTTACAGGATGTCATAGCTGGATTTTTCTACCCAGGCATGGCATGTTGTGCACAGGTAGAGAAGCTGCTGGAATATCTTCTGTGTAGAAGTAGCAGGAAATCATTCCTTGATCACTCAAAAATACAAACCTACCATTAAATAAACTGTCCAAAGAAGTTTTCTTAATATTTATTTGTGATAATTAAAATTAAATAAATTAAATATTCCAGTTCCCCTTTTTTCCTTATTAAACAAAGATGGGTTTGGGTGTAGATCAGCAATAATGATGTAGTTGGATGGAGGCGTTTTGGACTGATTCGACTGACCAGTTGCTGGGTTTGCTGGGATTGCAAGATGATATGATACACTGTGACTCTGGAAGGGGGCTGGATCCTCTATGGTGCTTTACATTGTGCTCTGACATGTTTGGCTTGACTCTGGTCTAGAGATCTCTGTGCTCCAGCCAGCAGGACCCCCAGAGCATTTTTTACTGTGTTGGAAACTATGGCTTGTCTCTGTTCTGTCTTATCTTGTCCGTGTCTGTGTTGTCCCTGGCTTTATCTGGTCTCTTGATTGTTAGGGTATCTTGGTTAACTGGAGAGCTGAGTGGTTTGGGATTGAAGAAGCTGCTGTGGGTTCTATGGAGGAAGTTATCCAACCTGTACGGGTAACTGGATGTACCGAGTATCCAGTGTAGCCAAGGAAGCTCTGATGACCCAAGCTTATGTCTTCTGCTCAGCATTTTAAGGCTGTGATCTTTATAGCAGAGTTTACAGGTGGCTTTGGGAACTCTTGAGCATTTGATTACACTTCATTAATTGAAATAACCTTAAGCCTGAATGCTTTATAGAAATTTCTTGAAATATTGATAACATCTGAGACCTGTGAAGTGTGAAAGAGACCTATGAAGTGTGAAAGACATGTGACATATGATTGATAAAAGCCGATGTGGATGAAGTTGAAAAGCCCACCAAATATGAATTATTGTCTTCTACTGTTATGTAATCTTGCAGGAAACTGACTGCTATTGCTTTTGGAGACCTGAACCCTTTTCCCTTACGCCAGATCAGAAACCGCAGGGCCTATCACCTGGAGAAAGTGCGCCTGGAGCTGACAGAGCTGGAAGCCATTCGCGAGGACTTCCTGCGCGAGCGAGAGACCTGCGTGGAAAAAAGAGACCTTATTAGTGATGATGAGGAGGATAGCTGAAACTGCTTAATAGAAACTGTTCTTTGGGGTCATGACCAAAGTGAGTTAACCTCCAAAACACTTTATTAATCCTGTTAAACAGAATGTAAACTTTTGGAAATATGCAGGACAGATTTCCAAATCCCAGCACTTTCAGAAATACCACTTAGTATGGAGGCCAAACACTTCTGTTTACATTTATGTTCCTGGAATCATTTGTAGAGCACTTAATATCTGTCTCAGTTTAGTCAATCAGCTGAATTGACAGTTGTTTTCCCACAGTGCACCATTAATTGCCTGGATGTGAAACAATAAGAAAAGTCCATGCTCTGTTACATTCATTGCCATTCTGAGTTTAGGGTTTTTTTGATGTAATCATGTTTTTCATAGTGCAAGCTCAATGTGAGAGGACATCCATATTTCTTAGATTCAGGTTTGCTCCATCCAGCCTTTCTTGAGGTAGCTAACCAGAAAAGCATGGGATGAAGATTCCTTTGTCTTTTCCTGAAGTGTCATGCAATGGATCACCAAACAGAGCTCTTGAATATGTGTACTCTAAAGTAAAGGTAAAATAAGTACCTATTTCTGTTGCTGCCTGTTGAGTGTGTACTGAAACAGTGGTAGCAAACATAATTTCTACTTTTTCAGGGCAGCTGTGTCAATAAAGATTCTCATTAATGGAAAGGTGTTTATAAATCAAACTCTCTTTAATCAATTTTATTTGTAATCACTATTTTGATTGCAATGGTTCAAAAATGTCACAACCAAACTCCAGATATTATGGAAGAATGGAGCTTGTCACAGGAGTACCATGCTTTAGGAGCTAATTTTTTGCATATTTGTTGAAGGGTTGTTTTGTTATGTTTTTTTGTTTCTGTGAGAGTTTTTTTTGTTGTTTTTTTTTTCCTTTTCTTTTAAACATTCTTCCTGTTTAGGACCTAAGGTGAAGTCTTGCTCTTTAAGAAGAAACACAGTGTTCCTTCTGCATGATTGTAGAACTATTGTACAATAGTGGTAGTGACTAGTTTCATAATACAAATATTTACCAATCAATCAAATGAAACCTAAAGGTCACAACATGCACCCAGGATCTGAAGATCCTTTTTCAACAGAAAAATGCAATATTCTCCTAATGTACTCAGCTTTACTGTGATTGTTGGATGCCCTTCCTGCAGGACAGCTGTAAGGAGCAACATCTGGGGTGTTGAGCTATACTGTTTCTGCTGTGGAAGTGTTACTTGGGACCATTTTCTTTCATTTGGTGACTAGCAGTGTTCATAAGTGGTTCTCGGGAGAAGGAGGGTTTCTTTCTTGCTGGCTATTCTATAGACTTTTACAATGCTTTTTCTTGAACTGTTGGATTTTCAGAATGTTGTATTGACTATAGTGTGTCATGATAAAACTATGATTCAAATACTAGGCAGCAAATCTCCAGGCTCTGGGGAAGTGGTTAATTAGCAAAACAGAAAACCAATCATTGGGAAGAGTCAAGTGCATCAAGCTTGTATTTTATGTGTTTTGTTTTGCTTTTCTGGAAGTAGTAGAACTTTATTGGGTATAATCATGTAACTGTTTTAGTCAACTTAAGTGTGGGCGGAGAGAAATTCTGCTTCTGTTTCACAGCACTTCTAAAAAAATTATTTTAGATATTATAGTTGTAGCCTTCTCCAAGTAAGCATATGATAAGTTAGTTTATATGGAAGGGAACTATTTAATCAGAGGTGAAGTTGTAACTTAGAGGACTACTTTTGATATAAAATTTATGCTTCCTGTATGACACATAATTTTTACCTAGCCAGCAAATCCTTGCCAATAAGGAATGGATGTGATCATATTGATTTGTATGTTACTAGTCTTCTGAAATGTCCTCTACATTGTCTGTGGTAGGAAGTAGCTAGGGATTTTTTTCTAATTCCCTAGTTACTTTTGGTTGTGTACTGGAGGGCAGGGTTTTGATATTATTGCATTTACTGTATTCTTTTTCTACTTACAATCAGTATTTGAATACAAAAAATGGGACCAGGTTTTCTAATTTTCTAGTTATGTTGTCTTGGTTTTGAAAGAGCTGGTCTCTAAATCAATATGTAATGTAGGCTTTTTGTTTGTATGTTTGTTTTAATGATGTTGTCAAGTGTTAAATGAATTTTTTGTTAAGGTGAAAATCTTCCTTTCAGGACCACAAGTGAAATATTTAGGTGAGGAATTTAGATACTTGTACTTACCCTATTTCTACAATCCATTTTTTTGGCTTTGAGTCTTCACTATGAACTAGTCCTATGACATCAGGAGATGTTTTCAGACTGATTCCATTGAGGTTTTTGGGTTGTGAAGATAAAACTAAGTTTGAGGCAGTGGTTCGGGAAGTTCTTTAGCAGACAAAACACGACCTGCAACATTGCAGGACCATTTCTGTTAGAGTTGTGCTGATGGTTCAGTTTGTGCGCGCATGTGTTGCTGTGTTTCATTCTATTAAGTTGTTTCCAGTTGTACAGTAAAGCTAAGTAGCTCTGCTTCTTCTGCCATGGTGTGACTGTTGCCCATGAATGTTAGGAATCCTGGGGAAGTTGTGTTGTCTCGGTATTCTGTCAGCTTGCAGATAAGAAATGAGTCGATGCTGTCATGCTCGAGTTCCCAGCAAGCTATTGGTTTCATTTTGTTAAGCCTTGTTACTGATTTAGTGATGAGCTAAAAGGTCAAAAAACTGCAGAGGCTTCTCACCTCTGGCCACTAGAAGTCTCTGTGGAACAAAAATAAGATGTAACATCAGGGGAGCTTGCCTTGCTTGCTGTTGCAAATGTCATTGTGTGACTTAGTTTTCTAGTGGTGCTTAAATCTGGTTACCTTGGAGAGTAGTAACTCATCAGGGACATGCAGGATACACAGGCAGTATTTCAACCTGATGAAACCAGGCCAAAATACAGTGTGCCTCAGTGGCCTGCCAAAGCTGAACTGCATGGAACCCAAGAGTTTGTGCTTGTGTGTGAACTTCTGAGGTGATGCATAAGGTTTACCATTCATGCCAGCCAGATGGCGGGCAGTTGACCTATTCATGCACATAAGAACTGCCAAGAAAATATTTTAACTTCAAGGCCTTGCACACAACGTGCCAAGAGTTCCTCATGTGTTCCCAGAATATGTGATGTAACCCAGACCACTAAGTTGCATTGTGCAGAATATTCCTCCATCTCTATTCATGTGTGCATGGCTTCCTGGTGAAACCTTTCATTAATTGTTTAAAAGGATCTATTATCTTCTTTTAAATAGGCAAAAAAATGGTGCACTACTCCTCTAGTTATTAGAACTGCACAGTATTTCAGCTTGACCTGTACATGTTTGCAGGTAGTGTTATCATCCAGTATTATCACATTATTTGGTGGTCTTCTTTTTACCAGCTGTGTAATCAATAAAAAGAATTTTTCTGTTGCCCTTTTGGTGTCTTCTGTGAGAGTCTCCCCTTCCCTTCAGTGTTTGTAAACATGGTAAGATATTTCAGCAAAACGGGAAAGATTTTTTTCTTCATTATAAAACATCAGAAATGAATGAATGAGAGTTGGATGTTCAGACACATAACTGAGAAATGGTAAGTTGATTAATTTAATGAAATCGTATAGCTGTTTAAGTGACTGTTCCCTTAAGTGCCATGTTAAAAATCAGCAATATGCGGTACAAGAAATTTGAATCACAAACATAAATGATGTTTGTGAAGATTGATGTAAAGAAAAAATAAATTGTTTATTACTTTATAGATTGCTCTGGTTCTTCTTCTTTTTTTTTTCCCATAACAGATGGAAGTGTCTGCAGGTGTCATCAGATCAAACCAGTGGTAGAGCTTGCACTTTTGTCTGATAATGAGGCGTGAGAAAATCTCTATAAAGGAACATACATGTAAATTTGGCTTTGAAGCATGAAGATGTGACCCATAGACATGCATGCAGGTGATGCTGACTGGGTAGACTTGTCATTGGTGTCCTTGGTTTCTTGGGAGAAGATGGGGGGGAGACAAAATTTGCATGAGTGTTCACAGGAATTTTCTGAGTTGGCACACTTTCTGGGAAACATACTTGTATAATATCTCCTGACACCCCAAAAGCTTCTTTAGGAGGCTTGGTAGTGATGTTCTGCGCAGTCTTTTGTAGTCAAATAATTTCAGCCGTTTTGAAAATTTAACCAAATACTCAATTAATTTGAAAATCAAGTCTCACTATCTGTCTTTCAGATATAAATTTTGCATTTTGGAATTGCTTGAGACCCTTAAAGAAGGAATACCTCAGCTACTTCAGATACGTTTCTTAATAGCTAAGTGTAAGGGAGGAAGGAAGAAGAGTTAGGACATGACTGTAATTGCATATCCAGGCCTATCTTTGATATTAGAGGTGAATAGTGCACAGTTCTTGTCCTCTGGCTCGGCTACAGAATGGCAAGCTGTTATAGGAGTAGATGTTGGCACAGCTGGAAATCTGTTCAAATGTGATTGCAAAACAGGATAGAGATCAGCAGTTGGGGCAGAACACAACTATGGCCTAAGGACCTTGTATCCTGTATACTGAAAATTTTAAGTCAGATAAATATACAGAAAATTCTGGGGAGAGAGTGCACGGGGAGCAATGTCCTCACTTGGATACTTGGCATGTTTAGGCTGAGTAGGTTGTATTGCCCTAAGCAGCTGCTGGGGCCTGCAAAGAACAGCTGAGCCTCCCATTTGCTCCTTAGAACTAAGTTTGAAGCATCTTCTCTCAGTGGGATTGTAATAATGATGTGGGCGTGGATGATGTATGTTAAAAACCTGGTTCCTAAGAAATGCATAACTTAGTATAAGCACAGCTGGCCTACTCTGAACCAAGACCAAATACCTGCAGAGTCTCACTGCTCGGGCTGCCTCAGGGATGCAGAGATCGCTCTGAATCTGCCGGTATTACAACGTATCAGCTGTTCCTTCTCTGGCATTTTCAGAAGTGCAAAACACAGCTTCCTTATTTGCAGCTCCTTGACCTCAACAGAAATCCATGTAGTGCTGAAGCTTTAAGAATTCCCATACATGAAATATGCTCCCTCAGATAATGCAAAGGGAAGGGTGTGCCCTGCTTTGGAAACTTCCCCCCTGGAAAACAAGGTAAAAGGTTCAATCAGAAGTTAGCAGAGTGGTATTTTCACTGTGATGATCAGCAGTAAAAGGCACATTTATCTACAGTTCAAGCCCACCTCTAGTGCCAGCTTTTCAGACCATGAGACTAGAAAGTAAAACTCAGGACTGTATACTGAATGTGATTTAAGAGAACACAGTTATTAAAAATATATATATCCAGTAACTAACATTTCATATTAGAATATGCCTGGTAAATTAAGATGACTTTGGCTAACTAAGATTCCCCCAGTCTTGAGCAGCTGCATTCTGCTTTTGTCTCTCAAATGCAATGTCCTTTTGGTATGTACAAACCAGCTAGGTTGTGCAGTGAGTTTCCCCTAAGATTAATAGAATCAGTGATATCTTCAGGCACTGTGATTAAACTGTGGAATATTGCTGTTTGCCTGTTTTAAAAAATGCAGGTGGTGTTCTGGTTTTTAATCCTGGAACTCCCCGTATGGAACCCATAAGGTATGGATTTCCTACTTTATCACTTCTAGAGGAGGCTAGCAAATGCATGGCTACAGTGTTTGCTGGTGTTCCCTATTTGAAACACTGCTCAGCAGGTTTGAGTTTTCTTTCTTGCCCTGTATGCACATAAAGGCTTTTACCTTCATCCAAAGATGTTAAAAAGAAGTCTTGAGTTAGTGATTTAAGGGTGAATAACTACAGAAGCATGAAAGAGCAACATCCTACTTAGGCAGAACCTGTATTTGGGCTTACAAACCCTGTGGACATGGCAGCAGGTATGGGATTCAATCTACCTTTGCTTCTCTTGGAAACCTTTATTCAAAGTGAGGTTATTCTCGGTCTAGGGAGAGTTTGTTGCAATTTGAAAAGCAGCTGTAGCCTCTCAGGGTGTTTTGTTCCCTTCCTTGCAGCTAGGAGCAAACAAAAGTGGTGGCCTTCCTCGTGCCCTCTTGCTCTGAGAATTTTGTAGTATGACTGTTGTGACTTCCATGTGATCATATCCCATTGTAGAACTAAAGATGAGAAATTAAATATCTTTATTTCCCTTTGAGAGAGTTCTGAATGCTTCCACTGCCCTTTGAAACATTTACTATTGCTCCCATTTCCTGTTCTCCACCCTGGTGGAGTAGTATCAGATGCAGCCACTTTCCTTCTGGAGCTGGAAGAGCTGGGTGGAACTCGTGAGCTGTGAACACCACTCCCAGGGCAGGCGATCAGGGGCACAGTTCAGTCCTCTTGACTTGGGACAAGCTAAGTTTCTTTTAAACTGTGATAATAAAAACCACTGCCTTTAGGTACTTGCCTAGAATAAATCACTCTTAAATTTAGCTATCTTCACACCACACTGCGAAGGAAAACATCCTGCTTATTTATGTATGATAATTTGCTATTACCATTGTGTTACCTTCATCACATAGAGGATTGGAAGAGAAGGCAACCTGGTACGTGTAATTTATTTTGAAGGTGTGAACAATCCCACGTTATTTTTCACTAGCAAATGATGGATATTAACTTGCCCAGAAGAAATGCAAGGAGACCTAAGAGTGTTTACTGCGATTACTGTGTGTCAAAGCTGGAAAAAATCTAGTTTTGTGGGTTTTGGGGATGCCTTTATGATAGGAGAGTTAACAGATGAGCAATGTCATTGTTGGAAGGCAACACTTGGGCTACAGCAGCGTGGGAAGCAGGATGGCAGAGGTTTGTTACAGTGGTGCATGTGAATGCAGCTTGAGCTGTACGGGTGAGGTCTGGGAGCTGTTCTTTGTCACAGTGGTCTCTTGAAACAACAGACCATTTCACTGGGGAATGGTGAGTTTCAGACCATGCCGTAACCAAATCTAGGCTTGTGTTTTGGCTTCTAGAGAATACAGAAACAAGGCTTGTACAGCTTAAGTGCCTCTTCATTGGATTGGCCTCCTCAGCCTTATTTTCTTAGTACTGCTTTCACATATCCTGTATGTACTAAAGCAAGGAAATGGGATTCTACATACGAAATGTTTCCCAGTCAGCCTGGGTGAGCTGTGTTGGACTGGAAAGCTTTGGACCGGCCCAGCTTGAGGTATCTGCATCCCATTAGGGGCAGTGCAGGGCCGGCACAGTCGTGGTGGTGCCGGGTGCCCCGCAGGCTGCATCGGCCCCACACTGCCATCCGGACAGCATTGCTGCGGCCGGAGCGATCGCCCCTCGGCCCCGCAGCCAGCCCAGCACCGCCCGCTCTCTCCTCACGGGCTGCCCTGGGCGGAGCGCGGAGCCGGGTCCCTCCCTGCGGGCCGCGGCGGGCGGGGCCCTGCGGCTCCTCCGCCCGGCCCGGCCCGGCCCGGCCCTGCGCGCTCAGGGAGCCCGGCGGACGCGGTAAGTGCGCGCTGCCTCCTCAGCTGGAGGCGCCTCCGCAGGTTCCCTTCTGTGTGTTCCTCTGGGTCCGTCCCTTACGCTGAGTCGCCCTCACGGCGCTCCCGCTCCGTGTCCCGCCGGTGAGGTGTCGCGGCTGTGCAGCCCCTCTGGCCGGGCAGCTCCGGGGCCGGCGGCGGGTCCCTCCCGCGGAGCTGGGGGGGTGCGGACCCTCGGCCTTTTCACGGTGTCTGCGCTGGCTCTGTGTGTGCCCGCAGCCGCCAGCCGGGGACAAAGGCAGCTCCCCGCAGCATCCCCGCCGCCAGCAGCTGTCCTTTCTCCCCGAGCAGGTCCCGCAGGGGCCGGTGCCACAGGTGCCCCTGTTAGTGTTACACGCCGCTCGGTCTGCCGCTGTTTCTGTCCGAGGCCATCGGGAACATTCAGCAAATGCTATGTTCAACTTCCACGGTTTATCCGTAAGTTTCTTCCTGCCTTTTCCCTCAAGCAGCTTCACTTGCGTTTCTTTACACCTGTTCCTCTGGCCAGTGGGCCGAGGGGTCCTGGAGTGACACAGCGCGGTGGAGGGGACTGGTTTGGCTGGCCTGCATGCATGTAGAGGACAGTCAAGAAGGAAGATGTGAGTCACAGTGCTCAACTGCTTGATGCGTGAGGGCAAAGCTCATCTCTGATCCCTTTTTTGAAACATCAGCTGGTTTCAGACTTCCCTGTGCCTTTCAATTGCTAGTGCAAGAAACAGAGATCGCAGAGGCGAGGTCTTCCTTGTCTTTGGGGCAGTGATGTGAATTATGTGCAGCAGTGATCCTGAAGGTGCCTCAGGGACGGGGAGCAGGGCTCTGCCATGCCATGCCAGCGTGCCTGGCATTGCGGGCTTCCCCTGCGCCCTGAGTGGCCAGGCTGTGTTCTCAGCCTGCTCATCGCTCAGGCACGCCGGGCTTTGGGATCCCTGGCCTTGGCTGGGAGCTGGAATTAGCTGCAGAGCCAATGTGGTTTGTGCACGTGCTTGAAGTGGAGCCAATGTGGTTTGTACGTGTGCTTGAAGCGGAGGCTTGGAAATAGTCTTGGGTCATTGGCTACACATGTAATTACTGCAGGTTAAATTGAGAAGTCAGAAGGTGTCCCTTGAGAGTTAGTGGCAGGAGCAGTGATTCTGTGTCACTGGGATTGAATGCTCCTGTGGTCAGTGTGTTTTGTGTTTTTTATAGGCACACAGGTAGTAATAGTTGCCCCAGTTTCCTGGCAGAAGAGTTTTTAGGCTACTTTTGTTTTTTGACAGGAAAATGTTTCCGTGAAAATAAGGGTTTGCTGAAACTGATAGAACTGCGCTACGCTTATTTGAAAGCAGAGGGTAAAACACACTTTTAGTTTTAGCATGAAACACCAAAACTAAAAGACAATATAACTTTAATTTGTTTAATAGGTTTGGGGTTTTTTTTTTTTTTTGTTTGTTTGTTTTGGTTTTTTTGTTTTCATTTTGCATTTTCCAGATCATTAATTTAAAACAGTCTGGCTTTGATTCTGATTTGGTTTTGGTCATTTTTCAGTATCATAAAACATTTCGTACAGGTTTTTACTTTGGTCTGTTCTAATGGGTTTGGGATTTTGGTTTAGTGTAACTAATGTTTTGTAATATAAAAACATGCTAGGGGAATGGTTCTGAGTTTGGCAAAGGGTTTAATGATACAGCTCATGTCAGATGTACTTGAAAACGTCAGATTATTCAGCTGTTACCTCAGTCACTTGAAACTGGTTTCCTTAGGACAGAAGAAACCCTAAGAAAAAAAAATGCAAGGCTGTTGGCAAGGGAAGTGCTCCAACACCTGTTTTCACCTCTGATTTCTGTATTCTGCTCTTGTTTACTGGTGGGTGGACATTTGGCATGGGTTTGACGTGTATAAGCCAGTCACTGATTGTCACATAATTTGGTAATGACAGGCTAATAACTTAACCCGTGCAGGGAAAACTTCATTAGAGAAGAGAAATAGAACTTACTTTCTTCTGCTGCTCTTGAGAGGGATTCTGTCTCTCCCTACAGAAGAGTGGGTTTCTGTAGATCGATGACCTTTACACACAGCACAAGCTGCATTAACAAGGCCCTTCTGTCTGCAATAAGAATGTCTTTACCCAGGGATTGTACTGATGAAAAACATGTGTGTGTAAATATATGCCTTAGATCACAGTGGGAAACTGATTTCTTAGGGTAAATATGATTCTATTTTATGCTAGGGCAGAGTTTAGGAAGAATGTGAAGAGATGAGCGAGGACATGTTTCTAGTGGCTGGAACTGCCATCTTAGAGCCTGTATCCTATTTCTAGGTTAGCTACAGCTTTGTTCATGTCTATAGTAAAATCATTCACACAGGTTAAGCAATGTTTTGCTGCCTTGTGGTATTTGGCCTGTGTTAAGGAGAGTTGGATAAAGCAATAAAGGTGAAATATTATGTTTTTATTATGAAGTATTATGCTTTTATACTGTGCTATACTATGGAGTATAATTATGGAAGCACAGCAATATAAATGCTGAGTAGAAGCTGGCCTTCATATGAAAATGCTCACTATGAGGAATCCCAGAGCAAAGAGACAAGGAGAGGAGAGATGGGCCCAATGTAGGATGGTTGGTGGATAGATGTAGCGTGTTCTGTGAAATGACACAGAAGCTCATCTCCTCTGCTGAGTTTGCCTTTGAGCAATTAAGCTCTGGTCTGATTCAAAACTCACTGAAGCAGATACCTTCATTGCCCTGGGTTTAATGAATTCTGGTGCAGCTCTTAAGTGATGGGAATGGCCCTGACTCACTGGATTGTGGTATTGTTTGGGCACATGTCCCTGAAATGTTAGCATAAGGTGTGTATCAGGAAAAAAAGTTGGCTCTTGCTTTTTCCTTAGATCCTGAAGAACTTTTTTGTCTGAATCCAAGATGAATGTCTGTCCATCTCTAATTCTGCCTGCCTTCACTGGCCACCATAAGAAAACTCACCACCTGACTAGAAAAAAAAAATAAGGCTCTCATTCCTGCTCTGATGTACTTGTGCTCTGTATTTGTGAATGGTGTCCAACAAAGCCCTTATAGTATAAGAAGTCTTTGAAAGTGAGATCACCTTAGTTTCCTAAGGTGAGAGAAAGGTAACATTTATGCTTGTGAATGGCACTTCTATTTCAGATGAATTTTAAGTGTGTGAAGGTTATCTTTCGTTGGCTTACCCTCTTGTGCTGCGCCAATGACAGTTGCTTTGGGACATCAAGTGTATGATCTATTTTGGGCATTTGCTTAGTGTGACTGTTGGGTGAAAGCCAGGGAGAGATATCTGTGGAAGGCAGGATAGGGTAACATGAAGTGACAGACGTGGGAAACAGCAGCGCATCAGACCACTGAGGGTCTGAACGTTGTGCAGCAGTTTTGTCTTCAGGCTTCAAAAACAAGGCTCTGGGCTTGAATGGGTCCTTTGTGGGAGATTTAACTTAGTGCTTTGACCTCTGCAGAAATGGATGTAAGTTAAGAGATCAGTAGAAGGGATAAGAATTTCCTGGTTATTTTTGCGTGGATTCTACTCACCTGCAGAATCAGCTGTGTTCTTTGGAGGATACTGGGAAATGAGTGAACTTGTCAATCAAACATTAAAAGTGACTGTTCACAGAGGCATTTTGGGTGGGTTCCCCACTCTCAAAGTGATCTTTTTAACTTGCTCTTCTGAATGGCAATGAAAACAATGACTTTTTAGGTGTGTTTGCATTAATGTTTTTTATAACCATGGATTCTGATGAAGGGAGTAGTCAGCTTGAGTGATTTACAATCTTTGGGCAAGTCTCAGCAGCATCTCTTACTACCTGGGCATTTTCTGTACTTGTGTGTGTTCAGAATGTAATTTTAAATTCAGGGTGAGCAAAAGGTTTGAGTTTTCAGCAAGGCTTGGCTTTGTCCTTTGCTTGCTTTTTTGAAGTCTGTAAAGGCTGAATGCAGCCAACACGTAAGAAAATTCTGCTTTGAACAATAGCAAGCAATATGATATAAACTTAGTAAGGATCAAATAGCTCAGAGATGTCCTCATTCTTGTAAACATGACAGAAGCATTTATTGACTGTAGTTTCAAGATCTGAGCAATAGTGGTCAGTGGTCTTTTGGTGAGATTATGAAAGGTTGCTTGAAGAATACTTCAAGTATTTTTCACTTTGCATTTATCACTTCATAATTTTCTTACAAAGTGAAATTTGAGTTGCTTATTTTCATTGAAAAGTAAAATAGACATTTTCATCCCAAGCATGTACATGGTTTTGGGAAGGAAATTATTGAGCAACAGAGTTAACAGAACAGTTCACCTGGCTTCACTTTGAAAAACGATGAAAATGTCAACAAAGCCAGGATAGAATGTGGAAAAATAAGAACATACATTGCGGTGCATCATGCTCACTAATGCAAGTGTTGGTTTCTACAATGTATTTTATTAGTGTGGTGGTTATCCTGGGCTTCAGTGTCACAACCTGTGTGGTTTCTTGTTTGCCTTGGGTAGCCCAACAAGGGAGATCATTGCTAAAACACTGTTACACAAGAGGGCAAGGGAGGTGCGTTTGTCTCCATTACAGAGCTCTGAAACTGGGGTTTGAGCAGGTGTTTTAATAGAAATGCAGCAGCCTCTGGGCCCGTGAGCTATTCCATGTGCAGTGCAGACCTCCAGCAATGCTGTTCTTGAGAGCATGTGAGGAATGCCTTGCATCTCTCCTCCGCCAAGACACCTGCAAGTGTGTCATGAAATGATCTGACATATGGCAGAAATGAGTGTATTTGGGTCACGTGCCAGGTGCAGGTCAGTTGTGTCACACCACAGCATGCCTGTCACCCCAGAGGTATGCAGATACACACCTTCAGAGAGCACAGGTTGCAGTTCTGATGTATAACTGAAATACTCCTCGTCATCTGACATCATCTGTGGCTGTAAGGATTGATGTAGTAGCCCTTCTTCTTGACATGAAACAATCAAAGAATTTTTTCTCCTAATGTGTAGGTTTTGCTAACATCAACCAAAAAATATGTTTATGTAGAAGCGCTAGGGAGACTTTCTGTTCTTTTGAAATAATAGAAGGAGCATATTTGTAAAGGAATTGATACTCAAATGCCACCCATGTATTAGAAGCCAGTGGTTTGTAAAAGGGGCTGGGGCAAACAAAGCAACCAATCTTTTTTATGAGGTGAGTGAATGATGACAGCTTGGGTATGTATTGAGGAATTGTAAGATTTTTACAATGTATTTTCTGCTCATGATACCCACTTTTGTTGGAGAAAAATCTTCAGTTTGTGTGCCTTTCAGTTTGTCAGGAATACTGCAATTGCTCTTTGATACTTAGTCCTGTTCTATAGGTCTGCTGAATCTTCTTGTAACACTGAGTTGAACTTATTTCTAAAGGATCAAAATAGAGCTTTCTTTGCTTGTGAAATATGCTTCACAAATGCACCAATGACTGCAGTTTGAAAATCTGCAGCAGCTGTATCGAGATAAGGAGCTTGGATGTATAGAGAACTTGAATGTATGGAGATGTATAAGGAACTATAGCTGTATTGAGATAAGGAACTCCCCAGTGCATCTGAAGGAAGCAGCGTCTGGGATTCATAAAGCAAAGCACATTACATTGACGAGATGTGCTGTTGAGTGTAGAGATGTGTGAGAATAACTATATGGCTCAATGTAGTTAGCTTTTATTGTGCTGCTAGGAGCCTTACAGCTATTTTACATGTTCTGATCTAAACAGTGGATATTTGGGCCATTGGGCATACTGCCAGGTTCATCTCCACAGGAAACAGCAAATAGTTCATGACCCGACTGGCCACTTACTCTGTTCAGATCTGTTCTGTTGCCATAACATACATTGCTGTGGAGGTATATCCCAAGGAATAATGTGAGTTCTCATCTGCTCCTCTTTCAGAAGCAGCCCAATGTAATGCACAGATGCTCCAATGCACCAGTATGAAGCTTGTATTTTCAGAGCTCACAGAGATGATCAGTTTAAAAGGTTGTGTTCAGGAAACAAACTGCACAGTTACACAGAGTAACACCTGTAATAGATGCTGCTGGTATTCTTCTCATTTGAAACATCTACTGTGCGTGATGGAAGATGTGCTGAAAGCTCTGGAGAGGGAATCAACACTTTTTTCCAGCAGCAGTTCAAATGTCTGTGTGCTGTCCTGCTTGTGTGCTTCAGGAGCACTGCCTGACCTGAGAAAAAGGAAGCTCTGCCTCCTGGTCTCCCTGGCTGAGGATCTGTCTGAGGGAGTCTGTAATGCTAGTTCTTGTGCTTGCTCCTTTTAGTGTAGCGTGTAGGCTTTATTGTCCAGAACTTAATCAAATTATTAATTCATTTTCCTTTCATCACGTTTGTGTTTCTTGTGTGTTCTGTGCTTCCAGTTAGTTGTGTTCTTGGGTACATCAGTGGTGGCCAAGAATCCCCTTCACTTAAAGGTGCTCATCTCTTTCCAGATTTGAGCCCTCATTATTTGGCTGAGACTGCTGAATTATTTTGATTGCTCAGTGGTAACTTTGGCCATGAATGAGCTGCAATGGATCCAAAGTGCCTATACCACAAATGTATGTTACTGATATTTAGCCTCTTGCAAGATGTAATGAATGTCATTCTTCATTAATATTCTAGTTGCATCATCCTTGAGTATCAATGAAAGACCAAGTATGGCTTTCTTCAAGCAACAGAAGGTGGAGGACATTTACGAAATTGGGGAAGAGCTGGGAAGGTAAGGTTGTACTGGTAACACCACGTGATTCTAAAAGCTGACACATGAGGATATTTGCAACTTCCTTCTGTGTGATAGCCTAGATAGTTACAATATACTACAATAGCAACACACACCTTGACAAAGACTGCACTTTGGATAGGAATTCTTTGTAGGTTTTTTTGTTGTTTTTTTTTCTTTAGATTAAATGTGCTAACTGTTTTTTCTGTTTCTTTTCTTGCAACAAGGACAACAAAAGGTATGTTTGCACTGTCTTTTGTAGATGTGTCCGTGCTTTAGACTTGAGTTCACATGCCCCTTCTCAGAGCCAGCTGGGAGCCAGAAGCCTGTCACCACAGACATGGCACTTTCACTTGTTCTGTTGTTTTGAGCATCACTCCACAGCACTGTTGTTTTCAGCTGTCTCCAAGCACTGACATCACATGTTCATATGTGCCTGCAAAAAAAAAAGGAGCGTGTATTCCTGAAAGGCATTACCTCTCAAATCTTCAGTTGGACTGGTTAATGCTTGTTGATAGCCTTTAATGTATAAAGGCTTATCCTGTTACATTGTAGGTAGTTGGTAATTACAGGTGTAATTACCAACTGTTAGCATGCTTAACCATGATCATGTGCTTAAACACTGCTGGGTTTGTGAACTGGATACCACAGGGTACTGGATACCCAGTGTCTCAGCAACATACAGTGCTCTGGGTGAGGATGGCTGCTTTCCATTCAGCGTCCAACCCTCTAATGTTTTTTGTTTTAATGTGCAAATAGCTAAATTAGGGCTGTACACAGGTTGGCTTCTTTCCCAATGTCTGGCAGTTGGTTTTGATACACAGCTGTGTGTGTGCCATCACCCTTTCTTAGGGGCCATTAATGAGCTCAATTGAAACACCTCAGTTGATGCTGTGTCCGTGCAGAATTTTTATTTTTTTTTACTCTCAGCTGTTTAATCTTTAGAGTTACTAAGAAGACTTCTTCTAAGGGGAGAGGGGTTGAAGTTTGTTTGTTAATTTTTTTTCCATTTCTTTCCCTCTCAGGAAGGCCATAACTATTAAATTTCCTGTAACTGCTTATTTTTAAGTATTGCTTAGTACTGAGAGTATCAGTCTGACAGTGAAAACCTGACAACAGTGAGCAGTAAAGAAAGTCAGTGTGTGCATGCAGGTTGTAAGAGGTGTGATTTTTAACCAAGGAGATCCTAGGTTAAACAGTCAAACTACTAAAATGAGAAATGGGAGACTGAGTAGTTTATTTTTACTTTGTTTTCTGAATTGGTTTTGGGAATCTTTTGAGATGATGAACATCATTCTCCAAGCTGATGGCTTTTGGGGATTTTCAATGGAGAAGCGTGGCTGAAACAATCTGGCGAAGGCTGGCCATTGCTTCTTGAATCAGCCAGAGGGGCTGGTCAAGGTTTGTGTGGTCACAGCAGCCTTCCTCCTTTTCAGGCTGCATGTATAATGTCACACTGTTTTAGTCAGTGTATTTTCACTTTCAGGTTTTGGAGGCCAGCGACAGATAATATCTTGCTTTGCTAGAAGGAAGTTAGCATGCTGGGCAGATTTCAGTGACTGATCTTTTCCAGTGCTGACTGATGCCCTTAGAACTTGTAGATGCCTTTTATTAGTTCAGTTTGCAGCAAGCTGTTAATTACTGATTGGTAGAGGTAGGATAAATGATTCACTTATTATCATTCTGGCAGCAGAAGTCACAAAATAAATGTTTTCAAACAACATCTGTGAAGAGTCTATCCTGTTCTTGTCCTCCTCACTGAGTTTGTCACTTATTGAGAACAAAACTAGTTGTGAACATAGGCCTAGTGCTTATTCAGCCATGAGATAAAATAGAGTATCTCACTGACAGAGCCAGCACCTGTTTATCTGAAAGTCTTTGCACGGCACTCAGGAGAGGTTGCTCCCACCACAGACTGCAAAGCCTGAACTCTGGTCTGGTGATGAAAGGAGGCACTTCCTAGCATTGTGCAGCATTGAGGGTGACCACAGCAAAGCTCCCCAGCTCCCGCCCTGCACACGGAGGGTGTGGGTGGGCACTGCTCAGCCACATCATCCTGGGAGTCCCTGTGGAGCTGCAAGCAGCTCAGAGGGAGTTGTCAATGCAGTTGTCTCGTGTGCCAAGGCAGGGGTGTGAGAGAAGGGAGCAGCTTTTCCACAGCTGCAGCTGTGTGCTCTGACCAGTTGCTTAGCTCCAACATTCCCTCAGTCTTTAAAATATTAATCTTATACCAGCCTCTGTTGCTCAACTTCTCCTAAGGGTACACACAGGGAGCAATCTGTCAGAGACAACTTGCTGATGGCCTTGTTTGTTATAGCAGCTCTGTTTAGGAAGCTTAGCATGGCTTATGCTGAATGTGTGTAATACTTCAAATATACATATATAATTGTGTTGCTTCCCTCAAGATAGTATCAGCCACTTTCAAGCCTGTGGGGACTGAGATTCTCTAGCCGTAGCTGAAAGGAAGCTTACAGGAACTACAGGAGGCATAGAGGAGGCATAAGGAGGCTTAAAAAGAGGACTCTCTAAAGTGAATTTAGCGAATTTCAACGTTATAAAGAAATAATACGGCTTTAACAATTTGGACTGTTTTGAGAACGGTCCTGGCCTAAGCCATTTGCAGGGACGTTAATGGCATGACACATCAGTGGAAATAATCCTTGAAAAATGTGAAGAAGGGAAGACTAACTTGTCTTCTTGGGAATATGCAGCAGGTCAAATAGCTGCTGCTTCCTGTGGCAAGGGAGGTGACAGCTGGAGACAACCAAGAATGGAAAGTCTTAAATCAAGGGCAGAGCAGGCCCAGAGAAAGAACTGTCCTGCTGAGCTAGGGATATAATTTCCAGGAAAGTGGCAGCAATAAAGCTCACTGGAAAGCCTTTAATATAATGTTTCAGTTGTTCTGTTTTGGATGGGTACTTGTGGCTTGCTGAACAAAAAAGTCTTGTACGAACGTGCAGGAGCCCTTTCCAGCTGTATTAGCAAACACTGATGGTGCTGGTAGGTATTGGAACTTGAGATTGCAGTGTGATTTATAAAAGGATGTATCATAGAGTCATTAATCTATTACCTAAATGTGGTACCAGCCAGGCTGTGAGAGTTGTTGACATTTGTGCTTCTGGGCAGTGTCACTGTTACATGCCAAGCTGGGGCTGACGGTAGGAAATGTCATGGAGCTTTTCCCAAAGTATTTTGTAACAGTGCCCATTGAGAAAGTGTGCTTCTTCAGGGTTGTGTGAGCCTGGCACTGCTGTTCTGGTGAGCAGGTCACCAGAACAGCAGTGCCAGGTTCAGTGACCTGCTCCTGCAGCTCAGCTCTGCAGTACGCAAGGACTCGCATTTAACAGAGAAAAACAGACAAAGCTTGGAGTGATATTTCTGGGCATGGAAGTCTCCCCCTTTCCTTCACTCTTGTCCTTTCACTGTAGGGAAGGGGCTCTGCCTTCCTCCACAATGTGGGCCAGCCTTACCACTTGCCACTCCAGTTTCTCGCCTGTCCCAGTAACTTGGAGCTATGCTCATTCCTCATCTCCTGGGCCAGTCAATCCCTTCATGCAGAAAATAATCACTGTGATTTCTGTTGATTAGTTGGACATAACAGCCTCCAGTTTCTCAGCCCCTACTGACCTGGGCTGTGGTTTCATGGTTAAAGCCAAGCTCCATCTTTCATCAGTGGCTTGTTATGCCTCCTGTAATTCCTCGTCTCCAGCTACTGCTTCCTCTGTGCTTGTGTGGAGGATTAACTCTGCTCTTTGAGGGAGGAGATACCTCCTTTTCTGGGTGAAGCTTTAAAGGACAGCAAATGCAGCATTTTACCAGTGATGATAGGATCTTGGAGCCTGGCACAAGTCACTGTTTTGACAGTGTAACTAAGTATTTATTTATGTAGTGAAAACAAAAAGCAAAGATAACCCAGGTATTCTTTGCAGTGCAGGAACCTGGAAATGTACAATAAAAAAGTCATGACCCCAGCTAGTTGGACTCTCCCTGCTAAACAGAGCTGTGATTGCAGCTGGTAAAGTTACGCTTAACTCACACCACACAGTATCTTCATATGAGGAATGTTTTTTTTTCTAACTGTTGAAATTGATTAGTACTGTGCTTTCTCAGACATGAACTTTAACTCTGTTCTTTGATTAGTTTGCACTTTAAATTAGTTCTTTAGATTTTGAAGAATAACTCTGGATTATTTTACTTTTACAACACACACAAAGCAGGTCTTTGTGTTTGATGCAAAATGTTAATTTAGTTCCTGAGGACTACCCAGTACTTGTTAATGTTTCTTGTTACAGATCTTATAAGTCATGTTTCATGTATGTGAATCTTCTGCTGAAACAGTTTTGGCATCTGGAACTTGGTCACAATCACTGTGATTGTTACCAGCTTTCTGATGCAATCATTGTTCTTGAATTTTTTCTTTTTAGTCTTTCTAGTAGGTTTCCCTATTAATTTTCAATGCTACCTTAACTGTTTCCAAAATAAAACATTTGTTACAGGAAGTGGAGAGAAAATGGAAGGTTTTGTTTTTTGGGTTTTTCCTAATAACAAAGTTGCTCTACCTACAGTAGCAGAGAAGAGCTGGCCTTGACTTTGTAACAAAATCACACATTCCTTATCATCAGCATCCACCTTGATGATGGAAATTATCTCAGTGTATCTCCTCAGTCCATGTCTGGCTTTGAGAGTATAATTAGACATGATGACCTCTGTGGTAGTTCTCACAAAGCTCAAATTTTGTAATGTATTTAACCACTGAATATTAAACAGAGTATTAATCCCAGGAAAAAATACATTGAATATTAATCCCAATCTTTGTTTTGCCATTTCTGTAAAAATAAAACTATTTTTCCATTTTGCATTGGAGTAGAAAGCAGATGGAAATTTCAACAGCTGAGAAAATATACTATCTATATTATTAATTCCATACCTTTAAAATGAAAAATATTCCTTATGAGTAAAAATGCACATGGAATAAACATAGTGCAGCTCAAATTCTAACTGCTCTGGACAAAGTAAAGCACTGGACAAATTCTTAACGTTGATGCAGAATAGAGCTCACAGGTACTTGTCTGATGGTCAAGGTCTCAGGTGACATCTGTTAATCTTTGTTAACACTCTACACCAGTCTGAACCAGAGTGAAGACCTGTTGTAATAGCTGAGCAGTGAAATAGGAGTTTCAGCTACACTTTGCAGTTTTGGCCTTACAGATAATTTCCTAAAGTCTTGAACAAAATGGCAGCATAGTTTCCATCTGTTTGATATATGGGGAAGGAGAGAAATGATTTAACTATTTGACTGTAATACTTCCCCCCTCTTACAATTCATGTGCTCCTGGGCCTGTTACCCTCAGTCCATATCTAGGTGTATTTGGACCTTTACACATCCAGGTGCAATGTGCTAACCTTTCTTATGCACATTATGCCTGTCCTGTTGTTGCTCCACATGGTGAGAGTAACAGCTTATCAGATCAGCTGTTCCTGCTGAGCATGAGTCAGCTGTGAGCTTCCCTGGCTCTCTGCACTCTGCTCATTGCCACTCTGTGCTAAGCTAAGTCTGATAAACAGGGAAGGTTTTTCACCATATGCATTTTATTCTTGAGCTTCAGATTACTCAAAAAGCTTGCCAGGCTGTCTGGAACTTGTCAGAGCTGCTGGGCTCATGCTCTCTCACTGCTGACTCTGCACCTCCAGTATCAGAAGGAGCTGTGATAAGGGCCACATTGATGGCCACTGCAGGACTGGGAAGTTTCCAAAAACATTTAACAGTTTTCAGGAGATGCTGTTGACGATTCAGTAGGTGGCACAATTTATTGTGACGCATGGCTAAGGACCCCACAAGGTGTTTAAGGCATTAATTGTGTTACTGTACTGAAAGCTTGTTATAATTCATAGCACTGTTCAGAAACATTAGATTTATCAATCTTTCTTTGAATTTCAAATGAGCTGCTCTCTGCTTAAACCAGTAAACCAGATCTTTCTGTTAGAGTCAATATTTTACTCTTCTGACACTGGACACAGAGATCACCCTTGGGTCAGGGTGTGTAGGTTACCTTTGTGTGAGTTCAGAGAGATGGAGATGAAAGATGTCAGACAGTGACTTTATCAAAGACAAGATATGTCCAAAGGTGCTCAGCACTTCCCTTCAGGAATATTGAAATTTATCCCCCAAAGTCACTGTGCTCTAGAACACTACACAATCAGTAAAACATGAGTTGAGAGCGAAAATACCAGCGTGTTTAAAAGTTGCAGCTGATTTTTTTTTCCTACTACTTTTTAGTAGTCCAGCGAAATTCCCATTAAATGCCCTATTTAAAAAAATTTTGGATCATTCTGTTATAATCTGGCATCTGGTAGTTTAGATTCTGTGTAGTTGCTTTAGGAGAGGTAACCACTTCCTTTGCATTTTGCCTGGAGGGGGAAGCAAACAAGTAAACCAAAACTCAGTTTTATCTGAAGCTTAAACAGAAGTACAGTGACATTTGTGACAGTTTTATTTTTAAAACTCTATGAATTTACAATAGGTGCCATCAGAGTATTTAACAGAAGAGGTTGGGTTTTTTAAAGTTTTATTTCACAAAGCCTCATGGAAGCAGTGAGATACTTTCCCTTCAGTGACCTTGCCATAGAATTTCTGATTTACTATTTAAACTATGCTCCCCTAATTTCTTTATAAATGCTGTGCTATTTGACTTCCTATTTAGTTACTGTGTAGATTAAATTTCTGCTGTACCGAAATCCTAGTTTAGTCTAAAACAAAAAGTCTATAAAAAATAAAATGTACTGCAAATTATTGTCATTTACAGAAGGTTTTTACATCTTTATAGCTGTGATTATGGAATTCCTGCAAAAACCCTCCATATATATATATATATATGCTTTTATGCATATATTTTGTGTACCTTGCATGGCTTGCATTTGTGTTTCATAAATGAACTTAAAAATGGATTCTCACTGTTGTCCCAAGCAGACTCCTGTCCTCTCTGCTGGGAAGAGCACTCAGTGCAGTTACAAATAGCAGAAGTCATCTCTGAAGTGTAAGCAAAGAGGGAGGAGAGTATTTAGTTTAATAAAACTGTAGTTGAGCAATTGCTCTAATCACTCAAAAAAAAAAAAGCCTGAAAAAAAATGTTTTCCTCAATTCAGCAAGAATTCTCCAGGGCTTTAGTTTGAAAGTTAGCAAAAAACCCAACCATAAATGGATAAAATTACTAGTATATTTTTCCAAGAAAAGTAAATAGGAATGAAAACGATAGAAAAGTAGTAAGATGCAGACTTTCTAAGCTTGCGATGACCAGTTAAAACCAGTCCAAATTTAATAGTGGCAAAAAGGAATGATGAACAAAACTGTTGACAAAATAACAGTGGATGTGAATGAGAATGAATTATCTTTTGCTGAACTAAACACACCAGCCTTGCATGTAGAGAAGTCCTGTGTTCAGGTTGGCTAAATACTTTTATTGTGGTTATGTTTATGTCTATTAACTCATGCAGGTACACAGGATGATTTCATAATATATTTTTAGTATTTTTAAACTATCATGCAGTCCCAGTATGGCTGTGAATTTAAGCAATTAAAAACTGGTTTAGGTGGTGTTCGGTTTTATTTTAGCCTCCTTTCAAGTCATGTATTCTTGTGCAGGAACACGTAGTGAATAAAATACGAATTATTATAATTGCACTTCTAGTGATATCTAGAGACATGAAATTAATTTGTATCCTTACCCCGTATAATGTTATTTCATTTTCCAGTAGTACTGCCTGTATTTTACAGACTTGGGGAAATTAGGTACAGAAGGACAAAGGTGTTACTTTTCATCAAGTGTGTAGGAACCTAATTACTAATTAAAGTCAGTGGGAGGCTGCCTAAAATCCCTTGCAAATCTGTTCCTAAGTAAATTGCCCTGGCTCATATGGGGAGTTCTGTCACCTCTTGACTGGCAGAGTGCCAGAGCATTGTCCTTTGCCCAGGTTCATTTACTTTTCGATGGACTTGTTGAAAACGTGGTTCTATGTGGTATAAGGTCTATCTGTCAATGTGTTCACATATATCATGTCTTTTATGGGAATTTCAAGTTTTAACAACTAAAGCATCATCATCATCATATTTTAAATAATTATTTAGTGGATGAAATGAAGTTGAATATGAACAAGACATAAAGAAATAGACTGAATATGCAGAAAGCGAACATATGTTTGGTATTTGGGGAAGAAATGGTTTGCTGTTCCCAAATGATAGACAGAATCAGCTTCCTGACTTCTCCCCACTTGGGCCTCAGAAAGCCTGATTGATGTCAGGTAACATGTACTGTCATCTCAGTACTTTTCTTATATATTTTCAGTGTTTTGAGAAGAGCTTCTGAGCTATGCAGTGTTTCAGGAACATCAGAGGAAGACTGGAATAAACCTATACTTGTGCAAGCAGTTACTTAATGGCTCTCTTTATTCTAAAGCTGTGGAGCAGCAGCACTGCTGGGCACTGGGGCATTCCAGACTGGCATCTGCAACTGCTCTTGCTCTCAGGTGATATTCTGCCCCAAAGCATTACCTTCCAGAACCAGTATTAGAAGGAAACTTTGACAAAGAGCAAGAAATTGTCCTGTTATTCTGGATTGTCCAGCTTCACTCTTCCCACATCCTTTCCACATTCTCTCCTGAAGTGCATGATGATTAAATGAGTTGAACTTGTGCTCTTCTAAAGTGTGCTTCTGAAAATAGACTCCAAAACCACCCAGTAATATTGTCTCTGTGTTCTTATTCAGTGACAAACCTCCTACATGATAGTAGCAATGCAGATGATAGGTTGTCTTCATTGCTGGGATAAATTCCATCATTACTGGTGGACAGATTTGATGTTGTAACTAATTATATTATAACTGACAGGATGCAGCTGTTATTGTTCATACTCGTGAGCTGTTTCCACAATTGAGGATGCTTAGTGTTTGACAAGGCTGTTGCACAGCTGTCTAAAATCTTTCTGGAAGGGAACAAATGTAAGTTGTTGGAAAAAAACATTTAGAAATCAGGAATCATAGTGTCATTAAGTTTGGAAAAAATTTCAAAGACCAATGTCAAAGCCATGCGCAACCAGTTTCCCCAGGAGAATGCTGTGGGGGACAGTGCCAAAGGCCTTACTGTGGTCCAGGTAGGCTCCATCCAGAAGTGTCAGCCTCTGAGCTTATACTGCATGTGTTAGAAATACTTCTGTTTGTGATCCAAGTCATCTTTGTTTCAGCATTGTACTAAAATCCATTAATTCTGGCAAGGTCTTTTGGCTGAAATTTGGATGTCTGAGCTGTGAAATTCAGTTTCAAGTCTAAGGTCAGGTACAAATGCCCTGTGTGAAATTATCTAAATGGCTTTATTTCTCAGTGCTGTCAACTTAGGTGTCAGGAAGACATACTTTCCTTTCTTCTGCTTTTTTCCTAGCCTACGTAAAAAGTTTTGGAAGCTGACAAGAGTTTGATTCTTATGGTCTGAATGCAGATGCATGAGAAGGCACAAAACCACTGTTGTCTTGCTCCTGACCATACAATCTCTGTAGCTGACAAGGAATCCAAAGTATCTGACTGTGACTGTAAAATGCCTGTGAGGCATCCTCCTGTTTCATAGCTGAATGGGCCTCCAGGAACTGTTCATTGGTAATTGCATTGTAACTGTCTTAAATGTCACAGGATAAGAAATTGAGCATTTGTGTCCCTGACTGTCACTTGTAACCTCTTCTCCTCAGTCCCAACCTGAAGAGTTGTCTGCAAAAGCCTGTTTTTAAGGGAGATGGGAAATGGCATGAATGCTGGGACAGGAGCAGCAACAGTGTGTGTTGGTGGCCACGCATACAAGGGAACGCTAGTGGATTACAAGAGAATGAAGACAGAAATTCCTATGCTGTGTCATTATTACTTTTGTAAGCTTTTGCATCAAATAAATGTACAAAATCCACAGTATCATTGGAATTTCTAAATGCAAAAGTGCCTGTTTGTTCCCATAATCAGCACTCATAAAAAAATATTTTCTCCTGAACTTTGACAAAATTTATCCCTAGAGAGAATTCAAGGAAACAAGCACAGGAACATTAATACCATGTTTCTTCAGAAAGTCTGAACCAAGCAAGATGCATGTCTTGCAAAATATGCTCAAGCAAACAAGAAAAACATGAAAGTCATGATATTTTACACAAGTGGGTCTCAGTATTACAAAACAAACTCTTTTAGTAGAATGTTTAAAGCAAGTTTGGGAATTCTGTTGTGGGAATTTCTCTAGGGTTTGTAGGTAATGATAAAAGCAGGTGAGATATGAATGAATTAAAACATGTGACAAATGGCCACAGTCTCAATTCCATTTGTGAATGATTGTTCGTAAATGGATAAGTACACTTGTCCCATCTGTTCCTGCCTCTCTCCTGGGCAGGGTTTAGGATATATATGAAAATGAAGGACTAAAAGAAGTATGTCAGGCTGCCTGGCATTTGTTTGAACTCTGAAATGAGAGGCTGCCGCTGTTGTAGGGTGGAAGCCTTTGAGAGCAATTGAGCACCAACTGACAGCCTTAATTTTTAATTTCTGTGCCTTTGTATTTTTAAGACAGACTTGGGTCTGTGTTGATGAAGCACTAAGTACAGCATCTAATAAGGTGCTGAATATAATTGCTGTGTATGCTGCATAATTTAAATACCAACTGTACTTGCATTCCTCTTTTACCAAGCCAGTGAATGATAGTGATAATATTGAAATTATATGATAATATTGAAAACATCAGCTCAGTGCTTATACAGTGTAGTCATGGGGGGATGCACTTAATGAGTTTGTTTGTGATTCTTATAAAGAGATCCTATCTGATAAAATCACAGTAGCTAAAGGTTATGGTTACCTGAAAGATGAGTATTTCCTTCCAAGTTTGGATATAATGTCCTGAATAAGGAAGTATCTGATACTAAATGTGTATTCTGGGACTGGAGATCTGCCAATTCCTAGGAGATAAGGCAGGAATTTTGCACTTGGAGTACATTAGGAGCCACAGTGAGGAAAGTTTTATTAGCAAATTGCAAGAACATGCCTTTTAACCTTAATGTAGCCACTGTACTATTTTGTACAGTGGGAAATTCTTTGTTCTCAAGGTGCAGTGAGAAACCTGCACTTACTTTAGTTATATTTACAGCCAAATTATCAAGTGAATGCATAAATATGAATAAACATTTTTTTTAAATTTGAAAATTGGATGCTGGAGGCCAGTTTTGCATTTCCAAAGAAATAATTCATTTGAGTTCTTCTCTAGGGACTATTCTTAAGAAAAATATTTTGGTGTGTGTGTGTTCTTTCAGTACACCCAGTGGTGTGTTGCAGACTTGAATGTCTTAAGCGTTACTGAGTGAAGTGGTGGTAACTTGAACCTTTTGAGGCAGATCTTACTCATTTAAACATGAACTGTTTTTAGAGGTTTAAACTCCTTTTGTCAGTCATTGTTTGGTTTTGCTAAATTTCAGACACAGTAGGAGGTTACCTTGTTATGCTCTAATGCCTTTGCCTGCAGAGTCCTGACAGTCTTCACTCTTGTACCAAGAACAAGCTTAGTAGTGTTCAGCAGTGCTGCTCAGGGCTTACATGATCAGGCTTTGTATAGGACTGGCTTATTTGGGAAGTTGTCATGTAAAAGCCTTCAGAGCATTTTTGTTGTGTCCTTGTCCTTGCAGTGGTCAGTTTGCTATAGTGAAGAAGTGTCGAGAGAAAAGCACAGGGGTGGAATATGCTGCCAAATTCATCAAGAAGCGCCAGAGCCGGGCCAGCCGGCGCGGGGTGAGCCAGGAGGAGATTGAGCGCGAGGTCACCATTCTGCAGCAGGTCCTGCACACCAACATCGTCGAGCTGCACGACATCTATGAGAACAAGACAGACGTGGTCCTCATCCTGGAGCTGTGAGTAAGGGCTCTTCCCTGCAGCGATGGCTGAGGTGAATAGAAACCAGAGAGCACTGCAGAGGCTGCCGGAGCACAGGGGAACTGATAAATGGAGCTGTTGCATTCTCGGGCTTCGCAAATCTCGGCAGGAGCGCTGAGTGAAGTTGGTGGTGAACAGCTTCCCCAGCTCATCCATGTGCCCTGGGGATACAGGTGCACCTGAGCATCAGCTGAGGTTATTTGATTCTGAGCCAGGGAACTTGAAAACAGTTTACTAAGGTAAAGATTACCTCATGTCTGCCTAGGGCTGCCCTGAGATAGACCTCGGAGGAAGTGGAAGTGGCCACTGAATGCTCATTTTGTTTTTCTTCCTGCTTTCATCTCTTTCAATACATCTGAGGCCATCAAGCCTTTTCCAAAATTCGCAGCCATTCTCACTACTTCCATATTTTCCTCATTTAGATCAGCTAGAGGAGAAAAGGGGAGGAGGGCAAGGGAAGAAGTTTTTTTAATCCCTTGGCATTTACTGTTGAGTATGAATAGCAGCAAGATGGGAATGAAGAAAAGCTGTTTACTTTTGTGCCACCATATGAGGGGGGCAAACCACTGCCATTTAGGTCCTGCTGACAAGTAGACCTCCTCACCCCTACATGCAAAATGATGCAATTTTTCAGTGTGTATGGGGCAGGAAATATAGTCACCATGTTTGAAGTTAGGTAGACCATATATTCCCTAGGACATCAGCCTGGACCTTGTGTATGGAATCCAGGCAATGAGGCTTTTATCCCTAAGGGAGCTCTCTAGGGGAGCCAGCATTTAGGTCAGGGAGCATTCCTGGAGATTGGTATGACTGCTGGAAGATGGCATATGAATAATGATGAGCATCTGTTAACTTTGAAGTATATGTCTATGGCCAAATGTTGGTCTCTGTAGCCAAGCTCTGGAAGACAGGCAAAGAGTCTTTCTCACTGGTGACCACCCTGAGCTAAAGCAACCTCCTGTTTCATTACCTTCTGCTTTTTCCTGTCCTCATTTGGCCTGATAAATTTTGTGTGTTCTTTTGTCAGGCTGTAACATATTGCAGTTTGCAATTTTCTGCATGCAACAGAAATTTGACCTGATAAAGGCCCCTGCATTCAGCTGCTGTATACAAATTGAGGATTATGATAATTACTAATAAAGATAATTAAATTCTCTTTGTGAACTGAAAATCTGTTCCTCTCTGACACCCTGCTCTCAGAGTCTCATATTCCCTGCTGTTTATCAAAGTAAGTGTAACAGCACCTGGCCAAGCAATCCTTATGGTAATCTACAGTGAACTTCAGCTTCAAAAGAATGGCCCCAGTATTGCTGGGTAATTGAGGAAGCTGCCCTGGTGTTTAAAAGAGGATTTGTCTGAAATGTTGACTCTCTCCCATACTCACACAGTGCTGGCAAAACCATCTCCTCTTTTCAGAGAGGTCAGTTCCGCAGGTGCTGGTTCTCCTTTTCAAGAGGAATGCCAGGTCCATTGCTGTGACAGTTTGGCAGGTACATGGCTTCTCTTTCCTTCTGCACATTGTCCAGGGACTTGCCCTCCAGCTTTCTCTGGGGTTGTTGTTCTCTGTCTCCTGGGCCCTGCCTGAAACCTGCTTTGCCCAAGCAGAAGCAGCCTGGAGGCAGGTTGGATTGATACAGCAGTGTGTCCTCTACAGGTAGGTGTCAGTGTTGTGTATACAAAACAGCTCTGTCCAAGAAGTAAGGCAGTATTGTTGTTTGTCTTTTATTGGACTTTGAACGAAAAGTAAAGCTATTATTTGCTTGCTTCCTTGCCATGGTAGTAGGTGACATAGTAAAAGGGAAAGAGATGGAAGGAATTCTGTAACAGTTGAGAAACGACCATTTGCAGGTGTTGGTTTAGAAAACAAACCTCTCTGGCTGATAAGTAACTTGATGCAGTTATGAGTGTTTTACTGCAAAGGAATTAGTGCTTGAAGTGTGGGGTTTTTTCTGGGATTCCATAATGTCTGGTTTTTGGGATTGCTAAATGTCTTTTGCTTATGGGTTTCTTTGAATTCAGGTGTATAACTTGGATAAAAATCATCTTATAAACCGCTTACCACTCTCTAGGTACAATTTACTGAAGCCTGGTTTTAAAGCCTGAGTCTTTGTTAATGGGAAATCATCACATCTTCTACTGAATTTTCCTTTAAATTACTCTTTTGATATCTCTACAGCTTAGGCTAATGTGTTAGGCTAGGCCTCAAGAGACTGGAGATTAATATAGTGTTTTTCATGTATGCTCATCTCTGATCTTCAGGATATTAAATGCTCATGTGGTTATTGTAGAAGGGAATCTTTTGTTGATAAAGTAACAAAGAGACTTCGAGCTCTCTAAATCTTTTTGTATGTTTCTTTTATTTTTATGTTGTATTCTGTAGCTTAAAATCCCCCTCCCTTGCATCATTCAAGGTTTGTGTGAGCTAAAGAGAATTGGGTAAATACATCAAGGAACTCTCAAGTAAATATCCTGTGATCCTTGTTCTTGCAGGCTGCAGTTTCTTCAGTCATGTCTTGGGCATAGTTGGTTGCCCAGGATGTTGGTGAGGTTGCCATTGGGGCAAACTCCCTGGTGAGCCCTGAGCAGATGGCCCAGCCAGTTTAAGTGCCCACTGTTGGAGGCAGCAAGAGAGAATGAGAATTAAGTTGCTCCAGTCTGTGTAGCTGAACTTTTTCTGACATTGCTTGTGTAGCAAAGCAGGCTGCTCTGAAGGGAGTTGCCAGTCTCCTCCAAGCAGGAATGCATCCTTGAACACCCTGAGCAGAGCAGAGCAGTTCTGCTGAAGTGGCTCAGCCTGGGAGCTCTCCTGAAGTGGAGCCTGCTTCTGCAGGACTGGGGCTGGGCTGTCATCTGGCCTCAGGGAGATTAAAGAGTCCAGCTTAAGAAACCAACACCAAGGAGATCTTGCAGGGTAAAACAGAGAGAGAGAACATTGTGCATACATGGTTATATTCCAGAAAAGTACAAGAACATACCCCGGTCCAGCTGGCTTCCTGATGACTGGATGCCAGAGGTGATTGCTTAAGTGCACACTGAATAGAAATCATTAAATAAATGGGAGTCACCTGCTCACTGTACACAGATTTCACCAAGAGACTACCAGGTTTTTCTTACAGATTTCTGTACTGGTTTGTCACAGCAGTTTCTAGTAATTGGTGCACTACTGAACAAAGGCCTCTAAACCTACTATGATATGGAAAGGAGACAGTGTTCTCTGTTGTACAGGATACAGCAAAACCTGTCCAGAAAGGCTGATGGTAGTGCCGAGATCCTTGGCAGGCATCACCTAGAAAAGAAAATCAAGAGATGAAGTAACAGTCTCACAGGTTGAATAACTGAGATTAATAGAAAGGAGAAGGTGGCAGCTAAAGGTAGCAGTTGCAACATATTTCTGAGTCATATAAGCTTATTTTTGTTTGCCAGGCATTTAGTTGTAACAATTAAAGCATCAAGTGACTTCTGCCCAGGTAAAGGGAGGTAACTTCTGCCCAGGTGAAGAGTCCAGCCTCACATGGGTTAGAAAAGTTTCTGACTATGTGAGAGGTGTGGAAAAAAATCCGATAATCAATGGGCAAGTCACTATGCCCAGTGTAAGTCTGGAACAACAAGGCACCTTGCATTCACAGGACCAGCAGAGGAAGCTAAGACACAAACCCAATGTCTTTGTGGCTTTGGACATGCTGTTCTTGCTTGTAGTGGACTTGTCCTTGCAGGTTGTGCAGCTGTTGACAGTAGCTTGCTCTGAAAGAGGCAGAGTAGGGAATCACCATGTGGTCACCACCAGTGTTGTGTGGGAGCCTGGGGTCAGAGGAGCGATTCCCCAAAGACCTGTATTGAGGTTCTTTTCTGTTTTAGTTTTCTTTGCTTGCATTTATGTTATGGATTACAGTGCAGGAGATAACAGGGTGTTTTTTGGTGTGTTTTGCAGGGTTTCTGGAGGAGAACTTTTTGACTTCCTGGCACAGAAGGAGTCTTTGAGTGAAGAGGAAGCAACCAGGTTCATCAAGCAGATTTTGGATGGTGTGAATTACCTTCACTCTAAGAAAATTGCTCACTTTGATCTAAAGGTAAAGATGTTGATTTAGGCTTTGTCTGATCTGTAGCTGCTAATTTTGATATTTAATGCAGGTAAGGTCAGGTGGTCACTGAAGATGTTGCGAGAATTGCAAGATAGAAATCAGAAAGATTGTCATTAAAGTGACAGCGACTATCAAATGACCTATTATATATTCACTTAATAACTCTCCTGGGTTTTAAAGGACTGGGTGTGGAGTTTAGCAAGTGTTAAATTAGAGATGTACTTTCAAGCAGTGATCTGATCAGACGGAGGATGGTTCGTTATTATCTCATCACTTGACAGGGCTCCATTGCCTGCAGTGGAGCTATAATGGTTTATACCACCTAAGGAATAAAACAGTCCTCCAAGAGGTAGTGACAGTGACTTTTTCTATATCAGTCTGTTCTAAAGAAGCTTACCTCATGTGTCGGTGGTGAACATATATGCCCTAGATCGATGAAAGAAAACCAGGCTTGTTACCCTGAGGCTAAAACATGGTTGGTCCAATGACTGTGAGAATAAATTATTCATATGCTCTGTTTTCCAGTGCAGCTCTGACTGAGAGAATGTGTTAGCAGGAGCAACTTCCACATTAGATTCTGCTGTGGAAAAGCCAGGCAGGTGCCAGCAGGGAATCAGACTCTCTCACTGCTGCCCTTGAAGTTATGATTAAGTTCTGACAGATTAATGCATTAAAGCTCATCATGGGAGATAAATTGAACCCATAGTTTACTCTGAAACCTGGGAATTCGGTCCATGGTAGGGAGTAGCTAAGGCTGAGAAATGTAGTTGAAGAAAGGACTTTATGAAATATATTGGATCTGGTAAAAAAGTAAAGTCTGTGGTTAAACATGTTAGTTTTGATTTCACAGTTCATGCTTCAGCTTTGTCTTACAGTGCTGTGAGAATGCCAAATGTTCTTTTATTAGCTTGGTATGATCTAGGACCTCTGATCCCAACTGTTTGCATTTTCTGGATTGTTCAGCTGGTAAATCCTGAATCTTTTCCTGGCTTTGTTGCAGCTGTGAATTTAGTCTGTCAAATTAGTTGGTTTCTTCTTCCCTGAATAGGTTCAGCATTTACTAAACTATCTTCCATTTGCTTAAATACAGTATAGAAACAACCGGGCAAATATTGTGAAGTGTAAATTCCAAGAACAGATCAGTAAAATTGCTGTCAGTAAAATATTGTGCTGTGCAGCTGTCACTCAGGGCTGGGCAGTAGCATTTTGTCTGCAAACACCTGAACTGCTTCAGCTGCCTGCCACCTCAGTCAAAAGAACTGTAAATGGCTAAGCACAGGGATATTTTTCTTGTTCTATGATTTTGTATATGCAAAGGAAAAAAAGCACTTGAAAACTCTGTTACTTTCCAAAATATTAATATCTTTTGTCATTTTTAGCCTGAAAACATTATGCTTCTAGACAAGAATATCCCTATTCCGCACATCAAACTCATTGATTTTGGCCTGGCTCACAAAATAGAAGATGGAGTTGAATTTAAAAATATATTTGGAACTCCAGAATTTGTAGGTGAGTAACATGTTTCTTTGTCTTACATTGCAAATTTCAGAGAAAGTCGAGACATCTTGTCAAAGTTAAAAAATGAGGGATAGAAGTAGTTTTAATCTTATTTCTGTCAAGGCCACTTAAATCTAGAGGTTTATATTATTTTTCTGGAATAAGCAAAGGTGCTTTCTGTAAACCAGATGTGCTACTCCTGTGAGATTAGATGCTGCCAAACAAATATGTAGAGATGTAAATTCAGGATTGAGATTGTGAAGCTCTGTGTATATAAATGATAATCTTTTTACTTGGTGCCTGGAGTAAGTAGATCTCTGCATTGTGGTACATGAGTACACAATTACATGGGTATCTGTCATTGCTTTGTAAATAAAACCACCTCACACTGCATACGTGCTGAGTACCCTCATCTCCCCTTACATTTTTCCATGTGGTTCTCTTTTTGTTCCTCACTGGTCATAATTCTAATCTGTCTCACCTGGACTTTAGGTTAATCCTGCTACTTTCTACTAGTTTTTATTTTGGAGTTTGCTTGGGGACTGGGTAGAGAATTGTAATTAATATTCCAGTTAAACACAGCTGTCACGGATAATTTTTTCAGCTTATTTCACCCTTGCTCTTTTCTCTTGCATGTGGTCCTCCATGGGGATGTTTTCCAATGAGGAAATGTTTCTTATAAAGATAATAGAGTTTGACATGGATAGCAGTGTAGTCTGGCAAGTAATGTCAATCTCTTGCTCAAGGGCTCTTTCTGACTGGCATTTACAAAGTTGCTATAATGGCACCAGTTAAGAAACAAAATAAAAACTCATGCTTAGGGGCAGCAGCATTTTTGGGAGGTGAAATAATTTGTTATTTGTTGTAATTTGCAGTATAATTACTATATAGTGTCTGTTTTACCATTATTCTTGAGTTGCATTATGCTCCAAATTACGTAATCTCTTCTGAACAAGTTGTGAACTTGAACTCCTATTGGGGCTGTAAAATTATAAACATTGTATTCTGTAACTAACTTTTCCCTCTTCCCCTTTCTGCCTCTTGGTAATTCTTGGCCTGCTACTCCAGCCTGGTAAAAATTTGTTGCCTCAATTGCTGCTGTTTGATTAAATGTTTCTTACAGCTCCAGAAATTGTAAACTATGAACCACTTGGACTAGCTGCAGACATGTGGTAAGTTTTATAATGTGTTTGTCTTTCTTTTCCTGGTTACTGTACAATTACTTTTTCCTATTTTGCTCTTAATAGAATCCATTGCACCACAACAAATTTAAAAAAAAAACAAAACCAAAACAAACAAAAAACTTAAATACAGTTAATGAGTCTTTGTTCTGTCATTCTATTTTTATACATTCTTTTAAATTAAAAGATAAACATTTAATTTCTGCAAAATTACATTGAAAAACTGGAGTCATAGCAGTTCCAGAGTTAACTGTTTGCCACTGTCCATGCAGAGGAGCACTCTGAGAAAGAAATGTGTTCCTGCAGAGCTTGTGACAGCTTTATTTATAAGAGCCCTTCATGTAGAAGAGACCTGTGTAATTGGAAGGCAGGGAAAAGAGGTCACCCCAAATCAAACATCCTGTTTCTGTTGCTCTGTGTTTCATAGAAGTGTACTTCTACTCACTCTAGTAAGTACCCACTGAGTAGAAATACACAGAGACTTCCAATATCCACATTACTTGATGCCATATGTAAAATTATTTGTCCCCTCAAAACCCCGTTCTGTTAGCAGTTATCTAAAGTCACAATGGCTCTCCTGCTTCTATTGCAGCTACCACTGACTGTTATGTATGTTGCATATTAGGAAGAATACTGGTGATGTAAAACCCCTGCAATTAATCTCCTTTGTTTTTTAGGAGCATAGGAGTCATCACCTACATACTGTGAGTACAACAGATTCATTCCTGTAGAAATGTTCCTAAAGGTCAGTTGCACTAGCACAGAACACTTCTTCCCTTCAGCCATTCAGGGTCCTGCACACATGCAGTGGGCAGGGGTTTGTGTAAAGGACAGGCATTAACCCACAGCCTTTTCAATTTAAAATAAGGAGTAAAAGGTGAGGAGCATTCTGAGCAGAAGAAAAACAAATGTCCCTAGCATCACTTGGCATTTCTGCATTTTATGGGATCTCATCAGTTCCAAGTGGTAGAAGATGGAAAAGCCAAGAGGATTAATAGCTCCTGGAATGACTGTGAGCTACCAGCGTGAGAGCATAGAAACAGAAAGTGTAACGATCCCATTTACAAGTTGGATTATTTCAGGTGGAAACAGTGAAGTTTTTATTTGCTTGTAAAAGCAGCAGTCTAGATTATTATGCATAAGTAAGGTCACCCATTTCAAAAAGGTGAATTTAACCTGAAAAAGGAGCAGAGAAGTTGACCCTGGAAACTGAGAATTCAACTTACAGGAGAAAAAAAAGGGTTTTCTTAAAGCTAGTAAAGCCAAGGTTGGTTGGAGAGATCATTATAGTCAGTAGGCATAAAGGAAAAATAGATCTCAGAATATTGTTTAGATACAGATTCTCTTTAGAAGAAAAGTGTGTCAACTGATGGTGAATAAATAAAAGGAGGGAATTATGATATGCTCAGGCTCTCAAAGAAATGAGTTTCTGTGGGCATCTGAGGACAAGCAGTTGAGAGTTTTAAGGTGGAGCTTGACAACTTGGGAAACTGCTTGTGTGACAATGGATGCATGCAACAGAGGAACAGCACTCCTTGCTTTTCCTCTCATTTGACGTGAGAGTTGCAGGAGTGGTCAGTGATCCTTGATCCTAACTACTTCCATCGAAATCCTGTGACTCCTGGGGAGCAGGGAGTGGACACTGCTTGCTGGGAATGTTGCACCCGTGGCTTTGGCTGTTTCTTGTGATTCTCAGAGGAATAACTTGCTGCCAGGCTTGAAGAAGGTGGACTCCTGTATTAGATGGATTTGCAATACACATTCCAGGCACTAGGACAAGTACAGAGGCTTGAAGGGGAAGGATTGTCTTTTCAGTGTGGAAAATAAATCTTGGCCTATGCATAAGAGTTAGACCCCAAAAGCTGTAAAAGAGAGGTAGGGTCTGAGGAATCAGATTCAGTGCAACGAGTTCCCTTCTTTTCTGCAGTATAAAGAAAAGTTTGGGGTATTGGTTGAACCCAAGCTCAGGTAAAGGGATTTAAAATACTGTCCAGACCCTTGTTTTTTGTCAGCACTCTGATCTGCAGTGACACACCTGTACTAGGCAGGACATTAAACTTTGTGAATTTGTAAAATGGGTGTTCCTATTTGATGAGAGGAAAACTTAGGAGTTGCGGTCAAGCAGCAGGTGGGAATACTTAGCATGTGATCAGCGATGCACAGAGCCAGCTGCTCCTCAGGTCTTCCTGTTATACTGAGGGGTCTGTTATGGGACAGAGTAAGGAATGGTTCCTGTACTGCATCCAGCACAGGAGATCTGTTTTACCTGCTTGGCTGCTAATGATTGTTGTGGTCATTAAGATAGAAAAATGTCTCCATACAAATGATCAGAAACAAAGAGCACGCTTTTTACAGTGGGAGGGACCAGCTTGCATGATAGGCTACGGACTGGAAATTTGCATGCCTGCAACTCATATTGCCACCTAATTTTAAAGCCTTTTGCTTACAAGTTTTCTGAAAGATTGGGGTGTGTCTATGATACCACCTGCTTTAGCAAACGTGGCAGCAATCAAATGGATGCCATCATCAGGTGTAAAGTTCAAAATGCATCCAAGTCCTCAATTCAGTAACTCTGCAGTGATTCAGTGAGCTGTATGGGCAAAGCCTTTATTACTGAGTCTGCTGGTACATATTTACAGGCACTGAGTCAGGATATGACAAAAGCCAATTGTATTGGATATTAGGATTTGAGAATCCTCCCATTTCACAGATTTCAAAACTGAGTCCCAAAGAGAAAAAAAGAAAAAAAATCAGAGAATAGAGGACTGTTGATTTTGGCTTCCAACAAAGAGCCAGAAGGTGGAATTACAGCTGCTTCATGGCATAATTTGGGGAAAGGGAAAAGAAGCCAAGGCCCTAGGGCAGGTTTCCAAGTTTCAGTTTTGGAGCAAAGCTCATGGTCTGTGGAGAGGTGCCTATTCGTAGCCAGCAGAAATGGAAGCGAGGCTTAAGACAAAGTATGTAAAACCCCTTAAGAATTGAGACTGACTGGGGTTTATGGGATGAAATTTACTGCATCAATGACAACTGGAGGACCTCACTCATGCTGTCTTGCCTGTGTCAGATGCTTTGGTGGTATTGTGTGATTGTAGAGCGGGGAGAAAGCAGTTTATGCACTTGAGTGTTTACTCTGTGGATAAAATCACAAATGGTAGCTGAGGATTGGGCTGAAAGGCTTGGGTGGTCCCATCTAACTTTCTGCTTATCTCCCAATATTCCCAGTCAGCCTGGGGATGGCAATACAGACAAGGTAAAAGTCTGTTAAGAGCGAGATCGTGTAAGCAAATGGTTTAGTATTCAAAACCTCAGTTTAGTTCCCTGGAGTTTGCTGCAGTCCTGTTTTGAGCCTGCTGCATCCTGAAACTGTTTATCAAAGCTGGACATAATAGATAAACACAATAATAGCCTGGAAGATTATAAGAAAAGGGGTGAGATCAATCTCCTTGGTGTAAATGACATTTCCCATAAAACAGACTTTTGCAAGTCATCATCTCTTTATGTTGGGGGAGAAGGAGCCTGGAGGAAAGGCAGGGCAGGAGGGGTCTGGTATAACTCTGTTCTGACACAAGTTTTATGGAGCAGAGGTGCAGAGTCATCCAAGATGAAGGCTGACAGTCACAGCTGAGAGATGGGCAAAGCAGGAGGAAACCTTTGTCTTAAGTCAAGCTTGCTAAATGGCATTTTGTTATGATGCTGTCTCCGTTACATCCTTGCAGTTGGAGCAGGGTCCCAAGAGAAAGAAATTTTGTGTTGTTCAGAAACAGTTGGATTTTATTGCAGCCAAAGCCCTTTTGCTTGTGGATTCCTTTTACTGAGCAGCATGGCCCTGCCTCTCCAATGGAGCTGGCTCCTAGGCAAGGCCATGTGCCTGGCTTCTGATCATATGTTGTATGTTTGCTTCCAGCTGAGAAAGGTCTCTTGGTTGAACCCACTCTCAGGGCACTCATCAGCAGCTTTGCAGAGAGAAAAGAAGTAGGGGCAAAGCTTTTCCTTCCTGAAGAAAAACTATAGAAACACTACGCTATCAACTTGAAGGTTACAGAAGCCGCAGCCTGGTAGTCTTTGTGGGTTCACAGGGATAGAGACTCTCCTGAGCTGAAACTTTTTCTAGTTTAATTAGCAATGACTTAAATGAGACACTCAGGAGAGGAGAGTCTGTGCATTTCTCTCTGTGTGCATGCATTAGTGCCCCACTAGAGACTTTCAATGCAAGTCTGGCTCAGCTAAGTGAGCCACAGCTGTAGTGAGCCAAAGCTGGCCATGTTTTTTCCTACATGGCAGAGCTGCTTCAACACAAGAGGCACAGATGTCCTAAGAGTATATTCCACGGTCACTGTAATTTCATTAGGGGACTTCTGCCATTTATTTTACCAACTGATTCCTCTTTCTGGCTTATCTAGGCTTAGTGGTGCATCGCCTTTCCTTGGAGAAACTAAACAAGAAACACTTGCCAACATCACAGCTGTGAATTATGATTTTGATGAAGAATTTTTCAGCAATACTAGTGACCTGGCAAAAGACTTTATTCAGAAACTACTGGTGAAAGATACACGGTAAGCAAATATTCAGAAAGACCCATTTATCTCTAAAATAAACCTGGTGAAATGTGGCTTGACAGGAGAAAAAGCTTTTCTTGCAGTGTGTATTGCCAGTCAAGAGCAAGACATGAGGATGCTGCTGTGATCCTAGTTAATCACTGCATTCAGAAACCCTGAGAAGAGGAACCAAATCTCCTCATGGCTAAATGCCATGTTCAGGACTGAATTCTCACCTGAGTCAAGCTGGCACAATAGCTGAAGGGCTGAAAATGATGTGCACAATCTGGAGTTCAGGGTTATAACCACTCCACCATTTCAGCTTCTTATGAACTACTTCCAAGGAGGTGATACCATCCCAAAATATGCCCCCAGTGGTGCAGTGCCATAAAAATCAGTACATGTGCTGATATGGGGTTTTTCTAAGTCTCTGATTCTGTGGCAGTCACCTAGGATTTTTGTGACAGTTACAGGTTACAGGAACCACAGTCTTTTTGTTGTTGTTGTTTGTTTTTGTTTTTGTTTTTCTTGCTTTTAATAAAGTGCACACAGAAGTACCATCTCCTTCCCTGTAACCTTCTTTGTCCTGGAGGAAAGTCAGACCATTGTGATTCTTTCTGATGGCTTCATTAGGGGAGAAAATAGCTATGAGAGAGAAGCAGCTGTTCAATGAAGATTTCTGCAAATCATCAGGATTCAGTGTGGGGTAGAGTAGGTGTTTGATGAGAGTTTTGCAGAGGTCTAGCAGCTCCAAGGAGAAGTCAGTGCTGTTGGTATTTGTTCTGTGTGCAGACATGGTGCAATACTATGTTTCTGTCTTTGATTCTCAGTGCTCTTAACATGCTGTTCACCAAACTGCTACAATGCAGAAGGAAGTTAGGTTTGATCCACTTTGATTAGGTTTCCAGTATTCCTCTCAGAAATGTTGCTTTCAGGAAACAGCAGCTCCTGCAGTGCTGTAATATCATATACCAGCTTTGGTATAACTACTGTTGATTTTCTCTGGTATAATTACTGTTGATTCAGACACAGATGTATCAAAGGTGTATGGCAAGAATGTATTTTCTAAGCATGTCGGATGAACAAAACAAAGGAATGTTGTATAATTTTATGGAAGGGTGCACAAAACTACAGGCAGATTTTGATGAAATAAGAATTAAAGTTATGTGGAGTAAGGACAGTTACCTACTGAGGTTTAGAACAGTAACTAAACTGCACACAAGTAGTGTGCCTCGGGGAGAAACATAACCTTGACATTTGAGGGTTTTTCCTGGAATCATCCTGATAAAGGCTTCATAGGAAGCCTGAGAAGAGTGTGGGTCAATGGACTTCTGTACCAAGTATTTATCATTCAAGTCTTTGGGGTTTTTTTGTGTTGTTGTTTTTTAGGAAGCGGCTTACAATTCAGGAAGCTCTGTCTCATCCATGGATAATGGTAAGACTGAATAAAGAAAAAGATCTTGTTTTGTTTTTTTTTTTTCCCATGAGCAAAGCAGAGATCATATTCTCACTCTTACTCGTGTGTTAAATGGAAAACTGCCCCCTAAGTGATGCTGGGTGACTCAAAAAGATGTACGGGGAGAAAATTGTTTGGGTCTGACCAAATCCTTGAATTTCTGCAAATTACTTCCTTTATTTATGATAACGTTCAAAAAGAGAGTAACAAAGCTCTGATGTTTATTGCACATTACAGTATCCCATATTGGACTGGGCTTTGCATTTTTCCATTCCTCTCTGTTTGCATGGGCATATACTGTGTGTTGGCTTTCATGCTTTCTTGAATTGAGAGTTGACTGCAATCAATATAGAAAATACAATTTCTCTGGAGAGGGAACTGCTGTGTACCCTGTGTTCTGATTTGCTTACATTTGTGTGTCTGTATGTATTTTTTCATCATAAACATTGCTTGCTTATGTGGATAAGTCTCTTACTGAAAATACATTTAGGTAGTCTCAGCATGACTAATGAGGAATTTTGAAATTCAGTTTTTGCTTTGCATTGCACAAAACATTAGTTGGAGTGGTATTAGGGTTGTTGGTTTTCCTCCTACAAATATTGATAGCTTTGACACTGTTAATTGCTAAAAATTAGCATGAAAATAAATTGCAGCCATGTTGTTTGGACTTATCACATTGGAATGAAAGTACATCACTTGTCACATTCAGTTCTGGGCTTACGTGTTTGGTGTTTGTTTCTTTTAATCGAATGCATGAAGGAAAATCTTTGTAAGCAAAGAATCTCCCAGCATTGTGGAAGCCCTTTGTCCCTGCATCCTTTGTGTAGAGTTTTTGAATTGCTGCAGTCTTGTAAATGTTTAGTAATATTGGTTCCTCTGCCTGATGACTCACCAGCTGAAAGATGAAACCAAAGTCCAGGAAAACAAGAAGGTGGAGAACGTGCAGCTGAAGACGAAATGCCTGAGGGAGTACACCATAAAGTGCCACTCGAGCATGCCCCCCAACAACACCTACATCAACTTTGAGCGCTTTGCCCGTGTTGTAGAGGACATTTCCCGTGTGGAGCAGGGTTTCAGCACCTTGGCTGCATCCCACGATTCCTTGCAGGAGGACATGGATGCTCTGCTTTCCATTTATAATGAGAAAGAAGCTTGGTATAAAGAAGAGAGTGAAAGTGTGAGGCACATGCTGTCCCAGCTGAAGTATGAGTACCGTAAAATGGAGTCCCTGAAAAGGCATTTGCACGATGATAGTGAGGCTGTCGGCGCCAGTCTTGCAGGCGTGTGCGGGAAATATGCTGAGCTGCAGAGCCAGTATGAATCCCTCAGACAGGAACTTTCTGAGGAGATCAAGTGGATACAGGATTTAGTGAGCAGTTATCAACTGGAAAATGAAGCCTGTGTGAACGGAAACTTTGAGTCTGTTTTCAACAAAGATATTAATGAATCACTAATGGAGCTGTTAAATGGATCTTGCTGTGAAGAATTCCTTGCAGGGTTGAATCTTTATGTGACAGAATCCCATCAGTAACATTGAGATCAGGCTAAGTGCAGGGTTTGTTGCTTGTTTCAATGTACGTCAGTTTAAAAAGGTTCCAGTGCATAGATTCTTCACAAAAAGATGACCTGGAATTAAATGTATTGCACAAGCTGCTGACCAAGGCTATAATCTTCCAGTGTCAAAGTTGTTTTGTTTTTCCCCTGTGTTTGGTGTCTGAACTTGCAGGAACAAGATCATCTCAGTGGTATGGACACATCTAACGCCAAAACCTTTGGTATTGCCTATATTTTATTCTGCACCATGTATTAAAATTCTTTAAGTTTTTAAAGATTACTAGGTAATTAATGTGGAATAAAGAATAAGTTTAATGTGGAATAAAGAATAAGTCAGTCTGTACTTACTAGAAACTGGATATTGGAAACTAGTAAAAAATCCCCTTATAGCATCTTTGGTTGGCTGAAGGAAACAGTTGGATAGCCCTGCTGCAGGCAGTTCTATACACCTTATGATACAAATATTTGCAAAGGTTAAATCTATAAATTAAAGCAAATGGTGTAGTAATTTAGCTAGTAGTGTGGAAAGTCGCTGTGAAATGGTTGCCAATGAAGAATGTTAGGATTAGTGTTTAGGCCAGTTGTGCAGGGTGAACTCTTTTACCATCAAAGGTAAGGTGAATTTTAAACTAAAGGATTAATCGACAGCTGAGTTTCCTGTCCTGTACCAAAGAACTCTTATTCAAAAACACCATTGGGAACTTGTAATGATCAAAGGACTGTGTAATTGTGCAGTGCAAATGTCAATTTTAGACTAAGTGATAGTAGTAATAGTAATATAGTAGTCTGGTTTGTTTTCTACAGTGAAGAATATTACAAAGCTACAACTAACTTAATCTGTGGTGTGACATTTGAGACTAGTGTTCTTGCTATAAAGATTTTTTTTTCTTAGATTTAAAAAAGTAAAAGAAAACCCAACCTTGAATCATGGCCTGCTGTCTTGTATTTAAAAGAAGTAGTTTGATTATACTGTATTCATATGCACAGATGTACCAGTCTTGTTTTTGAACACAATAAATAGTTATTTATGCAGGATGCAGTTGTTCCCTGATGGTTAGTGACTGAAAAAGACGCCAAGTTTCTGTGGGCATTTGCTGCATGGTGACTGTTGTGCAACTACAAGAATCAGTGAGCTAATAGCTCAAGTCAAGCTAGAGTGAATCTTTACATATATTATTACAGTATATCTTTCACTGCCCCCCTCCCTCCTCCTTTTGCAGAGAAGTTAATGACCTAAATAAACTGAATTGTTGTTCTTCCTAACATGATTAAGAATAATGTTTCCTACTTTGAGATAAAAAGATAAAAGCATACTCTCATCTAATTTTTGCAGAGTACAGTGGACCCATTTACTGGCATGTCCTCACAAAGACGTGCAGAGGCTGATGCAAATTCAGAATTGTGAAAACAGTTACTCACTTGGGGTGTTGTTGCTCCCATCATTGTACTTGAAGGAGGATGGAGACTGTATGTGCTCTCTGTGACGTTGTTCTTGGCACAATGTGTGAAATTTTCAAAAGCTTCTATAGTGTAGATAGCCAGGATGTGACCCCGGCAAGCTGGCACTGATGACTGCAGAGAATTGGGCTCTACTGTGACAAATAGTATTGAGCATTTTGCATATGTCCATTTTTTTATTGTTTCAGAATGCTTCTGCAGGTTCCTTTGAGCTGGAAGGTGCATTAAAAACTGTCCAGGAGAACTGGAACACAGGATTTTATTGTCAGGGGGAGAGAGCCTTAATTCCTAAAATGTAACTTAAAGCCTAGTGGGAGTTAGAATTTGCAGAAACCACTCTCAAGAAGGAGAGTCTGCCTCCCCTCAGCCATGATCACATATTCTTTGTTCATATAGATTTTCTTTATGAACAAATGCACTGGCATGATGAGAAGGAACATTAAATGAGGCCACCTTGTTCCTGAGCATGTTTGGGTGAGGGCAGTGTTGTTGTGACTCCATCCTTGAGGCTAATCACACACTGCTTTTGAGAAGAGATCCTGATGATTTGAGAGAATGACAAGGTCACTGGGTTGCAGGGTACTTAACGTGAAGAGTTGGTTATTAGCAGTCAGCAATAAAGTGAGTTATTTAGAGTCAGCAATGGTTCTCTTGCTGAAAGGGCACTGGGAAATTTTTCATAGTGATTGTACAGCTGACATTTAGCCAGTGACGGTTTTTCCACTTCAAGTTGATTTCTGCTCGCCTGTTGCATCAAGCTGGCTGTTTTCAGCTTGAGGAAATTATATTTAATGCTTAACTGTCCCAGTTCTGTTGAATGTAAATGGTGTGTACATCTAAGTGAGAAGGGAACCCAGCTGACATCTTGGCTCCTTGAAGTGTTGCTGAGATACCTGCAAAAATGCTAAACCTACAGCATTTTATGAAAAGAGTGAATTTGTTGTCTCAAACATTTAAAATTATTTTGCCGAAGATGTTTAAATCCTCACTGATGTGTTTTCTATTCTCCTTTGGTACTCTTGCTGTTTCAGGTGCATGGCTTGGCTGCATTCCAGTTCAGTTCAGTACAAATATTTCTGTGTTATCCACCTCCTACATACGCAGATCAGAACGGCTGGAATGGTTGTCGCTCCATACTCTTTGAAGGGCTGATTCCTGGCCTTTCTCCTTTCACTCATGTCCGATCTGGTTTTGAACCATTTCTTTCTTGCAATCTGTCAGATTTGGTTTTAAGGTTTATGCAAATTTTTAAGTACTTTTGGAATTGAAATGTGCTTCATTTTCAGAAGGTCTGTGTCAGGATTTGTGGAACATCTGTTGCTTAACACCAGGTTGACATCCAAAGCACTAGGCACATGTCTGAATTCTGATCTATATTCTTCTTTATTCCTATTTTTCAATCGTCAGATATTGCAATTATTTTATTACCTGGGTGTCAACGCCTTGTGCTCTCATACTCTGGCTATGGTTAAAGGACAAAGCTGAAGTTTTTCGAGATAGCATGTATCCTTATCACTAATACTACATGACAGCTACCTTTGTTCCATTTCATTAGAGTGATGTCATCCAGAGAAAATGGAGATGGGGCAGGTGTGCATGAGAAGCACCTTAGCAACTTTATAAAGTGTAGGCATAGCCTTAGCACCCACTAGTTTTAGGATTTAATTTGCGATCAAAAGAGTCCTGTCTAGACCCAGAATGGGCTAGATTTAATTCTTTTTCTTCTGCTCTTACCTGTATGAATCTGTAGCTTCCCCAGCTTTCTTTCAGCCAGCTCCAGTGCACATGAGGCATCTTGCATATTTTATGCACCAAAGGGAGTGAAAGAATAAAATTGCTCTTTTATCTTCCAGCCCATGGACAAGCAGCAGGCTTTGGTTCGGAAATCATCTGTTGTTAACATGGAAAACTTCAGAAGGCAATATGCTAGAACGCGATGGAAGGTATGACAAGGAGCCTTTAATGCTTCTCACATGTGGCTTCCCAAGCCTGATGGGATCAGAGGGCAAGATAGGGCTTGAATGTAAAATTATAATAATAGGCAGTAAATGAATGAAATGTGTTTGGATATGTCTGCACTGGGTATGTGTGATCAAATTGGTTTTCCTCCCTCTCTGCACAGCTTTCTTACCGCATTGTTTCACTGTGCAACCACTTACAGCGCTCTCTGGTGAAGAAGGTGCTGACACAAGATGAGAATTTGGTAGGTGCATTCCTCACACGGGAAGAACAGAAGAATTGGTCTTACTGTGCAGTCATTTTTGCTGTCCTTACGTGGATGCACAGCCCAACAGCACAGCAGTGGCTTGGAGTGGGAAACCAGAGGGGACCATGGCATCATTTGTGTCTTTAATGATGCTGTGTGTTCTGTTACTGTGACAGGACTCTTGTGCAGGGAGGGCCAGTGACTTGATAGACCTTCTAGGGGCTAAGCACATTATTGTGTAAAGGAGCAGCAAGAAGCCTGCAGATGATGTCTGGATCACAGGCAGTGACCATGGGGTGTGACTGAGATCTGAGCAATTGCAGGAGAGCTCACTGCTCTTGTGCCCACATCTGTGATGGAGGGTGGGGGACCCTGGCACTGCCTGTGACCTTCTGAAGTGAAACTTTAAGGGCTCTATTAGCTCTGTTCTTCTCAGTAGATGATAATGATAATATTGGAACAGCATGTTTAAGAGCATGGTAACTCATTTACGTGAGAGACTTTGTGGCCTTTCTATTTCAGAGAGACTGTGCAAGTGACAGCGAGGATCTTTCACAAAGAAAAGCCCCTCTTCCGAGGAGAAGCAGCATATCATAATGGGATGAGAATTCCATGGGCAGGAGACAGGAAACTTTCATCCTTGCTGAAGGCAGCAGACTTGGACTTCTTGTCTGAGTCCTTGGTATGATGCTTCTTGCTTCTCAAACTACCCCAACAATTGGATGATGGTCTTAAATGCCTACTAAGCATTTTACAAAATTGGGAATCGAGATTCCCAGGGAAATGCTACAGCACAAGCACCAGTTGGAGTGCTTTTATATATTGAATGTTTCAGTGATACTGATGTCAGCTGCACTCAGGGTGTAGGGTTTCTACTGACAATCTTTACTGCAGAGTAATTCACATTCTGCATAGTGGTTAAGACTATGGGCATTATTATTTCAGTCAGGAAATTGCTAGTGAGTCGTAAGGAATTTCTTTAAATTCAATTTTTATAATTATTAATAGCATAAATATTTGATGGCAGGTATCTGATAGGTTTTGTTAGCTGTACTGTGCAGTACTCTGTTATTGCTGCCACTGAAGAGAAGATCACAATGTCATTACATATCATAACCTTGATTTTGTGAACCTGGCAGTAAATAGATCTGAAATGCAACAAGAACTGTGCTCTGGCCATGTTCTCTGCCTGAGGATTAGCACAACCTTCATTGTGAGTGCAATTGACTGTGGCACTGAGGTAGGCCAAGGCAATTTTTGGAGGAAAAAGAGAAAAAAATTCTGTAGTGATTTACATGCACCCAAATAAAACATTTCCATGGAATGATGACAGGATGCCTCACCAAAAAAAAGGCATTTATAAACCTAAAGGATGTGAAGACATAGTCTTTATTAGACTTTGTTATTGTTGTCAATATTATTTATGTTCAGCAAATTGGAGACTCTTTAACACCTATTTGTATAGGTGCAGTTTACATGTAACCCAGACTGCAGACATCTGTATTTTATTCAGGGAGTTGTATCCAAAATTGAGGAAATAAGCACTTTGATATTGATGTAATATCTTTGCACAGTGAAGTTGCATCATTTAAAATATATTAGTTTCTAAGCCAGTATTGTTCAATTGGTACCAAAAAATGTGCATAGACTAGGGTATTTTTTTCATAGAATGTATTTGCTGTTAGAAGTTCCTATTTATTTTGCCATTTAATGAATTAAAATCAGAAAGCAAGTCTATTAGAAACAACTATAGGTGGATGAGGAAACTGAATTTGTTTGGCTTTACACTTGTCACCTCTAGACTGAAGTTTTAGAGCAGAAGGTGTTGAAAACTAGTATCAGGTTAATTTTGATGGCTTCCAGTTTCTAAGAAAGAAATAAAAATATGCTACATATATTTGTAACTTTGTATCCTTGCTTAGTTGGAGACTAAAATGCAGTTGATAAGAAATTACTTCTGTGAAAGGAAGAAAATGTATGAGAAGCTTTGGAGGAGAGAGGCAGAACATAGGATTTGATGGAAGAAACATAAAATGAAGGAGGGGGTGGCAGGAAAAGAGTAGTGGAGAGGAGTGAGTATGAGAGGGATGTGGAGTTGGTCCTGGACTGGGAAAGTTGGAGGAAAGGAAAGAGAATGTGGATATATGAATTGTTGAAGCTGGAGAGTGAATGTTTCTGGACATATGGCACTGCATTTTTATACTACTTATTTAATTTCTTATTATTTTATATCTTGTGCTGCCATAGCCTGTGTCACGGGATTGAGGTGCAGGGCATGGGCTTCTCTTCATATTCAATTAAAAGGTATATTTCTGAACTTTCTGTGCAATTCTTGAGACAGAATCCTCAAAAAGTGTCACAGTACTGTATGTATTAAGAGGGAGAGGTAACAGGGAAACCTGAAGTTTCAGTGTATCCTCATTTCAGCTGGAATAGAGTAAATTTTCTCCTTAGTAGCTGGTACAGTGCTGTGTTTTTAGATTCAGTATGAGAATAATGTTGATGATAATATGCTGATGTTTTAATCGTTGCTAAGTAGTGCTTACCATAAGTCTGGACTTTTCAGTTTCCCATGCTCTGCTGGTGAGGACATGTACAAAAAGCTGGGAGGGACCATAGCAGGGACAGCTGACCCAAAATGGTCAAAGGGATATTCCAGCCCATGGAATGTCATGCTCTGTATGTAAACTGGGTTGAATTGGCTGGGAGCCACAGGTCACTGCCCAGGGATGGGCTGGGCATTCGTCTGTGGGTGGTGAGCAGTTGTATTGTGCATCACTTGTCTTTCCTGGGGTTTATTCCTCTATTTTCCTTTCCATTATTGTTTATTATTATTATTATTAAATTTTTCTTTAGTCCAATTACAAAACTTTTTATCTCAGAGTAACCCTTGAGGATTGCTTTCCAATTCTCCTCCCCACCAGGGCCAAGGAAAGGTGAGCGAGGGGCTTAGTGGGGTCTAGTTGCCAACGGAGGTTGAACCATGGCAGTGTCTGGAGGGAATCTTTCATAAACAGAACACTAAAAATATATATTTGGATAAAAAGCCATCCAGCTTAACTACCAAATTTTGCTTCCTGCTTACCCAAGGATGTGGAAAACCAAACAGACTCCAAGTCAGTGGTACTTTTCTGAATTTCTGGACTTTAAAAACACCTTTGGTTTCCAAATTTGAGATTGTGGGATGTGTATGTAAATTACACTTCTGAAAATTAAGCCCTGGTTAAAATAGGCGTTAGGTTGTTGGATCAGGATTGTGCTGTCATGGAGATGGGGTTATTCTCATGTAAAATCCTAGCAACTATTGAGAAAGAGGACTCAGCAGAAAGGCAGACAGAGTGCAAGGCTGTGTGAAGATCTGGCTTATTAATTCCACCTTTATAAAGATGTGAGGTGGTGTTTTAACAAAGACAGTACAGACAGCTCACTGTTGAGTCTTCAGTCATCTTTGTGCCCAGGTGAGCTAAGGCCAGGCCTTTCTCTCTGGCACTCACTCACTGCACATGGCTCCCAAGCAACTTCATTGCCCAGAAACCACAGCATGCAGCACTCGTGTCCGTGCAAACTCTTCCCTAACTGCTCCATGTAGGAGCATGCTGTGAGTGTAGAATCCATGTGCTCAGGACTAATGTTGGTGATGCATTAGGAAGCTTTAGAGTGTTTTCCTAGCTGTGGTGTTCTCTGTGTTCATCACCCTGTCTGTTCCAGGAGGTGAAGCTCAGGGAGGCACAGTGTAACTAGGCTGCTTCCAGCACTGGCAGGACACCTGCTCCGTGTGGGGCTTGACCTGATATTCACCACCTGTGGGTTTTGAACAAAAACCTACAGGTTCCTTTCAGTAAAGGGCCAAAAAAAAAAAAAAAACCAACCAAAAAAAACCACAAACAAACAAACAAACAAAAAAAAACAGCATGGAAGGAAAGGGAACATTAAAAGAATTTGTCTTATGGAATCTGCTTTGCTGGGAGATAAAAATCTATTTTCTATGTATTATTCTGTTTTCTGGAGAGAAATGAAGTGATAGCCTCGGAAAAAAATGGAAAAAGCACAGTAAAAAAACCCCACAAAAATCCCATGAGCATTTTTATTAAAGTATGGCTATTTGGTTAGTTTTACTCTTATTTTAGTTGTGATGTTTTTTAATATACATATATTTTTATTAGGAGAAACACTGAGATTTTTTTTTTTTGATGCCTGGAAATAGTACAGACTGTCAAAAATAGCAGAGATATTTGTTATTTGCTAATAAAAAGTTGGAAAGCTGGACGGGTGTGTGTCTGTGTTTCCCCCAGCCCGGGGCCTGAGGCGAGGCCCCTGGCCGCAGCCGTGGAACCCGCGCGGGCGGGAGCGGCAGCGCCTCAGGACGGCGGGAGGGAGCGGGCCGGGCCCGGCGGCACCGGGGCGCAAGTGTGCCGTCCCTGCCCCGCAGCCACGGCCCGCTGGGGCTGAGTGGGCTGCTCGGGGCGCAGGTGGCGGGAGGGCCGCTTTGGGGCTGCGGAGCCGTGGCACCGGCTCGCCTTTTGGTCCGAGAGGGGTTGATGGGCCCGACAGACCGTGCTTGCCCCTCAGGACCGAGGTCTCCACAGCTCGAACCGATGTCCCGCACCCTCGGCAGCGAGGTAAGCCCAGCCAACCCCAGCAGCTCTTCGGTTGCTGCCCTCACCTCTGGTCTGTGCTGTCTCACTTTCGCTTGCTCCTTCTTTCTTTCGCTTGCTCCTTCTTTCTTTTAATAAGAGGTCTTTCTTTTAATAAGAGGTTCCTATCTATATTTGTATGTAAATCAAGGAATTTGTATGTGCAGGGAATATATTTAACAATGTTCACTTGAGAATCAAAAAACTCGGAGGCATTTCTTTTCCCCTCTCTCATTTCTACATGATCACTGTAACTGGGTGACATTCTGTATTGCTCACATAGGAGTCTACTCTGTCTTCACATAAACCTCAGACTTTAACAACTTTAGTGCTCAGATGGTAGGTAATACATAATTTTCAGCATGTAAATTTCAGTGAGAGGAGTTAAAGAGGGTCAGGTGCACTTTGCTACTGGGCAGAGCTGGCAGGGAACCACGAGCCTGATGAAGTGATATTACAGCAAACTTCATCTAGCTGGGGCACAAAGGATCGGAGGCTTGTGGGGGATGGCCAGACCTGTACCCTTGCTGGAGTGACCAGATGTGTTGCTGAGGCTCAGGGGCATAAGTCTGGCCCTGAAGCAGAGCTCTTGATGAGTTGAGAATGTGAAGGTTTCAGATGGACAAGAAGTCATGGTCCTTGTCATTGTAACTTTGCTGAGGGAAGGGTGGGTTAAGGAGAAGCCTTGGGGAGCCCTGATGCAGTGGAGAATGGGCTTTGGCTGTCTGAGAAGTTGGGAAGGAATGGCTGACCTAGCTGTGGGTCTGGGGCTGGTGTCTGCACAGGGATCTGTGGCCATGCTCTTTACACAATGTACCCCATATCAGAAACATGGGTGATCCAGAAGCCTTAGCATGGATCTGGGTTCTACCTGCAACTCCTTGTGGCAGAGGATGCTCAAGAGTCTCCTCGCAGTGCCATCGCTGGTGTAGTTTGCTGTTATTTTTGAGGGGTAGGTGCAGAGACTATCACAGAGCATTAGCTTTTTATAGCATTTTGCTACAACTTGTGGCCATCCATCTCAGAGGTGTGACATTTTCCTGTTCTACTTGGAACTGTGCTCAGTCACAGCCTTTTTAGGCTGGGATGTATCCGCTCAACAGAAAACCTAAGAAAAATGGTGTCACATCAGTATTTCCTGAAATGTTTTTCCCAGGGATGAACCTTGTGAGCTACATACAATGCTTTGTTAAATATAATTGTTTGAAGTAGCTTGTGTGCATGTGAATTGTCTTAATATAATAAATACTTGGTAAAAAAGATGCTCTTAGGTAATTCAGTTATCTTTTAAGTCTTTTTACTCTATATACATAAAATATGCTGTAATGTGTTGGTATTAAATTTGAATTTAATTAGATTTACTGTTTTGAAGTGTGGAAAAGCCTTTCTAATTTTTAGCTTAGAGCCTCTCATTCAGCTAGCAAAGGACAGGAAATGCTTTTGGTTTAGTCCTAGCCGTGTAATTCAAGAGAAAACAACATAAGGATGGAGTTTTGGTCTTGGTGCTGAGCCTTTAATATTGTCTTAGTTCATGCTGGGCCTCTAAAAGCTGTAGCATATAAAGTTAAGTCCTCAGAAGTCTGCAACCAGCGAAGTCTGATTTTGAAATGTGAATGACTCAAAGCTCGTGATGATGAAAAGTTGGGAATATGTAATGCTACTCTGTCATCTAGTGCTCTGTTTTCCTGCATCTGCACCTGGATCAAAGCAGGAAGAATGGCTTTTCTAGTCTGGCACAGCAGCCAATTGCCAGTAATTTATATAAATATGCAAGCCAGTACTTAAATATGCAGTGTCCCCTGCACAGCGTGTGTCTATGCCTGGATTTGTACTCCTATGAGCAAATAAACAAATTAGAGATTCCAAATCCTTTCCTGAAGTTTTATTGTTCTGCCAGGAAGAAATTCTGCAGGACTCTGTAGGACATCTGGAATGACATAAAGCAGGCGGCTGTGTAGTTGAAGTAGGTTCAAAGCCAGTTGGTAGGGGCAGATCAATTACCAAACATGGTGTGTCTTGCCAGGGGTCAGAAGTTGACAGACCTGTGGCTAACTGGTTAACAGACTTGTGACTTGTGGCCCAAGGTTGTGCTGTTGCGCAAATACTGACCTACATTTAGAGTTTTTGGGGCTTTTTTAGTCCTAAGGACTGAATTCGTAGTGCTATTCCATTTGACATGCATAATGTTGGAAAAAGTATAATGTACAGGAGAATATATGATCTCCCAAAGTTATTAATGCAGAGTCTATACTAAGACTCTAATGCAATTGTAAATGGAACCATGGTTATGAAAAGACTGATCAGTTAGCAGAGCAAACTGTACAAAATTATTTAGATCTCTAGTTTTGGGCTTTCTAGAGCATGTAAGACAATTTATGATTTTCTTGAGGAGTGTATCCTGGTGTTACTGATGGAGAGGTAAAAATAGTCATGTATGTGGAGCTGCAAGGACCTCAGTTTTTGCTGCAGTTGGTATAGAATTTTTAAGACTGCTGTTAGAGGAACCTGGGTAGTGCTGCTTTCAGGAGGGGCAGCTGTATTTTCTGCACACAGAAATGTCTCAGTTGCACACAGTGAAGTTGAACCACTTCTGTCCTTCAGAAGCCTCTGCTCTCTGGAGCAAAAGCCACTTGTTTCCTTCCTGTAGTTTCTTTTCATAGTTAGCTGTAACAGCTCCATTCCAGAAGTGATTTCCTCGGTCTCAATGCTCAGAGCCAATGAGTGTTGTCCCCTTGTTTTGCTTTGAAAGCTGAGGCCATTTAGTCACATACAATGGTGTGTGCTTAAGGCATTTGAGCTAAAATACAGAAATGGTCCTTGTGTGTCTTGTTGCTACCAGAGGTGTCACCCCTTCTCAGCTGAGAGCCCTCAACACCAAGGTAGTGACAAATGCTCACTCCCTGTGTGCTGAGCAACCTCCCTTGCAGAGAGGGAGCGAGAGAGAAGCTGCAGCACCTCTGGTCGCTGTGTTGAAGGACTTGGCTATCTGCACAGGAGGAGCTTGGTGCCTGGCTCCACGTGACAGTTCAGGGCTGCCTCCAGAGGTAGACACTTTTCCACGGTCCATTACAGCACTGAAGGAAAAAAGCCTTGAAAGAGGAGTTAGCTTTCAGGTATGCTTTTTTTATTCTAGGGCCCATTAGTAATTACGGAAGTGTTTTTCTATTATGTGTAGAATGATTTGTGGGCTCTGATGAGGATTTGAAAAGCACTTGAAAAGCTTTTTAATTTTTTTTTTTAAGGGTGGGGAAAAGCACCTGTAGATGTTTATTTTAACTTGGTGTAGTAGGTCCCTGCCCTTCAGTGTCTTTTTTGTAGGGATTGAATGTGCTTCAGAGGACAGGGACAGGCAGTTTGTTGGATATGCTGATTAATAACTGTAGAGTCACACCATGGGTTTTGAACATTGGCACATATCAAAGTTGCTGTTTTTAGTGGAAGAGTTCTTAGAGCCTGCCAAACATGGGTGGGGTGCACCTAAGATGGCACAGACTGCATACCGTATTACAGACTAAGTGCTTGAGATAGCCTTATCAATGTGATCCATATGTTCCTAAGGAAAGTCTGCCAGCTTTCGCTTTTCATAAAATACTGTGGAAAAAAATGATGCGGTTTTCATGAAAATGAAAAGTTTGCTTTTGCATCATAAGGGCTGAGGAGGCAGAAAACGTAGGTTCAAAGCATATATTCTACGTAGGAAAGTATAGTTTGGGGCAGATGTGACAGGGGAGGTGGAGTTTAAATCACTTCAGAAACAGCAGTGAACTTCAGTAACAGTATGTGGAAGGGAAAGACCTCTGAACAAAATCTCTAGAGAACAGAATGAAAATAAATGTGCTAGTACACCTTTCTAAATTGTCAAACAAGGGAGTGTGTTTGCAGGAGTTTGTGGGTTCCTTTCTTACTGTCTTTTGATGCAGATTTCTTGCCTCATTCTCCTGACCCCAAACTGTACTTTCACTCAGATTTTTCATTTCAAGGAGCACTGACTGTTTGTTTCTTTTAAAAGAATTCCAGAATTGCAGATGTTCATTCTGTTTGTTTTGCAAATCAACAGGCTACGGACTGTTAGAAATGGAACTGAGAAATTTTTTTTCCCCATTGATGATGATGATGATGAACATTTATTCTGTTTAATGGCTTTGGCTCCACTGAGTAAAGTAAAACTTAATGGAGTTTTCAGATGGGGTTTCATTTTTGGTAAGTTCAGTTACATGATAAGTAACAGTTACATGGGCGAAAAAGCCCTGTGGGGAAATAGAGGCTTTTTCACCACCGGATGTCATAGCAAGTCCATGTGTCTTTAGAACTATCTATGCAAGTAATTTATGAATAGTTTTAAAGGTAGACCAAGCAGGGTTTCACACCACTGAAACTGTCTGCTGCTAGAAAACTCTTATGTAGCTATGATATTTAATGAAAAATCCTTTGTTAGGATTTTTCCCTCCTGAAGGAGCTGAGGGCCTCAGGAAAGAAATGTAAACAGTAGCTATCTGCTGCTGTGGAATGCCACAGGTGCATCTTCCATTGGTCCATGTGGATTGTTTTCAATTGATGACCAGTCACAGCCACCTGTGTCAAGGCTGGGAGCTGTCACAGGATTTTGTTATGCATTCTATTCTATTCTTGTTCTTTCTAACTTTCTGATGATCTTTTCTCTCTGTTCTTTTAGTATAGTTTTTATGTAGTATTTTAATATAATATATATAATAAATAATAATAATTTTCCATTCTGAAAATGGAGTCAAGCCTCGTGTCTCCACACATGGGGAGTTCCCAACACTCTTATTAACAGAAGAGGGCAATAAAAATTTATTCTGTCAACTTAAACCAAAATAAAAGCACAACAATACCTGAATGTGACAAAAATGGCAATGCTGCCCGCAAGTCTGGGACGTGGTCTTCATGACAAAACCTGCAATAGCTTCAAGCAATTTCTGTAATTGAAATTAATTAAAATACTTACTACCTGCTGTGATCTGAAGAGTCTGTCTCTCCCTTTGTTGCTGTTGTTACTGCTCATATAAAAGGGATGCCTAATCTTTAGTAAATCTGCATGATCTGCAGAAACTTGGAAAGATTCTGACACCATAGTGCTATTTTGGGAGACACAGGTCAGCAGTCAAGGAGGTGAATTTTAGCAAGGAACAGGACTGACCAGTCCCTATTAGTGTTTTTGTGAGCACTAGAGCTTCTTAGAAAATGCGCTGAAAAATCAGAGGGCCAAATTCTGGGGGTTGCTGGTAGCTGTTCAGGAGCTGCTCTCTGGATCTCCGGTAAGTGATCCACTGCACATAGCTGAAGCGACCTGATGCTTTTTGTTTGAGTGGTGATTATTAGGGAGACACCTTCTATTCTAACAGATACCCAATATACAGTACGGTTAAGGGGGAGGCTGCTGACAAGGTACTTCTTATCTGCAAGGTGTTACTTATCTGCAAGTGGTAGATACTCTCCTGAGGCTGTGGTGGATGTAACATTTCCTTATCCTTCTGTTGTCACTTCCACAAAATGTAGCCCAGAAGCGACACCCTGAGTGATAAAACTCCTACCACTCCAAGTGGCGCTGACAGGAATAGGGGATTCCCAGTGCCACCAGGTAACAGGGCTGATGAAGGGAATCCTTTGGGCTCCGGAAGGGTGACTAAAGGAAACTTCTCAAGCAGTCCCCACATGGTTTGGCCTATGTTCCTGACTCTGCACCCAGAGAACTTTTCATTTGTGAAAAGAATTAGATTCTTTTCCACTCCCTAGTGGAAGAATCAGTGAAGGTCCCTCTTCTAAAACTTCAGCAAACAAATTTTCCTCCAGAAAAAAGTTGTGTTTTGTGGGACCAAAAGGCACCTTTCAAAATAGGTATTCTAGTATCTTTGTTCATGTCTCCTACCTGAGCATTGACGAATGAGCTCAGTAGGGGTTTCCTGGCCAGCTGATAGAATGCATGCCCTTAAATGACTAAATCAGTCTGATTCCATTTCTCTCCACTGCTTGTGAGCAGCACAGATGGTTCTGATTCAATAAAATGCACCTCACATGGCAATGCGTGCCATGCTATGCATTACACCTGTGCCAGGACCTGAGAGTGGGGTCTGAAAGGTGTTTTGGGTATTGAATCTCTGCACCTGAATTTAAGACTGACAAAGCAGTTGATAAAATTAAAAAAAATAAATCAAAATTGGTAGGGAGTTCAATTAAACCATTGTATAGTAAGTATTATTAAGAGGTAGCTGAAATGTTATTTCTCTTGGCTTTGGTAAGGACCAGTGTCTATCTCAGTCTGCTTTGAAACGAATTAAATTTAAACCTGCAAGGTACTTTGCAGTAATTAAGAAAAATAATTAATAAAATCAAGAAAAATCTGCTTGGGAACCAAAATGTGTGACTTGCTTAGTTTAAGGCAAAAAAATTTTACAGCTCTCTGTCAGAATATATTTCTTCTTCTCAGAAGAAACTCTAGAGAAATTGAGCAAAATTAACTTCCAACATTGTCATTGTCATTCAGTCTAAGAATTAGTTGAAAAGCTAGTTTTTTGTATTGAATCAACACTAGTGTTCATTCGTTATCAAGTTAAGACATTTTATTTGATAGCAAAGGAAAGCTAAGAATGTTTAAATGCTCTTTTGCACAGGTTTCCCCTTACCCCATTCAGCCTCTTATGCTTTTTTGTACTTGTAGCAGCTTTGCTTAACAACTCCCTAGGGAACAAAAGATTACACGGAAGTTTTGTTTAAAAAAAAAATCTGAAACCACCAAATTAAAAAAATTGCAAAGTTATAAAATCTTATGTACTTTTTAAAACAATTTTTATGCAGCTGCTTTTAATCAAGCTTTTGTAATGTTTATCTAGAGTAAACTTTTCCTATACTTAATGGCTATGTACAGCTATTGCCAGACAAAAGAAAGGTCATGTTAATGTCCTAGTATCATTCTAATTGCATGAAGTAAAGATTTTTCTCTCCTGACCATTTTTTTTTCTAATGACTACTGCAGCTTTCTTATGCTCTGTTAAAATAGCATGTTAGTGAAACTATTTTCAGGCTGTACAGTTCATACCAGACTTGTGGTTTTCACCCGAGCACATGTTAAGTCTTAAGTACTTTGGAAGTGACACATTGTTTACTTTTGAATTTTGTTCAGTAAAAATGTAAATAGGACAGTGATTTTGAGGGCAGTGACTTCAGAGAAAATTATGTGTAGAGCTATAAAACATTAGCCAAGATCTCTTCTGATCCAAATGCTAAAGATCAGCAGAATTGAGATATATTGCAATAAAAATGTTTGTGGTCTTCAAATGATGTAGCTAATTAACACATAAAAGAAACTAGCAAATTTGTTACAATATTCTATTTAAAATCCCTTACCATGTTTGTACGTGGTGTCTGAGCACTGTTTAGTTGTGGGAAGCTTTCAGAATGGTGTGAAAAGTCCTCTAAGGCTTAGCAAGACACTGATTAACTTGACTTGTTTTGTCACATGGGTTCTTCCTCACAAAAATCGAACATGTTTATGAAAAGACTAGATTCATGCTTATTTTTAAATATAGGGCTAAAACCTTAACTTCTTGCTGAACTGTAACTTGAAGGGAGTTAAGCATCTGGTCACTTCATAATGAAGATACAGAAATGATGACTCACTACTGTGAGAAGTTGCTGAGCATTTGCTAGGTGGTATGTTTTTGTTCTCTCCCAGTATCCCAAAATGTGGAGTGACATTGTGTGTTTGGAGGTGCCCCATGGTTGGCCCCGTGTCAAGCTGCAGTGCAGATGCCCTGTAGCTGTTGAGCAGGGATGGCTGCTGACCATGGCAGGCTGGCCTGTTTCCCATGGCACTAATTGCTTCTGGCATGCATGAGCTGTGCTCCGCTGGGATCCAATGGCTGTCCTTCGTTTCCTGTCCTATATTGGCCTGCAGTCCTTCTCCCATGTCATGTTCCTATGTCAAACTATTGTGCAGCGCAGCCTGATTTCTCATGCTGTAAAAACCATTATTTTCAGATAGAGGAGAACATCTAGAATTGAATTAAAAGTCTGACCCTGAGCTCTCTGGAGGACAGGGTTACGCATGTCTACCAAATGCTCTTCTGAAGGAACTTTGACCTATGCTGCACTCTCTCTCTATTTAGATCTAAGCATTCCTGTCTGTGCAAAACCTGAAAATCCTTCTCAGTGGTCTGCTTCAAAGGAAGAGCCCATACCTGTACTATTTTCAATGCTGTAGGCTTTCTATCTGTCCTGCCTCAGTGTAGGCATGGCTGTGGATCCTGGGGCATGTTAGAGCAGCCTGGAACGGAATGAAGTTTGGTTTGAAAATTCAAATGTCCCACATCAGTGTGTGGAAAGATGGACAGGCATATACCTGCCCTCCCTGTTGTTTCACTATTGTTTTGCCTAATTGTCTTCCTGCTCCATGTGCTTGACAGCCTAATCTCTTCTCCAGTGCCCAGCTCTGGTACAGTTTCATCCCCATAATTCTCTGGTAGGGCATGGGATTGTAAGATAAACCCTAAGGGCTGGTTGTGTGCAGAGGTCCTGGCAGAGGGGGTCTGGAGAGCATCACTACAGGTCCTCACGGGGTTTCTGCCCCAAAGTTACCAGTAATGGATAACCAGTAAGAGTAGTCTGGATTGATGGGTATTGTGTCAGGGAGCTTCCTTTTTGCTCAGGCCACCAGGACTACACTTCTGCTTTTGGAAAAGCCTGGTGTAAGCGATCACTCTCTCTTTCACTAATCGTACCAGTGTATATTTATAAAAGTTTTCAACTTAATACTTTGTCCTTTGAAATCTGGAGGCAAGACCCAGCAATGTTTCTTCAGGCCACCTTCTCTTTCAAATCCTGAGCAGGGGTTTCCTCTCAGCATTCTCAATCTATATGTCCCAAATTACTTTCCTGCAAACTGCTGCTGCTGTGAATGGTACTTCTGCATTACCTTCCTGTAGTGTTGATTCCTTGTTTTCACAGTAGCATTTCAGCTTTTAATTCAAGGAGGACACCCTTACATGAAAAGTGCAATGTAATAGAAGGTGTTGTCCATGTTGCTTCAACTGCCTTGCTGCTTTTGGTTTAGCTGAGTCATGACTGTTGCATTGCTTCTAAACTGTGGCCAAAGTAAATGACTGAGGTTTTTTTGTTGTCTTCAGTTGTGAACTTTAAAAATTGTTCGTCCAGTGGCACATGAACAATAATATTAATTTGTATTGTTTTATTCAACTGCTGCATTGAAAGGATGACATTGGTTTTGGTTTTAATTCCTTAAGATGCCTGTTACATGGAAGAAGAGTTAAGGACATTTCTTGGAGTGGCATTTCCAGGTATTAAAATAGTTTGTTCTCTGTTGTGTATGGCTATACATCTGACAGAAAGCTTGTGAATGATGGTGGGCCAGTTAGAATCCCATAATTGAAAATATTGCAGACAAAATAAAATACCAAACTGTCTCACACCTATGCCTCCCCCACCTTCTCAGTTATACTCAGCCAATGCTGGAGCTTTTCCTCTGCCTGAGGAAGTGAATGAGCACTGACGGGGGACACATTGCCTTTCCAAGCACCAGATCACAGTGTTCCACTGGAGCTCCTCCATGCCAGGCTAAAGGACACGTGTCCTCGCGGCAGTGCGAGGCAGCGGCTGCTGCCCTGCTCATGTTGTGTGAACTGAGCAGAGGCCAACTAGAATAAAGTGTGTTTGCAGACTGGCTGGCCTTGCAGTGTGGGGGGCTGGGTCACATGTTCACATGTTGATGAGAGAGAGACGAATTGGGAAATGTTCTTAAAAAGGGGAGAAAGGGTAGTGAATGAGGGCAGCAGGGGAATGACACTGAGGAGGAGCTGGGAGAGGTGGGAAAGGGTCACTGTATTGGACAGTGTGGGCAGCAAACATTAGGGGAAGTGTAGGAGATGGCAGTGGGTGTGGGCCAATCCACTGTCCTTAAGCATTGTCCAGGTACCATGTCCTTCCAATACAATAGGAGTTTTGATTCTGTGACACCCCACAGCAACAGAAAAGAGATGCCTATTTTCGTTCCCATGTCACCATGCTGAAATTAGTCATTCTGGCACCTGTCTTATCAGTAGGTTTAATTCCATAGCATGGACTTCGTTCTTAGCACCAATACTCAGCACTGGATAACCTCACTGAAGTACAGATGTGAGAGCAAGACCAAAAAAGATCCCAAAGCCTCTCTTCACTCAAAGGCTGGCACAGCAGGTATCTAAGTGTACACTGATATGGCAAACTCTAATGTGAAAGCAGAGAGTAGGTACTTGGTGTGTGCTTCAGCTGGAAGCAGAAAACTAACATAAAGAATTTCTAAGCTAACTCAAAAAATGATCCAGAAAGTTCAGATAACGATAACTTACATCCCATCCTAAATATACAAATTACTCAGAGGATGTGTTGATGGCTGTTCTTTAAGACACCAGCTTGGTTAAACAGGATGCTCTTTGCAGCCCTTTTTGTGCAAAGGGCAGAGCTTTCTATTCATCTAGCCAAGCATTTCTATATAATGGAACTGCTTTCCATTTCAGAGCAAAACTTGGGGTTATTTTGTGTTTTTCTTTTTCTGTTAGGGAAAAATTCCAGGATTTTTTTTTTAATAAACAAAAAGAGAAAATTACTAAGATGTGTTGGGTAGTAGTTTGGCTTCACTCTTGGGAAGAGGAGTGAAAGGTTTTAAATGTTATTTTCCATGTGATTCTGTAATTAAATTGATTTAACACTATCTGTGTAGAGCTTGATATAGTCCATTTGGAGAAAATTCAAAAGTAGGTGTAGGATGGGGTTTTAAATTAATTGTCTCTTGTGTGTTTGCCTTGATCTTTTCTTACTTCCTCCTTTTTTTTTTTCTTTTAATCAGTTTTATCAGCTCTTACCTGTTTTCATAATTCTCATTGTGGAATTGGATGAAGTGTTTATTAGTGTTTCATGATATAAATGTTTTAACTTGTCTCTTTTCTGGGTGATTTGGGACTGAATTAGCTATGTCAAAGAGGAAATGTCTGTTGGATGCTCTGTGCTTCTGTCTGTCAAGTCCAGGACTTCATGGCACATACAAATCCAGAATACATGTGGAAGGAGCTCTGGGCTTTTGGGTTAAACCCTGCTATTGGAGAAGTTGCTCCGTCTGACTAGGCTTAATTTTGACCTCTCTGAAATGATGATAGCACTCCAAGTGAAAGATTTTTTTTCCAGTATTCATTTGGAAAGTGACCTTTACACTTCTGAGTGTCCCTTGTGAGTGGGAGCGTTCCTTGCCCAGCAGCAGCCAGGTGGTGTGGTGAAAGCAGCCCAAGGAGCTGTGTGGGACAGGAAGAAGCAGTTTGGAACTTTACCAGCCCCTTCTACACAGACCACTATCAGCAGGCATTTTCTTGTAAAAGGAGAATATTAGGTAACATGCGGAACTGAAACACAGCCTCTGCTAGACATATTGGGATGAGATAACTCTATTTGATTTGTACATTTTCCCCCTCCTCATCTAAGGGAAAGAGGATTCTTTTTGAAAAATACTATGAGATCTCAAAGTGAAATGTGTGGGAGGGTATTATATGTCTTGTGGTGTTTGCAGGAAAAAAAAAATTGAATGCAAGAACAAATGGAATGAGAGGAAATGTAAAAACAATGGGAAGAGGAAAAATTGCTTTTAGCCTTACAGAGTAGTCATTGATTCATGAAAACACAAGAATAATTCCTCATTGTACAGCTTTCAGACAACAGATGGAATATTCACTTTGAGTTAGAAACTAGGAAAATGTTAATGGACTGACAGAAGCCAAAGAAAAGTCAGTAAAAAACCTCAGCAGTTAGAGGGCTAGACAAATAACTGTTAGGAAAAGGGAGGAAAAAGTAGTGAAATGGTGGAATGGACATGAGCAAGGAAGACACATAGGTGTCAGAATTGAAAAGAAAGATAAACTCAGAGAAAAATCAATTGCTTTTGTAGCTCAAGTTCAGAAAGAGGAATTCTGGGGTGTAAATAGAGTTGTAAGTTTGGGGTTTTTTCCCTAAAAAGGTTTTTTGGAAAATCTTTTGTTTTAATTTTATTGGTTTATTCTGAGGAATGATCTAGATAATGTGGAAAAATGAATTATTTCTGAAAAGGCTAAAAATGCATTTGAATATGCTGTACAGAAGAAAGGCTTTTCAATATCTTTCAGGCCTTCAGGTTTCATGTGGCACAATGACCTGAGTACTGTGCGTAATCATGATCTTGGAATGTTGCTAATTTTGAGAACAGCTCTTATCTTTATGCATTTGTATTCTGCAAAAAACCCCAACTCACAATTATTAAAAAAAATGCTTTTCCTAGGTTTAATATTTGTTAATGCCTTTTATGAAATTATTATATATTCTGACCTTCAAAATTAAATTCTTGATGAAAGAAATGATGCATAGGATATTGCATGGAAAAAATGTGGTAAAGGATAATAATATTCTGCATTTGTGCAGAAAGATTAGGGTAATTTGAAAGCAGGTCTGTGCCAGTACTTAGACGTATAACTCACTTCAGAGAGAAATAAGGAGGAAGGGAATTTAGTCTGGGTCAGAGGGCCTCAGTGAAAAAAAAACGGAAGCTTTTTGCTTAACTGAAGCCCTCTAAATAAAGGCTTTTTTTCTGGTTACAGAAATGGGGAATGGATCAATGCTGTGCTTGTGAATTGCATAAAGTTTAGTCTTTAATTTCCTAAACTTTTCACCTGTCTTGGATTCCATTGAAGAAACTAGAATGGTGCGTGCTTGAAACAGCTCAAGTGTTCCTTTGCTACTGAGCCCAGTTTGATATTATGCAACTCTCTGTGAATATTAACTGGTGCAACCCTGCGGGTGCTCCCCTTTGGGAGGGCTCTGAGGTTGCTGGGGATGCACACAGCTCTTGCGTGCTGTATTTGGCAGAGCTTGGGTCCATCCCCCCGTGTCCTGCCAAGAGCAACTGGTCTGTTTGCTCCTGCTGCTCCAGGGCCATGGAAGCTGGATAACCTCTCCACTTGAAATGCAAAGGGAAGGGGAGTCTCCAGTCGTAAGCGCAAAGAGATTGTTAGAGCACTGTGCTACCTTTTTTCCTTGCTTCCATTCAAAGGTCTTGCTCACTGAGTAGGAAAGACTACAGGGTGTAGGAGGGGAAAGCAATTGTGACAGGCACCTTTCTTTTCCCAACTGTATTGCTAAAAACATGAGAAGTGGAGACACACTACAGGGTTTTGCAACAGGGGTTTTTAAAGCAGAGCACCAAAATTCACTCATGAGACCCCAGAGGAATTGTGAATAACCCATAAGAACACAGCTAGGAAGGGCAATCCTATGAATGGTACTTTGACCATTGGCCATTCTCTTTTGTTGATTAGTACTCTCCATTACTTTTATGCATATAGGTATTATTTTGACACAATGTTTAAACTGCACTGTAGCTATGCACTGGATGCAACCATATTGAGGTGATGAGAATTACTAATTCTCTTGAAGTCCTAGTAACCTGCTTGCCACATATGCTCAAAATGTTTCATACCCATATACCCATGCATAGATTAGTTTGGAATTAGGTCTTGTGTATGAATTCAGTTGTTACTTCGTTGCTCATATATAATTATTTTAATTTCCCCAGTATATTATCATTCATTGTCTTCCAGTGCAAACCCCTCTTGATTCCCAGGCCTTTTCCCCAGTGGTTCACTGCAATGTTTCCTGTCTTGACTTGGCCAAGGACATTTGTGAGGTGTAGAACCTTGATGCAAAGCTAGGCTGAGCAAAACAGTTGGAAAAAGTTACCAGCTAGCTAAAGAAAGGGAGAGATGGCCATGGATTGAGCTAGATCTTAAATTGGAGGTTACTTCAGACTGGTTCCTACTCAACTGTGAAATGCAGATTTCACAGTTGAGTCCAAGAGTAGAAGAAAAGAAGTGACACAACTACCTGCAATCCTGAGCTCTGAAACTGCTGATTATGTGGCACTGATGATTTGTACTGGGGTAAGAGCCAGCTGGCCTTGTGGATGTGGCTTTAGATTGCTTTCTAATAAATAACACTTAGTATGGCTCAGCTTGATATGAACAGGAAGTGCCAGGCAGAGGAACTGTCACTCCAGAACATGAGTCAGAAGATGAAATTAAGGGATGACACACATGCATATATTTCAATGCCTTCGTATTTGGCATCCCTGCCCAGGCAAATTATCTAATAACAGCTCCCCTCACATACCTTGGATCCACAGGAAAAGAGCCAGTGTTGTCACGAATAACATATGGAAGACATCGGTGAATGTCTAGTTAAAAATAATTTTTCCATGCATTTCATAGATTGGTGTAGGTTGGCTTTAGTCATGTTTTTTAGTGCCTGCAACTGCTCTGTCCACACCTCCTCAGTGACTGCCACAAGCTCCTTTCCTCATCTTTTAATTGGCAAACTCACCTCCCTTTTGCCTCATGTAAATTGTGAGCCATGAGAAGAGCCTTGCCTTTGAATGAGCCTTCACAGAGATGATGGCTTTGAGACTGGTTTTTATTGGGATAAGCCCACAATAGAAGACTCTTAATATTTCTAAACTCTAAGAATGTAACTTCTGGGTTACATTCTTAGAGTTTAGAATGAGCAAATATGGATTCTGTTATGGTTAAGTAACTGCCCAGGCAGATCACTGTGATTTTAATTACTCTTGGGGTGATAAAGCTATACATAGAGACCTAAATGCAACAGAGGGTCACAAGCAATAATTTGGTGTCTTCTATCCAATCAAGTTTTGTTCAGTATCATTTGTTCAGATTTGGGATATTTCTCTTTTTTTTCCATTGACCATTTATTAATTGGTGGCACAGAAACATTTAATGTCCTTTGTTGTAATTGTTGGCCCATTTCTGTATAAATTTTTTTCTGAGTCACATCCCAAACCATACAGACTCCTTTCATTGCCATGACAACAGCAAGGCATACCAATGTTAGCAAAGTCTGCTGGAAAAAGAGAAGTCAGTAAAATCAAAACACAGTTAATTGAGGTATTTAATATATAAATTCCCATTTTCTGTAATGATCCAAAATTATCCTGCATTGTGGAAAAGTAGTTAAGAATAAGCCCTAGATAAATAGCGTAGCCTCATGCTGGATGTTGGGTCTTGTCCTAGGCACTGCATTATAAAAAAAGATCTTACAAAAATAGTGAGAGTGGAATTGCTCATAGCCCTGGTGAAATGTTTGGCTCAGAAGAGGATGAAGAGTTAAATGTGGTTACTAAAAAAGTAAAGGATAATTATTAATAGTCAGAAAAATGCTTGATGTTAAATTGTGCATTGTTCTGTCATTGTACCTTTCTCTTCATTGCTTAATATTAAAAGTACATTTGATGGGATTACGTAACAGTACCTTTTAAACTAATAAATAATGCAGTAACTCCTGCAAAGTAATAGGGAATCACTGATGTAAAACAGGTCTTGTAGAGCTAAATGCTGGAAGAAATCTGCCTTAGTCCAAGTGAAGCTGGGAAGGAGGAAAACTGTGGGTGGGACTTGAGAGGTCTGCATCATGAAAGATTATTTCTGTTTTAAAGAAGAGGTGAGAGCACAGAGATAACAGAGGTACTATCTACAGCCGCCTTTCTCTTGAAACCTCCATGATGAATCATATGGGCTTTCTCTTGGCCACCCTCTATGCTTTGAAGGTAAGATGGAAACTATTTTGGAAATAGAAATGGGGGATAAATGTCCTGCAGTCAGGGACATTAGGGGCTGAACTCTTGATATTTGTAGTTTTGAATACTTCTGCTTATGCTTGCTGTGAAGAAGGGGGAGAGGATGAATGATGTTGCCTACTAAAAAGCTGTGATTCAGGTATTCCTGGCCTATGTCTAGGGTGTCCCATAAAACTCAACTTTTTTTGTTACGTTCCCACTGTTAATATATAGCTGCAGGTGGCTGGAGGGTTCATCTTTCCTCTAGTATGTCCTCGGGGTACCCAAATGAGTTTTAGGAGCCTCTGCAATTTCCAAAGGATGCAAGTGTTTTGATTTAATGATAATTGACTCTCAGATGAGGTGGCTGAATTGTGGTGACAGCCGTTGGTAGTGTCAGAGCAAATATAGACTTGTTCCCCTTATTAATGTCCTTATTTTCAGACCTACTGGCGCTACTGTAGGCTAGAATGCTGTTTGCTTTGTTTGGGTTCTCAGTAATTCTGACAATACTTGCCTGCTTAATACAGTGATGGACTAGACCTCTTCATTCTGCATCACTTGCCATGCTAGGTTTTATTCCTAGTTTGGCAGCTCCTGAGTCCAGCTAGCTGTAGATGCAGACAGTAGCTCAGGCACTGGGGGTCTAGCTCTGAAGGAGAAACTGTGGAAGTCACTTGACTTATCAAAGATTGTAGTTAATATCAAATATTAATAGTTGCTATCTAATAAACAAGTTTCACGTGAGAATTCACAAAGATGCTTTTTATAGCAATAGCTATTCATAGCATTGCAAGAGCAATGGTCCTCCAGTGTAACTTAAATTCTGAGATCAGTGGGCCTCTGGAAACAGCCCCTGCACCTGCATCCAGGCAAATGGCAAGGGGAGAGCCCTTGACTCTCAGTACTGCAGAGTGATTGATGGGCTGAGTAAAGACTTGACAAACAAAACAGAAAAACTTGTGGTTTTGTGAACTTAATATTAAAGTGTACGTAACTTAAAAGCATTAGACATTCGCAACCTAAGAAATTCCTTGAGAATTATACAATGCTTGGCTGCAGGTGGAGCCTTCAAGCCATAAAAGATCCAGTTAATGTTAAGGTTTTGTCTTTGTGTTGTGATTAATGTGTGTGGGCATGGGTCATGTGAACATGGAGAAGAGCACATACTGCTGAGTGTGTCTGTTTATTCTTCTTTCTCTTCTGTGGAATTGCAGATCTGCTGGACATGTCTGCACTGAATGTGTTTTCATGTATCTGTTGACTTTTTTAAAGTTTATTTCTTATACAGCATCCTTCAGCTGATATATTTGAAATACTTAAGGAATGCTTTAAAATGTTTTTATCGTTTACCCCTGTTCTGATGGTATTTGTTAGCATAGGTGGTCTCATCAACAAAGAAGGTGCTCATTCACAGCAGAGTTTGACTATGACTATGATTTTAGACAAAAGATTAGCTGGTGTAGTTAGAGGTACAAAACAAAACAAAAAAATCTTACAACTTCTTGAACAAAAATGGGTTGTCTTGACCATTATCCTCTGGGTTGGTATTACATGGGTAAATTGCTAACAGGGACTTTTTTCTTAGTCTGTGATTTTTGGCTTGGTTAGGTCAGACTTTTCAAAGCAAGGTATTCGAGTTTTATTCTGATGCAAAACGCTGTGCATCCCTGAGTTGCCTTTTAGGGGGCAGAATGAAAAGCCATCAATACCTGGGATGTGTCTCCAAAGTGGTCAGTCACATTTAGTCCAATTTTGGTTGGAACTTGTGTCATGAAATGCAACAGTCCCTCCAGGGAGCTGAGCGTTACCGTTAGGGACCTCCCCTAACTCTTCATATCTCAGAATAAAGCATTAAGGCTCATGAGGAGAGATCCAGGAAACATAGGCTATATAGGACAAGAACATAAGGATGGGATCGCTGGTGCACTGCCACCACGTCTGAGCCAGCCATCAGCCCATGTCTTGGGAAGGAAAGGCAGGAGCAAGCACAGAGGAAAGTGTCCCCCAAATGTTGTAGGGGTTTCTGTAGGCTGGGGCATGTTTCAACCAGAGGAGATATCTTTGGTAAACTGATGGATTTTTTTTTCTTTCCTGTGTTTTTCCGTTCTCTTTTTGAGTCCAGGTAAACTTCTACTACATTTTGTCCTGCATCAAGGTGTTCTACAGCTTAATTATATGTGAATGAAGAAACAGTAATTCTTTTCCTTGTTCTGAATTTTTCATCTACTAGTTCCTCTTGTTACCTTCTAGCTCTTCCACTGGGAGAGCATAAACAATTATTTCCTATTCACCTATTTCACATCAGTAATTTTTGTAAGGTTCCATTGTATTCCTGACTTAGAGTGATGTACTCAAACATATGCAGTCCCTTCTTGCAGTTTGCCTCTTGCTTCTTGGCAGTTTTCCCATTTACTTGGTCTATGAATGTCTACTGATTCAGTCATGACATCCCTAATATTGTATGCACGTTACCAGTTCATGTGGGTATAACCGAGATTTCTCACCATGTTGTTTGTTGTCACTGTGGCCTCACTCACTTGGTGTGCCGCTGTTGCTGCCACCATCTAAGCCTGTGACAATCTTAACTGTATCCTTTATCCTTCTTCAGAATTGGAATTTCATTCCTCAGTGACAGTTTTACTAATTGCTGTTATTTTGTTCATTTTGTTTAAGCAAACACGTTAATACACTCCTGCCTGTCCTCTAATGTGATTTGTTCTGCCTTTTCTGCACTTTTTGTCCCTGCATATGGTATCCCTTTCTCTTCTTTTCACTGACTGCCCAATACATCAATTCCATCAGGATCCCGGCCTAAATTAGGTGCTTCGTTTCTCTGACCCGCTTCTTTGGTCGTTTTTATGCAGAAGCATTAGTCCGCTCTTCCTCACGCTGGCAGAAAGCCAATGAACGCCGCTGTCCGGGCCCCGTCTCCAGCCCCGCTCCCGCCGGGACCGCCGATCTCGCGAGAGCCGCGCGGTAGCCCCGCGAGATCGGCGGCTCCCCGCCCGCGTCATGTTTTCCCTGTGACAATCCGGGCCGGGAGGACGCGGCTCCCGGCGGGATCTCCGTGCTCCGCTCTCCGCGCCCCGCCGCTCCCGCGGGGCTCCCGGGCCGAGCGCCGCCGCCTGCCCCCGCCGCTGCCTGGTGAGCGCGCGGCCGCGTGGGGCTGAGGAGCGCGGGCAGGGGAGGGAGGCCTGGGCGAGCCCAGGGCCGGGATGGCTCTCCCCGCGCCCTCCCCGCCCGGCAGCACCGCGGGGCCGCAGCTGCAGCCGCGGGCGTCCGGGAGCGGGGGAAGATGCAGGCGGCCGTGAGGAAAAGGGGAAGCAGGTGGGGTCGGTCAGGTGTCACTGCCCTGTTGCTGAGGGTGGGAGAAGGAAGGGCGTCCTCCGGCAGCTCTTCTCCCTTGGTGGGGGCTTTTTGTGCTGTTTCATAGTGGTATAAGATGTACGAATTCTGCATTGTGCTTCGGCTGAGGTTCTTGGAGCGTGTGCTTTTTCCCCATGAACCTCATGAATGCTGTTGTAGTGTGGCCGTGCATTTTCCTCTAAATGTTTAATGCATCTCTGGCTACGTGCGTCCCAGGTGGACCCGGCAGGTGTCACAAAATTCAGTCTGAAATTTGTCATGCTTGCCTTCATCAACTGTGTGCATGACTAGGTAGGTGTTCCTTGTATCTCCAGACCTGTTATCTGAATTGCACCATCTTCGCATGGCATATTTGTTTGCTCTTGCTTGCAATACTGCGACATTATATGTATACTTTTACTTAGAGATTATTTATTTTGTATTTCAAAGTGAAGTCCTAGCAGGTGTTTTGTTGTCGTGTTTTGGATTTGGTTTTTTTTAAACTGCATATGGTTAATTTCATGGAGATGTTGCTGAACACAAGCTGCTTTTCATGTTTTTAAAGGGCAGAATACTATTGTTTTCCCCTCACCCTTTCACAGTATATAGGAGAGGTTTAGTGCAGTTGAAACATTTTAATTTCTGTTGCCGCATATCTAAGCTGGTTGTTTCCTTGTGAGTGGTGTAATTTCCTGTAGCTGGAACCGTGTGCTCTATATACATGTAAACATATCCTGTACATGTCTGTATATGTACATATGTATATTGTCTTATGAGATTGATCAGATTTGTAGTTTAGCGGAGTGTTCTATGCTGGTATTTCATAACAAAACCTCAGTTTACATGTGCTGAATTTAATGCTCCTTTTTAGAGACCCCATAGATACCATGTCTGCTCCATTGGGATGTGGGACTGTGAAGGACTTTGATCTCAGGGTTAAGTCTCACATAGTTTTGGGAAAAATTATAATAGGTATTTAATCTGGAAAGGTAGACTTTGTACCTCGTCAGTCTATTACTACTTCCCCATTCTGAGAGGAATCTGTTTTTTGTGTGCAAGACTAAAAGCTGTACAATGTTGTGCCATAGGACAGAATGGCATTGCCAGTCTCCTGTAGCCTTGCACCTATGAGGAATTTGTTAGGTGGCTGTATCGCAGTGGTTGTGTTTTAAAATGAAACTTCTCAAAGCTTTTTATCTCTGAGTGCAAACCTGTAGTGAGGTTTTTCTCTCTGCTCCTGTGGTCTTATTTAAATATGTCGTGTATGTTTTCTTCTTTGAACACTAAGACTAAAGGAGTTTATGAGGTTGGAAGTATGTAAGTTGAAGGGGAAGTGGGAGTCTTGAATTTTTTTTTTTTTTGAAACTGTAAAGGAGTTGTTTATCTAATTGTTAATTAAGCATAGGGATGTCAAGTCTTTGACTTATTTTTGCCAAGAGACTGCTTGGCATAGTAAGAATATAACACAGTCTTTTTTTATTAATTTAATCTGTGAATTGAAAAATTCTTTAACAGTGAAAACTTGTTCTGCTGTTTCAGAACTGAATTAAATAGGTAGTAGTTGATTAAAGATATTTGTTGGGTTTTGCCTTTAGTTTACCAATCTGAGGTAGCCATAAAGTTTATTTTTCAGAGAAAACACTACAGGGGTGCCCTGCAAAAGCATATTAATATTTCGATTTATTAATAATATTAATGCTTCAAATTATCAGTAATGACTGGAGTAGGACCATTTTAAGGATGGGGAAGGCTACATATGAAATTAGCAATAATATTTGTGTTTCAGTAGTAAAATTATGTATGTGTAAGATGTTAAGACATATTATTCCAATTTTTCTTTCTGTTTTAGTGTTATTATTCTTGTAATACTCATGGGGTAGAGATGCAGTCATTCCCATTTTAAAAGTAAGTAATGGAGACAGAAATTATATGTATTTTAGGTAGGCTTGGTGGAGTAGTCATTTGGTTTCTGGTCATAGGTTGTTAGGAAGTCATTAGCCTTTCAAAGCAATGGTCTTAGATCCTGTACAGATACTTAATCTTCCTCTGTTCATGTAACTTGGGAGATTTTTTTTATCTTGCACTAGTGTGTTTGAGTTAAAAGTAGGATGCAATTCTCTATGGCTGTCTTTGACTTCCTGGTGTCAAAGCTGTGGTAGTGAATGGTGAGTGCTGTGCTGATTGTGTTTGCCGTGATTGGCTCTCAGAAGTACTCAAACTCCGAAACTGCTGCCAGGGTTTCTTTTTGTCTGTCTCCCTTGCACTGACTGACAGTCAAGTGGAACATTCAAATCTAGTAGGTGTTAGCTCTTTAAAAACATCTGAAGTAGCCCTCAGAAATTGAAGCCCTGCTGTCAAAGGGCTGCTTGAAATAACTGCCGGTGTGCTGCAGCTGCTTGCTGTGCATTGGAGTAATTCATAGTAACACTCGTAAATTCTTATTGCAAAAAAACCAAAAAACCAAAACCAACAAAGCCAGTCTGCAGCCCAGTGCTTACAGGATTTACGCATCAACAGTAAGTGTAGCTGTGACCTTGGAACTGGCCAGGTATATTCCCTGGCCTGTTGTGATTGATCTGATGTCTCCAAGCTTTTTGGGAGAATGTTCAGGTGGCTCAAGCAATCATCTTCTCTGCTGGAAGTTGGAATTAGTTTGCTGCTTAAAGAAGAGCCTGCAGTTTGAGTCCTCCTTACTAGTGACAATTTTTTCTTTTGCTGTCAGGACTAGATAATACTGAAATTTCATTCTCAAAACATTTCCTTACAAATGCATGAATTTACACAACAGAAGTTTCTTTTCCAAGTAGTTATAATAGGAGTTCTCTTAGTCAAGAAATGCAAATGTTAACAGGAAGTGTTAACACAAAGGGACATCCACAACTTAGCTGGGCAACCTGCTCCAGGGTCTCACCACCCTCATTGAGATGTTTCTTCTTTGTATCCAATGTAAACCTACTCATATTCAGTTTAAAACCATTTCCTGTTGTCCTGTCACCACAGGCCCTGATAACAAGTATCTCTCCATTGCTCTTATATATCTATCTATCTATCTATCTATCTATCTATCTATCTATCTATCTACCTACCTACCTACCTACCTACCTGCCTGCCTGCCTGCCTGCCTATCTCTAAAGGCTGCAGTCCATTTTTCTGCTTACACATAGCTAACTTGAAAGTTGAATGTGTTTGAATTTTGACTGTCTTGTACATATTGCACTCTCCTGTCTCTTGCTGAGTTTTCAATTTCAAGTCATGATTTCTGGTAAATACATCTTTAAAACTTAGGTAGTTTTTGCAAGAAAATGTCTGTTCCTATGTGTTGGGGTTGTTGAAAATACTGTAACTACACTACACAGTAGAAGTACAAGTGATTGTACCTTTTGGGCAGAATGGTAGTGCTAAGACCTCAGCACAGTTTTCATCCCTTTTCCAATGCAAGATCAGGCACCTTTCTTTACTAAAATTGTTGGGGTGTTTTGATGCACGGGGAATTTCTGCTTCTCAGCTCCTCTTCACTAACTGTTTTTGATGATTGTGCATGTAGAGTGCCTTGCATTCTCAGCTTTTGTTTTGGTAACCTTAAAGCATCTGAAGAAGTAATGGATTAAATTGATTTTTCTAAGTTTATCTGCTGAATAATAATGATATTTTTTATTTCTTCTCTGCTTGGGAAGATTTTGTACAGCCCTCAGGGGTTTACATTGAGAAGCCATGATTAGGTTTTAGTATCACTTTCTTTTTAAACCCTAAAGGCAAAAGGGCAAATAGCTTTAATTTCCTATTAACTTAAAAATAACTTTGTCTTCCTTTAATCTGTCTCCAAAAAGATTTTTGGAGTAACCAGTTGTGACTAGCTGAAAGCATAGGATTATATTGATTTCAATACTATACCTGATAATGAATAAATGAATAATCCCACGGGAACCTAAAATCATGTAGGAAGACTAAAACTGGAAGAATATCAAGTAGGACCTTACCATGGCTTACTTAACAAATATAAGGTTAGGTAGAATTCAATATTTGGAAAGAAAAGTTGATATTTGTTTACATTATTAATCTTATTCAGAATGATGATGTCATTCATTTAGTTTTCATATGCTGAGCAGGAGGCTAATACAAGGAGGAAAGATTCTGGCCCTTGTGCTCAGTGGTGACAGATGTTCACATGAATTAATGCTGGTGCGTATTTCTCCTCAGTGTTTCAGTAGTGAAGGACAGTCTGCTGTAGCTGCTCTTCTTGCTCACTTTATCTGGGTTAGTTCCTTTTATTCCTTGCTTCCTATTCCAGATTTGTAGGAGACCACAACTTATTTTTCTCCGCTGTTTTACAGTCCATCTCCTGTTACTATCGCTGCTGCCTTTTAAATTTTTTTTTGCTGTTTCTGAGGACATTTTTTACTTTCAATTCTTTTTGAATTTGTAGTAATTTCGCTGCAGTGCAAGCAATTTCTCATTTATCTTTTCTCTGACTGTTTTGGATGGATTCCATTCACCTTGCATCTCATGCCAGTGTGTTCAGACTATATAGACAGGCCAAAAAGAACATTTGAAGATTCTTGCCTTGTATAGTGGCCTACAGTGCTTTTTGGCACTGAAATATTGAACCTGCAGTGCTTTTTTTAGTGAAATATTGAACAGCTAACTCTTCTAGGCAACATTGTGTCCTGTTGGCTTCAACTGCCATAGTGTCCCCTTGCCATAAGCCATATGAAACGTTTTGTGGGTTTTACATTTCTGTACATTTCACATTTTTGGCATGTGACAAGGCAGAATTTTAATTACTTTTATACATTCTTGGTTTCTAAATCACCTTTCAAGTAAAAGGCTGTAAAAGTTGTTTGGAGCTCTGATACGTGCTGCTAAATCCTGTATATACAGTCCCTTATTTAGGAAAACAGGGAAGCAAATCAGTTTGGTTTAGTTGCACTTTGAGATTGTAAAATTCTAATAAGGATTGCAAAAATTGCTGCATTCCACCAGCTGGCAGCATGTAAAGCAAGATTCTTACTGGGACTTCGTGGCTTCTTTGTAAGAAGTGTGAAAGACTGGAATGATGACAATTTAAGGTAATCTTTCATTTTATGGAACTGTTAGGAGTGGAACTTGGCAAAACCAGAGAACAGGCCTTCTGTTGCACAAAATAAAGGTGCAGCCATATCTTGAATTTCACATTCAGCTCTGGAGTCGTACAGGTTAGGAATTTGACAGAATATTGAGCAAATAATTTAGTAGTCTGGCATGCAGACTAAAGACTTTGCTTTACTGGTAAGAATGTTACATGTGTTTGAATGAAAAAATAATTTAAAAGGGTTCTAAGTGCTCATGCTAAGAAACAAATGTTGAAACTTTGAAGAGATTCCACTTTAATAATGCAGCTGCAATACTGTCATCACAGTGAGGCAGTAAATAGAAAGATATTATATTAGGTTTTCTGTCATATTTTAAGAAAATTAGCTTTTCCAGAACTGTGATTGGCAATGAACTCAGAACTTCTACTTTATCAAAAATTATCTAAAATAACATCCCAGAATAAGTTCTTCAGTAGTCAGTGTCACTTGCAGTAAATTAATTGATTCATATTTTTAATGAGCTCATAGAATTATCTATTCATTCTGATTGTGAAATCTTTCCTGAGTTTTGCATGGGCCAAAAAATGCTTGATATTTCTGACCCATCACAGAAGTTAATTTCTCACCATTGCAAACAAAGCTTTAACTACTTGTAGGAGCATCAGGAGCTGTAGTGTGATCTGGCTGCCATCTCTTAAAATAATAAATTTTCTACTCCTTTTTAGAAACCACCCAGGTGACATCAGGCTGAAGGGACCTTGAGCACAGGAGGTGCTCTAGGAGTCCCTCAGGTTGAAAATAATAAATGGAACTGTTGCAGACTCCAGAAAGCTCATTGTCAATGAACACACAGTGAAGAGCTCTGTTTATGTGTGTGGTGCAACATTGCAGGCAAACAGTGGACAGAATTCAGTTTCACAGCCAGATCTTTGTATTTAATTTTGATGCTTCCTGTGATTTGACTGTATAGACAGACTTCTTGTGTTACAAGCTTTTGTAATTAGGTTCCCATAAAATAAATGTAGTCAGCTTCTGACAAAGGTTGCTGAAATTGCTGATTGCAGAGAGGGAGAGAGAGTGAATGCTTGTGAGGTTTATTTTTCCTCTGAGAAAACTTTTTATTTTTAGGACATAGAATATTTACAGCTTTATAGGTGCAGTTTTTTAAGAGCTTTGCAGAAAATAAAGCTTTCAGCTACTTTTGAAGGAGTTCTAAGAGCCTGAGCACTTGCCTTCTGTCAGAATAATTGTTTTTGTGTGTGCTTGATTTCTGCTGTAGTCAGGCTAAGTTAAAGAAAGACGTGTTAGTATGTAGCTTTGTCAAATTCCGTCCTTGTTATATCTTCAGTGTGTGTGCTAGTGTCAAGAAAATGGATTTTCTTTGTACTAACTGAAGATACGGTATATAATTTTATGCGATTTATATGTTTGAAAATCTCCATGGACTGTGATTAGTTCTGCCTATCTTAAACACTAGATAAAAATACATTCCCCTTGTTTGCTGTGTTCATTTGACAACATTTTATGTAAGATGAATTTTGCTTTTTATCCCTGTATTACAATGTTTACTTCTTTGGACCTTGTACTGGGAGGAAAGCAAAAAGCTGTAAAATAGCAATTAAGCAGGAAGATTCAGGTTTGTACAAGCAATGGGAAATCACTGTGCTTCAAGATTAACCTACATTTCTGAGCTGATTGTTCATATTTTCCTTTTCACAGCCTGAGCAGCAGTTGCACCTTCTTCCTCCTTATCTATGGACTTCTATTATTCTTGCTGGAATACCAGTGATTATCTGCATTTGGCAGTGAGGTAGAGCCAATCTGTTGGGAGGCTGTGATGTTTTGGGGAAAAAAAAAAAAGGCCCTAAAATCAGCTCCTCCCTTCCACATGTTTCGATGGTTTCTATCTGTTGAGAAGTTAAGTGTGTGTGCTGAGGATTGCAAAAGCAAAACATGTTTTGTGGGGAGACTGTACTCTTATACTCTCTAATTAAATCAGCTAGATAATAATTCTACTTTTTAAGGACCTTGTCTACAACTTTCTTTAAAACAAAACATAAACCCTTCAGTTTTTTCTTGTCACGACTTTCATGAAAACAGGAATTCAGTGTTAACCTCTCTTTAATTGCCTTGAGCTGTTCCAGATCCTCTCAAAAGGAGCTAGAGTGTGATGTAGCTGCACTGTACAGCTTCTGCCAATCTGCACCTTTCTTTAAATTGTTCCAGCAGTCTTTCTCTTAGATCTACACACAGCAATTTCTGAGGAGCTTTTTAAAATTCTAAGCGTTTTTAAAAATCTAAATGCTAGAAAGGGAACTTCGTATTTACTTATGTTAGGATAAATATGTTGGCTGCATGGAGGTGGTTCTTGGGTGACAATCATGTATCTCCCATAATTTCTGAGCTGACATGGAAAGGGATGATTATGGAAGTTCCTTCGGAGAATTGTGTATATTCTTTCCAAGACCTGTCTTTCCTGCTAGACTCAGAAACAGGAACTTTATAACTCTACAGACTTTAACCTTCAATCTCATGTCAAAGTCCTTTGTAAATTATTCTCATTTTCCCCTGTTCCCTTGGAATATAGGAGTATTTGGGGCAGTTTCCAAAGTCCTCACTCCTCTGACTGTGTTGAAGTTGGGAATTTCCTGTACTAACTTCTTTAGTAAGGTTTTTTCCCCCCTCGTGAGTTCTTTTTCTTGCATTTGAAGGTGTTCAAAGCTGTTCCACTTACCTCAAAGTGACAAGACCTAAAAACTTTTTGGTTTCCTGAAGGTATAGTAAAAATATGAAAAAAAAATTTGTTCTTAGAGGTTTGACAGTCTTCATGGCTGAGCCAACCAAGTGGGTTTATGAGAAATCTTTAGTGTTTCCTTTGTTCCCTTTCTAGAAAAATCTCTTTCCATAGCTAATTTAGGAGATGGTGGTAAGTGGCTGGAAAATTTACTGTTACTTCTCAGTCCCATTTTACCTTATGTATGTCACTTTATATAGACACAAAAATTATACAGAATTTTCTTGATAATTTCACTTTGATGTTAACTGAAATGCTTTGGAACAATTATTCCCTTTTCAAAAGAAATAATTGTTGCAGAAAGATTACTTGTTGTAGACAAATATACATGAAACACAGATATTTTTAGTATCTAATATAAATACCAATAAATAAATAAATATGTATATATATATAAAAATGTTGAAATATTTGTGGTGGAATACCTATTTCGTTGTATCTCCTGGTCAGTTGTACATTAAGGTGTTAATCATCCATGCAGTCAGTGGCTTGGTATTGTATATATGAAATAAGCAAGCTGGGATTAATGACAAGATCAAATTCCTCTTTCTATTTCTGTGATAAAATTGCTGTGGTGGCAGAGAGAAAGAAGGAACAGCATTCATAGTTTATCTCCTCATAATTTATTTCTGCTTCATGGAAATGACTTGCAAATGTAGTTAGATGCATCTCCAGTCTCTTATTTATTCTGGTTTGAGATAGTGGAATAGTTTTTTTTCCTAAAAAAAGATGCAGTTTTTCTCAGTGAAAGAATTGGCTGTTTGGCCTATTTAATTATTGATATAAACTCAATTTTAATTTTAATATGTCCAATTGTCTATTGTATTTAATAATGATTTGCCATAGGCCATTCACACTTTTAATATGTGCAATTTATTAGTTATTGTAGGCAAGCTTCCACCACAAAAATTAATATTTTAAGTGTTCTGTAAAAATTAGTCAGTGGTTTCAGGCTGAACTGATTCCTGTTTAAGAAAAAACAAACTCTTTAATAACACAGCATATTTTAAATTCTTTCACATTATTTGCTAGGTCACTGAAGACTGCATGCTTTCCCTAAAATATGACAACTTTCCTCTTTTTCCTTATTTTTATTCAAGAGGGAAGATCTTAAGTGTATCAGTTATTATTAGTGTATACTCTGTCTTGCTGACAAACATTTGCAGGCTCTTGGTTTTGTGTTTCTTTTTTCCTTAAGTACAGCAAACGCATCTGATCAAAAGCTTCTTAAAAATCATCCTCTAACTAAATAGATGAAGAGAAATAAATGGATAAAGGGGTAATGAAATTTATCATCAGCTTTCTTTCTTTGAGTTCTTGATTTTGTGGAAATGCATGCCAATCATTGAATTATTATGGTTTCACAGTCACTAGGGCTGCTTGTAAGTTGATTTCTTTGAATTTGAAATGCATCCTATTACCTCCTTTCTATGCATACTAGTTATTGCAAGATGTGGAGACTTGATTCTGAGCTTAGAATTCAAGTGGTAGTTTGACTATTTGGTGTGGTTTTTTATATGATGGGGAAAACCATGAACAGACCAGAAGTACCTGGTTTTGACTTTTGAGCTTGAAGAGACAGAATCAGGACACACATTCAGTCTGCAGTGGGCTTCAGCTTTGGAAGTTACGGGTTCACCTTCAGGTGCATTTAAAGGGACCTGATAAAAGGAAAAAGAACCTTTGTCTCTGCTGCAAGTAATTTCTGTGTTTCTTATTCAAAGATTAATACATTAAAAGAGACCTCTCTTAAGAATATTTTCTTCCATAATTTAAATGATCTGCTCTCCTCTTAGCTCAGGCAAAAGCCTTCCCTGATTATATTCCTTGTGTTTTCACAGGTTTAACTTTAAAATTCTTTTCCTCACATTCCCTTTCGTCTGATGTAAGAGGAGCAAACAGCAGTTGGTGTCCAGTGCAGTGATGAGTAACAGCAGCTCTCCCTGTGCACTTATTCCAGTAGGGGATCTGATGAACTGGAGCCTTTCCTTGAGTTCCGTTGCAGCACTGGCTGTGGTTCTCAAGGCGAACAAACTCTAAAGGCACGCTTAGTTACCTCTGCATGTGTTTCCACGCAGCTCAAGTTGCTGCCACTGCTGTTCTGAAGGAAAAATTCTGCATCCTAGATACATAAAACTTGGCTTTTAGGGTTTGATGTATGCGTTTTCCCCCCACCGTTCCCTGGAGTAAGCTTTTGAACTAGGTATTACATTTGGTAACACTGTTGAAATCCTTGTTCAGCTATGAGTTTTAAGTCCCATTTTAGTTGATTTACCAATAGGCAAGGCAGCAGTAAAATATATGCAAAAATTTACTGCCCCAAAATGGTGATTTCCTCAACAGGAACTGTGGTTCTAAAAGATACGACAAATAAGTTGTGTTCTACATTCTCACGGTTCACTTCCCCCCCCCCCCCCCGAGGAGCAGGAGGAGAAAGGGAGGAATAAGGGCAGATGAGCTGGACCTTTTGTTTGTTTGTTTGTTTGTTTGTTTAATATAAATCCCAGAAAGTCCTGGGTACTTTAGTTTGAATTGTTTTAAGTGTGCCAGTGGTGAAATAGTTTTATAAAGCTGTTGCTATACATTTACAGGTTTATGATGATGAGAGAAAAGTCCTTTTCTCTACTTGTCACATGTTTCTGGCTTCTCCCTTTGTGCTTGGCTATGTGACCAGCATGTTCAGAAAGTGTGTGGGACTGGCCCACCCTGCACACTTGGTACCTTCCACATGTTCACCTGATCCTGCAGTAGTCAGATATAGTGAAACATCAGTGAGCATTCACTTGAGTTTTCAAAGCCAAATGTATTTTCTTTTTGTCTGCCTAAAAGAACTGAGATGTTCATGTCTAGGCTCTGGAGCAATTGTAAACCTTGTATTTGTGAGCTGGAAGAAATAAACCCTACCTATACCCTGTGTAACTGTTAACCTGGTTTCTGATTAGCTTCAGTGATCTGTGGTTGTTAGATGCAGAGACAGATCCTTTACATTTGTATTCAAAGAACATTTCCAGGACTATGAGCAGTGTCTGATTAAAGCTTTCTGCCTGTCAAATGAAATGGAATGTTATTTTCAAGGTGGGCCAATGATTTCTTCCGAAAGCTGCAGAAGGAGAGTAGGGCACTGCTAAGGGCTCAGCTTCAAGATTCAGTCTGTATTTTTAGAGATGCATACAAGGGCAGGAGGGAAAGAATCTATCAGTTTTCAGGAAAAGCAGCAGTATTTGCACCTTTGAGGTACATGAGCACATTTTGAAGTTTCTGAAAGAAGACTAGCTGGTGAAAGCATAAAGCCCATAAATAAGTCTGTTTGGGAACTTCTTAATGGAGCTACATCCCCATCTTTTACCTCTTGATGAGGCACAAACTTCACATAAGACCAGAGTTAGGACGTTTTCATTAATTGGCCTTACAGTTCTGTTAGAATCCAATGGTAGTTAGCAAATACTTTCTGACAAATGACATAGTGTTGCCCTTTCTTAATCTGCAGGGTCCTGGGCACAATAGTACCTGTATGTGTCACTTTGAGGCTGAGCTGCTAGGAAGTTTTATGGTGTGAGTAGACAGAAGGTGTGTCTTGTATGAAATGCAAGGAATGCTCCCTGCTCTGAATGGTACTTAAGAGCTGTGGCTCCAGTTTCTGTGGGATAGGCCTGTGTGAGGGGCTGCTATAGTGCAACAGCAGTTGCTTGGGTAAGGCTCACTGGGGCTCATGTAAAGCTTTTTTGAAGGTATTGATCTGTTGTAGGGGAAATTTGGCTGAAAAAAGTAGGTGCTTAATAGCACACAGTGTGCTTTTTTGGCAGATGTATTGGCGGAATAGCTGTAGTAGTTTTTAATTTATGATTTTAGGTGTGACATGTCAAGATAAAACGTGGACCAAATTGCACTGCCTGTTACCTGTTGTCCTACAAGCATGATATGGCAGCAACACTGACTTTCACTGCATGGCAGAGACTCCTTCCACCCCCAGGAGTTTAGTTTGAATTAGATCAAATAGGGCTCACACTACCAAAGGACACAAAACTCTCCTTCAGGAAATTACAGTACTTTTTGGTGAAATTGTAATGCATTATGACTTACAGGCTCAAAGAACAGAAAGTAATAGTTCAGAACCTATGTAACCCATGGTTAATGATTATAAAATAGGAGTAAACACATCTGTTTTGTACAATAGGAGGTAAAGCATTACTTTAAATAAAGGTCTTTTAAAAGGAGCAGTTTGAAAACACTCACTTTGAAGAAGTCTCTTTGCATATCGAGCTATAAACTACTTGGCAAAATTTAGAGTTGACATCAAGAATCTTCTTGAAGAATTGGAGTTAATTTTAATGCTATCAGCATTAAAATTAGTAACTCGAATGTCTCTTTAGGATCAGAATGTTCTTTTAATTTGTTAATTTTTAAAATTTTCTCAGACATAGACTTAGAAGAATCCTGGACTCATCTACTGGTGATCTGTCTTCTTATATGTGAGAAATTTTTTGAACTCCATGTACATTTTTGCAATTGTGATCCTTTATTCAGATAAAATAGCAAAATATCATACCATTACATGGATGATCCTGCAGACATAAATCATCATAGTGCTGAGATATACTTATCAGCCCTGCACCTTTGTGGTTCTTGACATCTAAATCTTAAATTGCCTTATCTGTTAAATGCTGCTCATGTTGCTCAGCAGAATTAAATTTGCTTTATGTGAATTTTTGTGCATATGGATTTAGAAAATGCAGACTGACTTGCACTAAAATTCTTACATGATGTTAAGTAAGGTGCACATGCATATAGGTCACACGGTGAAACTGGTAATTCTTGGTGGTCCTTTTGAAAGGATTATTTGGGTTTGTCCTGCTGTAAGTAATAAGATCTGTAGATAATATTGTATAACCTATTGACAGTTTTTTCATCTTCAGGACTAATGGCAAAGAAGTAAACCAGCATGGCAGCTATGGTCCCACCTGTGAAGCTGAAGTGGCTTGAACACCTAAACAGCTCCTGGATCACAGAAGACAGTGAATCTATTGCAACAAGGGAGGGAGTTTCTGTCTTGTATGCTAAGTTAGTTAGCAATAAAGAAGTAGTGCCATTGCCCCAGCAGGTTCTGTGCCTCAAGGGACCTCAGTTACCAGATTTTGAGCGGGAATCTCTATCTAGTGATGAACAGGACCACTACTTGGATGCCCTTCTTAGCAGCCAGCTGGCACTGGCAAAGATGGTGTGCTCAGACTCTCCGTTTGCTGGAGCTCTTCGAAAGCGTCTCCTTGTGCTACAGCGTGTCTTCTACGCACTTTCTAATAAATACCATGATAAGGGTAAGGTGAAACAGCAGCAGCATTCACCAGAAAGCAGTTCTGGATCCACAGATGTGCACTCTGTCAGTGAACGACCGAGGTCAAGCACAGACGCACTCATAGAAATGGGAGTTCGGACTGGATTGAGCTTGTTATTTGCACTGCTGAGACAAAGCTGGATGATGCCTGTGGCAGGACCTGGCCTCAGTCTCTGCAATGATGTTATCCATACTGCAATAGAAGTTGTGAGCTCTTTACCACCTTTATCTCTAGCAAATGAAAGCAAGATTCCACCAATGGGTTTGGACTGTTTGTCACAAGTAACAACTTTTCTTAAAGGAGTAACGATTCCAAACTCTGGGGCAGATACACTAGGTCGAAGATTAGCTTCTGAGTTGCTTCTTGGTTTGGCTGCCCAACGAGGTGCCTTGAGATACCTTCTTGAATGGATAGAAATGGCTTTAGGTGCTTCAGCTGTAGTAAACACCATGGAGAAAACCAAGTTACTGCAAAGTCCAGAAGGGATGATCAGCTTTGATTGCTTTATGAGTATATTGACCCAGATGCGACGATCTCTGGTAGGTATAACCAGCTTTGGTTTTTCTGCATTGCAATGTAGTTGCATTCTTAATGGAGTAGTTTTTCCATCCCAAATGCCAGTTTGCTGAATATGTTAGAACGGGGGCTTTTTTGGTGATTTTTTCCCCTCACCATCTCTTTCTCTCCCTTCTTGCCTACCTGTTTCCTCAGGTAAAGATGAAACAGCAAAACAGTCTCTGTCTTGTCATTTTGGTGTTATCTCTAAGTAAAGGGAAAGAATTGAGGACATACTTGATCTGCTTGGACTTGTACATTTAAGTTCATAGCGGAAAAAGTTAGAAAATTCAAAGTTCTGTGATACACCTTGTTTCCTGTTAGTAACTTTTATTGCGCATTCCTGCTCCCCCACTCAGCTAGGCCTCTGCTTATTCATCTTCAGGATGTTCGGCAGTTTTGCTGATGCTCAGAAATTACTGTGATAGAAAATAAGCTAAATTGGAAGTGTGACGCATTGCTTTGTAAAGTGAGTGCTCACTGCTGGTACTAGATGAATATTGCTTTTCAAGGTATGAAATTATTGCACTGTACACAGTCAGAAGCTGTGGCAAGCTTCTGTCTCATGATGCTCAGACTGAAAACAGGGAATGACTTTTTCCCTCTAGTGATCATACTTTTCTTTCAGGCTTGTTAATAAACATAAACTTTAAAATCTAAAAAATATTCTAAAAAAGATCTGAAAAATATTTTGAAGAATGGGGTCCATGAAAAGAGCATGGCAGTAGCAGTATCTGAATTGGAATAAATGTTGTGATGGGCAACTTTATTTTCTGTTGGGTTTGGGCTATATGTACAATTGGAGACCAAAATATGAAACATATGTAAACATAAAATCATGTATGATTAGTAATTTAAGAATAATTATCACTTTAGACACAAATAACATGCATTTCATTACAAAATGTTGGGAGAAATTAACCCCGAACCCAGATACTTTCACAAAACTGAATCAGTAAAAATGTTGGACTAGCACTTGTGACAGTTTTGTTTTCCTGAAGTGTATGCAGATATCACAGCTCAGGAGAGAGGTAGTGTACTTGTGCTTTTATAGAAAGAGCCATTAGTTTTTCCTTAGTGGTAAGAACAAATCCCTAATGTATTTTGTTCGGGTGGGCTGTTGCTGTATTGGAAGCATATTTCTCCTAATAACGACATTTAAACGTTGTAGGGATCATCTGCTGATCGAAGTCAATGGAGAGAGCCAACCAGAACGTCAGATGGCTTATGTTCTCTGTATGAGGCAGCTCTGTGTTTATTTGAAGAGGTATGTCTTGAAAAAAACTTCTAAGTTACTGTATTTTACTTCCTCCTCACGCACGTGATTGGTGTGCACATGTGGGTGTAGTTATTCTGGGGTCCAAGAGGTGCAAAAAAGGTTGAGAAATGAAGATGTAATGAGATAGAGTTGTTAAGCTAATTAGTCGGCAAACTAATGATATGGTCGTGGTGGTTTGTATTTTAGACAGTCACCATGTTGAGGGGCAATTAAAGCTGCATTAAATACTGTGACTGTATAGGAAGAAATATAAAATGGTACTGTGTAATAAATCTCTGATTTGAACAGGTTTGCCGAATGGCCTCAGACTATTCAAGGACATGTGCTAGCCCTGACAGCATTCAAACCGGCGATGCTCCCATTGTGTCAGAGACCTGTGAGGTGTATGTGTGGGGCAGTAACAGCAGTCACCAGCTTGTAGAAGGAACTCAAGAGAAAATACTTCAACCTAAGCTTGCTCCAAGCTTTTCTGATGCACAGACGGTGAGTGACATCCGTTAGTGGTACACTATGTAACATTCAGCAGCTTCATAGTCACAGCGTGAAATTGAAAAATAGTACTTTATTTCTGAGTGTCAAGTTGTAATGAAGCAAATTGTAATGAATGATGTTCAGAACTGGTCACACAGGTTATTTTACTGAGAATAGCTCACTGCTTTTATTGATGCCTGGGTAAAACATTCTGGTTTTGGTTTTAGTGACATACATAAATAACCATGTAACAAGAATGACTGAATTACCTGACTTGCTCTGTGGAGACAAGTGTAGCTCCCTGTAGTTTTTTGGTGGGGTTTTTTTTTTCTTTTGGTTTGTTTGTTTTTGGTGGGTTTTTTTTTGGTTTGGTTTGTTTTGGTGTTTGTTTGATTTTTTTTAAATTGTTGGTTAAAAGGTGTCTTAATGACTCCATGCTCTTTTCCATTGGTGGTTTTCACACCAGAGATTGAGTTTAAAGCTCTAAACTGGACTAGCTGCTGACACAGCAACCTTAATTAGCTTTCTGAAAATCAGTCTGCATGTTCTTTCTGCTCTCAATCACAGATTCTGCAATTGCAGCTGAGCACTTCTATTGATGCATGACCCAGAATATAATAGTTTACTTTTCTGGTACTAGGTTGCCTTTGCAGTGTTGACTTAAGTAAAAGCACTTTCTGGTCACTAGACAATTTAGGTGCATTTTCTGGAATTGTTTCTATGGACAGTGATGTATTTTATATTTCAATGAGATGCAGGACTGGACATCATAAAGCAAGTTTATGCATTCAGAAAACTTTCAAAACATTTGAAAGACTAATACACAAGAATGGACTGCATGATCTGAATGAATGTATTACTCTTTTAATAGTACTGTATACAACTATACAACAAATTTATCTGATTTTTCCACTTAGCCTTCCACAGATGATTGTGATAGGATTATCTGTATGAAGACATTAATTCCCATTAAATAGGGATGTGGCCACCTGTTTGGGGCTGGCTTATGGTGTGCCTTTGTGTGTCAAATGGAACCTGCTCTTCACTTCTGTTAAGATTCCTATAGGGAATGATTTCTGTGTTAGTCCATTTGCTGTTGGGTCACTCCTCAGCTGAGCACTGACTTCCCAATAGGGGCAAGTTCTTATTTTCTTAAAAGCTTTTGATTTTATTTCTTTGATGTTCACGTGATTAAAGTTTATAGTCTCAAGTGATTTTTAGCATTTGGTTTATTTTTGGGATGCTATCGCTTGGTACTGATTAAAATTAAAATTAAGCAAAACCTGCAGTGTTTTATCAAGCTGTTACTTTGACTTTTTTGCTTTTAAAATATTAAGATTTCCATCCGTGAGTTTTGGAGATCTGAATGTAGCACATATTCTACAGTCTGTAGAAGAGATACAGTAAATAAAATAACTTTTATATACTTTTTTCACTGTTTATATACTTCAGTCTATTATGAAAATAGATTTAATTGTAACATATTTCCCAAGAATTTTAGTATTACTGCTTGCTGAAATTCAAATTATTTTAACATTGTGTTATATTTAGTTTTTACATCATTTTATATGAAGAAACCTGAAATTCTGTTAAAAAATACAGACTTCTAGACATATATATAAACTCTGGATTTGTCTCATCTCTGTATTTCTCTATTACATCCTTTTTTCTCTTTGTAGATTGAAGCTGGACAATATTGTACATTTGTCATTTCTACGGATGGTTCTGTTAGAGCCTGTGGAAAAGGCAGCTATGGGAGATTGGGACTTGGAGACTCCAACAATCAGTCCACATTGAAAAAATTGACTTTTGAGCCTCACAGGTCTATTAAAAAGGTGTCATCTTCGAAAGGATCTGATGGTCACACTTTAGCATTTACAACGGAAGGGGAAGTCTTCAGCTGGGGTGATGGTGACTATGGAAAACTAGGACATGGAAATAGTTCAACTCAGAAATATCCCAAACTTATTCAGGGTCCCCTGCAAGGGAAGGTATGTTTTGTATAGTGGAGCACGTGTTTTAGTTCTGTTTAGCTGGGATGTTGTGTAAAGTTTGAAATAGATAAAATCCTAAGAAAAAGTTCTGTCTGTTGTAGACTTCTCTTTGAGGCTGGGTCTGCTTGCAGCAAAACACTAGAGCTTATGGTTGTTACTGCCCAAATCACAGGCCTACAGGCATTGTCAGGAAAGCTTCCCATAGCCTTCAGTCAAACTTGTTCAGGGGCTTTCGCCGAATTGCCGTTTCAATTTTGCTAGCTGCAACATCAAGGCTTTCACATATAGCTTGTGTAGTGTCTTAAAAATCCACTGATGCTGCTTTTTTTCTCCTCTAAGACTAGGATATCATGATGCTAAACCTGCTTGATAAATAAATCATTAGTACTTTTACATATAAACTTTTTCTCTACTTATTTCCCCTTATCAAATAAACAGAAATGATTGCAAAGATTGTGTGTACTTGATCCATGTGAATGAACAAGTTAGTTTATGTAGACTCCTTCTGAAACTTGACTCTCCTAAGCTTTCAAACTTCCCACTTGATCACTTGATTTGTGTAAAAATGTTGTCTTTCTTTATGCGTGTAATGTAGGTGGTTGTGTGTGTGTCAGCGGGCTACAGACACAGTGCTGCTGTTACAGAAGATGGAGAGCTGTACACGTGGGGAGAAGGAGACTTTGGAAGATTAGGTAATTTGAAAATTTCATGAGATGCTTTTGCAAAAATTCCTGTGTCTAGTAATGATTTAATACGTCTGTTTGCCTAGCTCTCTAGTTGTCCATTCAGCGTACACATACACATGTACTCAGGTGTATGCATACAGCTGACAAGTGTAGAGGCTCTTAAAAGTTTTTAATTCAGTTAATTTTACAAAGATTATTTCTGAAAGATTTTTCTTTTCAAGGCAAGTTGCTTTTATTAATTCCTAAGATTGTATGGTTGCTAATGTCACTGGAATGTAAAAACAGTAGACATTTTAAATAAACTGAAATTCTAGATAAACCTCATTTAGTCTGATGCTAGAATGATTCTTTGAAGAGTCAGGAATAACTGGCTAATAATATCAAGGGTCTGATTCTAATAAAGATACTTGATGTTAAGTTTGCCAGACTGGCTTAGTGTTCTTATACCTTAATACATCTAAAAAGTTAAATTTAACTGAAACAAGAAACCCTGTATTACTATTTCCTTCAAGTTCACTTGTCTATTTTGTAGTCTTTGCTACAGAGCTGCTATGCCTGGTGTAAGCCTACCCTTCTTGAGCCGGTTCAGTTGAACCAACAGGTTTTGCATAGAACATTTTTTCATGTTGAGCTTTAGTTCCCTTCTGTTTTCTTTTCTTTAAATGTCACAGTCATCAAGTATAGAGGGGTAAAAGCAAGCAAGCGGCAGGGGTGGAAGGTGAGGAGAGTGGTCGACAGTCACAGCTTTCAAGGGAATCAGTAGAAGTTCCGAGTGCATCCCTGTCGTTAAGAAGAGAACTCTGTGTTAGAGGTTTAACTGGAATTTTTTGTGGGAATTGTGGAAATGTTCTCCTTGAGTTTTAGATTATTGTGGAGTTTTGACGTCCTTTGGGGGTCTTGGAGTGTACAGTGGTGAGTTCCAGAATGTAGCTAAATGTAACATTTCATTGGGTTACAGGAAATTCTTAATATTTAATCAGTTATGGATAGCAGTGATATTAATTTTCCTCTGTTCTCCATTTTTCTTCCATATCCACAGACGTTCTGGAGTTTAGTAGGAATAAAACTTTTTCCGAAGTAGGTGATAGCTGTAATGTACTTAGTTTCTGCAGAAAGGACCCCTTAGAAATGTGGCTGCCTAAAGGCAGCTGAGGGGCTGATCTGTTCAGTCTGTGCAATATGGACAGGAGTGACATAGAGCCCTTATCACAGCTTCCTCATGCTGTGCAGGATACCTGCTGCCCAGTATTGGGAAGTCTAGCTACCTAATCAGCTGGTATTGAAGGCAGTTGTACTAGCAATTATTTTTTATTTCTTTTCAGCTAGGTAGAAAATAATCATAAGTTTTAGAGGCAGTGAGATATGAACAGGTATTCTGGAGTATGTCCTAAAGATTTAATGTTTAACTTTATGATAGATGTCTTCCAAACCGTACTATGAATCTTTCCAAAAAGTTGGCAGAAATCATCATTTGTGGTGACTGCAATACACATAGAATTTGCAATATTTTATGACTGCAAAAGAGATATATGACTTTAATCAACAGAAAAAAGACCACCTTTTTTTTTTTTCCTTAGGTCATGGTGACAGCAACAGCCGCAACATACCAACTTTAGTAAAAGATATTAGCAATGTAGGAGAGGTTTCCTGTGGCAGTTCACACACGATAGCTCTGTCCAAAGATGGAAGAACAGTGTGGTCATTTGGAGGAGGAGACAATGGTGGGTACAACAAATATTTTTGGTAGTAATTCTTGTCTTATTCCATCTGCCTCATAGTTTCAGTACGCCTTGCAGTTTGGTTCTGGTTTTTATTCCTCATTTGGTAGCTGTTCGAGGAAGGGATTCTTAAAAAATCTAAATACGATATCTGAAGTTCACCTGCAAGATTATAGGGTTAAAAAAAAAGATTTTCATCAGGGGAGGAGTTTCACAGCACAGAAAGGTCAGTGAATAGATGAACAATTTTGGAAAAAGTGCTGTGGTGATGGCTTTCAAATAAGCTCATTCATGATATGACAGTAGGTAATTATGTCCTACAAACTATTACATGTAAACTGCCTGGGATTTGTGTTTTAATTTTAAAATAGACTATAATAAATATATAGTTCTTCAAGTCTGTAATTACTGTAATTGAATGAGAACAGGATTTATAGAAATTGTAATATGTTTTAATTTTAAAAATCCACTCTCACATTTTTGGAAAGCCAAAAAAATCTGTTGGAGTACTTTTAATTGTTGTCTGTCCATTGAAAATACCTTCCAGTTTTGTTTCCTCCCTTTGCAGGCAAACTTGGTCATGGTGATACAAATAGAGTATATAAACCTAAAGTTATAGAAGCCTTGCAAGGAATGTTTATTCGAAAAGTTTGTGCTGGAAGTCAGTCTTCGCTTGCCTTGACATCAACAGGGCAGGTAGGCAAAACAAGTTTCATTCAAATTACGGGAGTTGGTGAAGAGGGTCTGGGTTCACATTATCTCAGCATTTATTATTTTAACTGTTGAGAAAATGTTCAACTAGTACTTAAGCAGAAGTGAAGCTCTTGATTAGAGATTAAAGTACCTAATGCACAAGAGTATTTCAAAATGTGCTAGAAGTCATCTAAGACACACTTTTCAAGATTCTTGCTTAGTCATAGAGGATGTAGTATTTTTAGGTTAATAACTGTAACCAGTGTAAAATCAAATTGGATTAGAAAAACAAACAACAATGAAATGCTTGTAATTTTTAATACAGTAACCAACTCAGGTGATTAAGGGATTGAATGGTTTTTTAAAATGTATATGTATATTAGAATATAGGTATTAACTGCAAGTTTTATTTCTAATCTGAAAAATCTTAGGAGAGCTTGGAGCTAAATGTTGAGGTGGTAAACAAGGGCGCTTCCTGGCATGATGGGTACATGTAATCCAATAAGCATTTCCACACGTGTAACCCAGCTGGCCTCCTCACCTTCTGCTCTGTGACTCTGAGCCAGTGGGTTTTCTAAGTGGGGTTTAGGAATGTTGGCATTCACTATAGCGGTTTGTTTTCCTGCAGCAACCTCCCTGGTGCTGTGCCCTCTGGCACTTCCCTCAGGGGAAGGAATGCACACTGTATGAGATGTGTGTTCAGTCAAGAAAGTCCTGTGCATATTGTGCTGCAGGTGTAATTGTAGTCCTGGTACAGGTGGTTTGCTGGGATGTTGTTTGCTGTGCTCAGCCGTAGCACAGGTGTGACCTGCAGCTGTTCTGTGCTTGCTTTGCTCCAGGTTTATGCATGGGGCTGCGGGGCCTGCCTTGGCTGTGGCTCTTCAGAGGCGACTGCTCTCAGACCCAAGCTCACTGAAGAGCTGGCGGCTACCAGAATAGTTGACATTTCCATTGGTGACAGTCACTGTTTGGCACTTTCTCATGGTAAAGAGAATAAACTGTAAAAATACATAATCCTTTTCTAGCTCAAAAGCGGATGTATTTCAGCTTTTTTCTACTTTATTTATGTTTATAGATAATGAAGTTTATGCTTGGGGTAACAATTCAATGGGACAGTGTGGACAGGGAAACTCTACTGGCCCCATTACTAAACCAAAGAAAGTAAGTGGTTTAGATGGAGTTGCAATTCAACAGATTTCGGCAGGAACATCCCATAGCCTTGCCTGGACAGCTCTTCCAAGGGACAGGTAATGATGACGTTTGGGACAGGTATAATTTTATTCTTTTATGCAAGTCCTCTTTGGGATACATTTAACTGTTTCCTGGAAGTGTTCCCACATCATCTCTGTCAAGCATTCTGGTTGTCATGTTTTGGTCTGGAAAGTCTTCTTCCTCTCATCTTTTCTCCCTCCTCTCCGCTAATTGTTGCATGTTACAAGTGAAAATGTATCAGCACCAAAGATTTGGATATTACTTCTTTGTGTACGAATGTTTCTTACATGTAGTTAGACAAAACCTACCTCTGTTTACTAAATATTGATAAGGGAGTCACTGGGAGGTGAAACAACTCAGTATTCTTACTTTTTGCTTCTAAGGGGAGTTTTTATAGCTTGGGAAGTTTCTTTTAGTGTGATTAGTACACTAATCAGGAAGCTTTGGGAAAGGGGAAGTTCAGACAAATTACTGAGGTGCATTTAAAGATCTTAAAAAATTTCTGTATGGTTACGTGTTAAACTCAAAATAGGTACCTGAATAAATAGTTTGGTTATTATTAGGCAATAACTCAAATAATACTTTTGCACCAAAGATATTAGTAAGTGATTGAAGTGAAACAATAGACATTTATGTATGGACTAACACAAAGGAACAGAAAAACTTGTTATTTGGAAGATAATTCAAGAAGAATTTCAAATGCCCTGTTCTCAAGGGAGCTGTCAAATAAGTTAATAGCACTCCGTGCATTTTATCAAAGTCTCCTACCTGACATTTTTGCTAAAACCAGCTTTGTGACTGCTGGTCAGCCTTTGCCTGAATCAGATTAAATGCATATGGCTTTAGATTTATGGCATTGAGGTGTTTTTGTCCATAAATGTGGAGTGTTTCATTGTAAAGACTTTTGCAGAAAAGAGAGAAGAAAATACAGTCATGGGCCAGGAAGTTGGTCTGCCATAGTTGTATTAGTTTGCTCTAAGAAAGAAACTGGTTTTGTTAAGTATGTATTCAACTTGTTTAAACTATTAATTTATTAAAGCAGTTGAAGATTTCCAGAAGGTAATTTTCCTTGATGTTTGATTCCAGGCAAGTTGTGGCATGGCACAGACCCTATTGTGTCGACCTTGAAGAAAGTACCTTTTCACATCTTCGTTCTTTTCTTGAGCACTACTGTGACAAAATTAACAGTGAAATTCCCCCTCTTCCTTTTCCTTCATCAAGGTACATACAGCGTATGCATATTACAGATTTTTATATTTGTTTCTTCTTTACAGCACTGATGCATGGCTCAGTCCTGGTTACTCTTTTCTTTAGCAAGCATAAGTCTGGTTTACCTGCTCACTCAGGTGTCATTTGTGTAGAATTACTCTAGTGCATTTGTATAACAGAGGAGCTTTGCAGTGTCCCAAATGTAGCAGGATCTTTAGTCTGAAATTTGTTTTCATTATGCAATGAATTAAATGCTGTACTTCAGATCTTTCCTTTAAAACACATTTTTCTATGTAGTTGAAATACATTTACTGTTTGTGTTGTCAGTTCTTACTCCTGTAACCAGTGTTTCAAATTTTTTAAGAGGACTAGAAATGAATATCCTGACTTCTTGTTTTGAACCTGATTGTTGTACTTCTAAATCTTCTGAGAGAAGATTACATTTTTTGCTTCTCAATTTTCCCTCTGTGTATCATATTATTGTTTGTTTTGCCTTTTAATTCACGGGACTACTAATCTAAAGTGAATGCCTCTTACAACCATTGTCTACAAAAACACTTCTCTATTCTAATTTGTTTTTGTTTTAAGGATGTTGGCAGTAAGTTTCTCAGAGGAGTTTCCTTCAACTCCCTGTTGGAATTTACTTGCCTTTCTGGTATGAAAAATCAAAGGAGAGTTAAAAGCTTAGTGTGCAATTAAGTGGAAGGGAGTCATGCTAATAGTAGGGAGAGGTTAATAGATACATATTTTAAATAGGAGAGGTTAATAGATACATATTTCTTTTACAGGGAACATCACAATTTTCTTAAATTGTGTTTGAAGCTGCTTTCTAATCACCTTGCACTTGCACTGGCTGGAGGTGTAGCCACCAGCATTCTTGGACGGCAGGCTGGTCCTCTTCGAAATCTCTTGTTCAGACTGATGGACTCTTCTGTCCCTGATGAAATTCAAGAAGTAAGTCATGCCTTGTTGTTTACATGTGAAAATTGTGCTACTCTTTTCTCTTTTTTTTCTGTGTAGTTAGATATTTATCAGACTTTCTGAAGAATTCTGACTTGCCAGTTTTACTCATTAAAGGTAAAAAATATAGTCACCATCACTGTTTTATGATCTGAAGGCAAAGGAGAATGTTTGCATAAGAATTTCAAAAAGCTGCTCTATTTGGTAACTTTTAAATCATTCTTCCCTGTAATAATGAGTCTAAAATGTTTTTGTTGTGTATTGAATAACTGACTTGGTTGAGTAATTCTCCTAAGATACACCCTTACAGGAAATAGCAACTTTTGTTGGTCTTGTTTCACTCCTGCAGTGTACTGCGTATTGTTTGCGTCACAGCATAAAGATTAGTGTGCTATTGTGTGGTAGAATTCTGATATTAGATTAAGTTAAGCAGATATTTGGGATATATCATGTGTGGTGTATGGTATTTTTTAAGGATACAGGTGGGTTGATTATTTCCCTTCTCCACTGAAGAAGTATTTTCGGCTGCTCTGATTTTAGGTTGTAATTGAGACACTGTCAGTTGGAGCAACTATGCTACTTCCTCCATTGCGAGAGAGAATGGAATTGCTGCATTCTCTTCTACCCCAAGGTCCTGATAGATGGGAAAGCTTATCAAAAGGACAGGTAAGGTCAAGTAAAAATATGCCTGAGAGCAGTTGAGGTATACTTTGGGTTTTTCTGTGGAAACATTTTGAGCTATGAAGCGAGCCTCATTTGCAGAGTGCGAGCGCATTTCTGGGGAGATGGAGTGCAAGGCCCAGCATAACAAAATCTGTAAGGCAGCCTGGCTAAACTAGCAGGGGGTGAGGCAGGGAGCACTGCTTGTTTTCTCAAGTGAAGGTCAACTACAGAGAGCTTATGAATTGCTATGGTAGTGTATCCAGACAAGTTTAGAAATAAGATAATTTTGAATGCTAGGTTGATTGAACAAGCCTTGGTAAGAGGAAATTAACTGATTCCGGGAATGAGTACTTGTATAATGCTTTCCCTATATGGATTTCACCCTACTTTGCAAAGATGACTGCAAGGTTCATTTTTGTACCCTTTTTCCTATGTACGGTATAGGGAAATTGTGTGTCTCCCACCCGTCTTCCCAGATAATCAGATTTCTCCAGGAAATACTGGAGAAAGTGTTTGGTTCAGTGTCTCACACTCATTGCCCATCATGTGGGCAGTCTGGTTTCTGTCTCTCTTAATCTCACATTTTTTCTAGGTATGGTCAATGTAATACAGAATATTTATCCATTCTCTAATAGTACAAATCTTCTTGAAAACCTGGAATATTTTGGTAAAGCCTTCCAGCTTATTTCTGTGTCCCATTAGAAGATTTTTATTGGGTGACTATGACTAATTCTTTTTTTCTTCTTAGCTCATTATTTTATCTTTATTAACGAAGAGTGATTTTTGTGTCTAAACATTCTCCTTCAGAGAATGCAGTTGGACATCATTCTGACAAGCTTGCAGGATCACACCCATGTAGCTTCCCTGCTTGGCTATAGCTCCCCATCTGATACTACGGAAACTGCCTCAATGTGTATCAGCTATGGAAACCTCTCTGATCAAGCGTATGCTGTCCAGAGCAGTCATCCAGATACTCATCTAGCTGAAATCTTAATGAAGACTCTTCTGAGAAACTTGGGATTTTATACAGTATGTACAGGCTTCATATTAATTTTTCTTTGAAAATTATATTTAATTTTTGGTATTTTGAGGGGTTACTATTTCCCCCTCATCTTAAGGAAATGATGCTCATTTTGTTTATCTGAAGTAGCACTGCCACATGTATTTGTCCTTAAGTGGACTAAAGTCAGTTAAATAATCTCTAACAATATCTCTAACAATGTGGTTCTAATATTACTTTAGTGGTATTTATTGTTTAAGGTGATTACGTAAGTGCAGCTGGTTTCATGTCAGACTATTTTATTGCTCTTGCTTCGGTTTCAGATTTTTCTGGAAGACAAAACATAGCACAAGAAGTAAATAGTTTGTATACAATGTTTGTCAGTATAATCTCAGCCATCAGGGAACAATAAACAGACACCAGGAGCGTTGATCTCTTTAATTAACTTCACTATGGTGGTAACTACCTTTTAATAGAGCAACAAGTACATGTCTTACTAAACACAGTTTGTCAGCCAGATTGTTGTTCTTAGAAAGTGTCGGGGAGCGTGGGAGCAAATCACTGACTCAGCTTCTTAATCAACCAGCCAGTTGAATTCAACAGAGAGAAATCAGAGGTTTGGACTTCTTGGCATAGTGTGGAGTTCCTCAGCACAGGGTTGGCATTGTGTTGTTCTTCCCTCTAGGCCTCCTTCAGTCAGCAAGGTGGACCTGTCTGCTTTGAATTGGCTACTTGAAACTAACTCAGTTTTTCCAATGGATTCCAAGGGAAGTCAAGCAGCCATCTATGTTCTCTTTCTGCTGCCATCCTGGATAGTGCAGTCAGGGATTATAATGTGAGATATCTTATGCATCAGCCCACAACAGATGCTAAGGAATTATTCCACATTTTTAACACGTGTGCTTAAATTATTTCAACACATTGTGCTTTGGGGGCTAGGTTAGGAACTGAGTTTTTGAATCTAGTTATCCTTGGTGAGGAATAAAAGCCTTGCTGCATGTGAAAGTAATATGGTAAGAAATGTTCACCTGATGGCTACTACAGTTGCTCCTGTGGCATTATAAACAATTGGAATTTCAAGTTTGGTTATCCCATGATCCACTTGACGTTATCCAATTCCCTCAGTACTTACAGATGCACATAGTAAAGATGAAAATGCTTCTTTTTAGGTGATAATAAAGTATTATATTATAAAGTTCTTGAAGCAGAGTTAATTGCTATCTTTTTCCCGCTTTTGTCTTAATAGGACCAAGCCTTTGGAGAACTGGAAAAAAACAGTGATAAATTTCTACTAGGTACATCATCTTCAGAAAACAGCCAACCTGCTCATTTGCATGAGCTTTTGTGTTCCCTACAGAAACAATTGCTGGCTTATTGCCACATCAACAGTGTTACTGAGGTGTGTATCCTTATTTTTACCATTTAGGAGAGAAAAAATAATTTGGTATTCATAAGTATCAGAATGTTGTAAGGTTCCTTTTGAAAATCTTCTGAGTATTTGAAAGCTGAAGTGTTTTAAATAGTGAACCCTTTATACGTATTTACAGAATTATTCTTACGTTTGTTTCTTTCTAGAATTCCAGCAGTGTGGCACTGCTTCACAAGCACCTTCAGCTTTTATTGCCTCATGCTACAGATATCTATTCCCGTTCTGCAACACTGCTTAAGGAAAGCTCTTGGAATGGTAGTGTTGGGGAAAAACTGAGAGGTAACTGTCCATGGAAAAATCAGCAATGGTGGCTCTATAAACATAGGGCACTTTTTTTTGCTTAGGTTTGAATTTAAAAAAACCCTTATTTTTCCTGTATCTGCATAAATTAGTATCCCAAGTCTCCCCCAAAGGAGGAGATGAGGTATCTAACCAGGAATGGCTGGTTCATGTTTTTGATAGGACATTTTGTGTGCAGGAAAAGCACAGATTGAAGAATGAGAGTTCTCCATTCTGTTCACCTTCACTCCAGAATGTCAATGTGAACAGAATACAGAATGTGCATTAGTTTCAGTTTCATTAGTTGTAGATTTCTCTTTTTAGAAGTATAATTATTGTGATTACTGGCAAGTGTGTAACTAAAATAAGAAATTAATAAATAAACCCTTCAATTAATCCTTTATTGTTTAAGACATTCTAAGATAGCTGAGGTGCAATTCTTTGACTTTTAAAATTTCCATAGTTCCATAACTGTAATTAATTCAGGTTTGCTTTCTTCTCTGCAGATGTGATTTATGTGTCAGCTGCTGGCAGTATGCTCTCCCAAATTGTCAACTCACTGTTGCTGCTGCCAGTGTCAGTAGCCCGGCCTTTGCTGAGTTACCTGCTGGATCTGCTGCCACCTTTAGATCGTCTCAACAGACTCTTGCCTGCTGCAGCCCTTTTGGAAGATCAGGAATTACAGTGGCCTCTTCATGGTAAGTGTAATAACAAACATGCTTTTAATCTGAAAAATAAACAGTGGCATCTATTCTAGTGGAATTTACCTCTCCCTTTTAAGATGACACCGTTTGTTTTTTTTTTTAAATTGTGTGTCCTGCTGCATCTCCTTTTCAATTTCCTTAATGTATTAATATCCCTTGCCGTGAAATACTTTTTTCTGCTTTGAGTGCCGTTTCCAGTTGTATCCTTAATCTATACTTGTTTATCAGAACACAAAAGTGTGTATTAGAGAAAGCAAGTTCTTGGGCAGAGTTTAAAAGAGCTGTGCCACGAATGGTGGTTGTCTGCCGTGCTGTAGTTCCAGCGCTCAGCGATCTGTTTGTCCTAGGTGCTGTTTCTTCAGTTGAAAGGTTGCTGATTGAGGGGCAAATCTGCAACTAACTGGGAAACATGAACAAGATCTGCCATTGGCGTTGGGATTTTGGAATTGTTTGTGACACCTGGGCAGGGATGACTAACCTGCCACTGAATATTTGCAGGTGGCCCTGAGTTGATTGACCCTGCGGGCGTGCCCCTGCCACAGCCTGCCCAGTCATGGGTGTGGCTGGTGGACCTGGAGAGGACGGTGGCCCTGCTCATCGGGCGCTGCCTGGGGGGGATGCTGCAGGGCCCTCCAGTGTCCCCCGAGGAGCAGGACACGGCCTACTGGCTCAAAACCCCTCTGTTCAGCGATGGAGTGGAGATGGATATTCCTCATTTAGGTGAGCTCTTCAGTGCCAGTGCCTAATAGTCAGTGTAAATATGTGTTCAGGCATGAAATTTCTGATGATGTTTGAATAAGTCCCTGTACTAAAGACTTGTCTTTCAGCATTCTTGTCTATTTGTGTAGTAATACAAAAAGTTCCAAAATGGTATTTAAGGTTATGATGCATTTTTTATAAACAGTCTTGGAAATGCATTCTGGAGAAAAAAAATCACAATTTCTCAGTGGAAATTGTTCACATAGTTAATTGGAAATGTTTTACTCTTAGATGCTCAGCATATAACAGACACTCCAGGAGCTCAATTTTTCTTACTAATTATTGGAAAAATTTCTTCTATTTTATTCTACTTGCAAAATGAGTTCTTAATTAATTAGAAACAATACTGTTAATAGCAAACTTCATTCTTGATGATCCACCAGAATTATCAACAACTCAGCAGTGGTGTTGCATTCATCCCTTCCTATCTGAATGGGGCACTTGCTTCTTTGTGCCCTGTTCCTCTTAGTTCACATCTCCTCCTCCCTCTGGTTCTGAGTAGGCTACTTCAAGACTTAAAAGACAGAGTGTTTTGAAATAGGTCTAGGCAGTAGTTGCAAGTGCATAGCTGTGCAGTTCAGGTAGAATTAATGATACAGATTTATGCTCCTGAAGAAGAGTTGGATAATGCTTTTAAATCTCCATAGATTTTAAGTAGATTGTCTTCTAAGTCGCTTCCCTATGTAAAGTGAATTTGTGGAAGGACAGTAACATGTCTTGATTTTTTTTTTTACTAAGAGGAAAGTGAAAGATGGTTTAAGTGCTGTTAGATAGATGCATCTATTCCTCAACATTTGCAGAGTTTAATTTCTGTGGTATTTCCCTTCTGTTAGACAAATGCATGAGCTCCTTGTTAGAAGTGGCCCTGTCTGGAAATGAGGAGCAGAAGCCCTTTGATTATAAGCTGAGACCGGAGATCGCAGTCTATGTTGATTTGGCCTTGGGTTGTACAAAAGAGCCAGCAAGGAGCCTGTGGATCAGTATGCAGGACTATGCTGTCAGTAAAGGTAAGGTGTTGAAAATACCTGTGTATGTTGAAAGTAAGTTAAGTGCTCCAACTACACTCCTAGCATAATCCTGTATTTTCTTTGGCAACGATTTTTAATTCTACAACATGATGGAACGTAATAATAAATTAAGTTTATGATCTTTCTTTTGCTTTTTCTGTTGCTTACTTTTGACACTGATTTCAGTGCTTGGCAAACATGTAGCTCAATGTTGTTTTCCCTCTGAACTGGTAAGAAGAAACTCTTGTTTTCTTACTCAGTTGTTGTTTTTTTCTATTTTCTGAGTAGAGCAGGGTGAAACTTGGAATTAAGAATAAAAATTAAAGGGGAGGAGATGGGGGAAGGCAAAATAACTTGCAAAATATGTTAGGAATGGAATGAAGGGGTAAGTCAGCTTTTGTTTTTCAAGTCTCTGGGAGGATGGTCCACTATTACTACTATTACAGTAGTAATAGCTTTTCATGTGTATTGCCTAAAATCTGGGTTTCCTGCTCAATCCTTCCAGGTTCCTTTTATTGAGATCCACTAAGCATTGTAGTTGTACTGTAATTGCTGTATTGAGAGATAATTTTCTGCAGCTCTGGCCAAGCTGAACCAGATGAAGAAAAGAGAAAATGGTGTTGTGTGCCTGTTGCGAACAACACAGAGAATTCTGTTACAGGATTCCACAGAAGTGGGAATTCCAGTAAAAACAGTGCTGGTTATCTGCTTGCAAAATCTGAGTTGAATGGGTGATCTGTATAATTTAGGCTGTGGAACTGGGTTCCTTAGAAGTTGATATGGGTCTGCTCTGTTCATCTGAGTGAAAGTTGTATGCTCACGTTAGCAGAGCGTCACAGGCAGTGGCATGGAACTTGCTGAAGAGCAGGTGTTTTAGACTAGATTTTCCTATGGCCAGGTACATTTTGTCATTTCTACAGCAGTTCACAAGGATTTATAGAGAACATTTAACACAAAAATATATTATGAACTTATTTGTAAAGAAGGGGACAGTAATTTTTTTATTTCCCCATGGAGAATTATGGTGCTTTGTGAAGGTTTGCCTGGCAGTTCAGTTATTTCATAGTGGAGCAATATTTTTGTAATGGCTCTTTTTAAAGTGCGGGAAAGTATTTTTGAATTAAAAAGTTAGTTCCTTTAAAAAAAAATTAAATGGCTGAAGGTATTGAATGCAATATTAAAAAAAACCAATATTTTTGTTTTTTGGGAACGGTAGCCAGTTTTGATAAATCATTTCTATTTTCAGATTGGGATACTGCAACTTTAAGTAATGAATCCCTGCTAGACACTGTGTCCAGATTTGTCCTTGCAGCTCTTCTGAAACATACGAGTTTACTTAGTCAAGCTTGTGGTGAGAGCAGGCAAGTAACTCAAAGCTGCTATTAAAAGTTCAGCTTGATTTTTTGAAAAGAAGTTTGTGTGATTTGTTTCTGGCTTGATGTGGTTTTCTGTAGGTACCAGCCTGGTAAGGCCTTGGCAGAAGTTTACCGCTGTGTGTATAAAGTTCGGAGTCGCTTGCTTGCCTGCAAGAACATGGAGCTGATTCAGACCAGGTCATCCTCCAGAGACAGATGGGTAAGGCTGTGCATCTCTTTGCAGTTCTTCTGGCTTTACTGGCTATTTAGAAAATATTATGTAATTGCCAGTATTTTTTTCTATCCTGTTGTAAAACCTTCATGAGTTTCCAAATGAAAACAGGCAGGGTGTAATTAGGAATCCATTAGTCTGGAGTATGTGATATTAATTCAGTTAAAGAAAATGATTGGTTGGCATCATTTGACCCAAGTCCTGCCTTGAGCCTGGTTTTCCCTCTTCCCAGCTCTAGAATGCTGGGCCGCAGAAGCCCTACAGTGTAGCTGGAGATAGCTCAGCTGTGTTGGGCAGGCCACAGCTTTGTCTTGCTGCCATTCCTGAATCCAACTGCATTATCTCTGAACATCTCTCTTCCCTTTCCTTGCCTACTCCTTCTTCCTTCTGCCATGGCCACATTATCTTCTTAGTTCTAGCATTACTTTAGGGCAGCCTGTCCTTGTCAGCCCTATGTGAATGTCTGATATGAGAGCACTGGGCCTGAAACTGGCTACTTCTAAAAAATTTTATTAAGCCAGATCAGCATTAGTGATGAAAGTGTTCAGTGAATTATGGGATTGGGGCCTGTTTAGCAATACAAAGTAGTCCTTAAAGCAGGTTTCTCTGATAGGATTTTTAATTGTGGTTTGCAATCTACAAGCAAGATATTTATAATAAACAAAAGTCTCATATAATATTAGGATTAAGAGGCTTTTTAGCTGTATTGTGAAGCACTAGTGGTGTTCTTAAAAATAGTGTAGGTATGTCTCCTACTTTTGATTAATATTATGGGGATGTGTGTATCTTGCCCACTTTCTTTCTCAGGTGTGGGTTTAACATAGTTGCAAGAGGCTCAGCACTTCTGAAAGCATTGGGTGTGCATGCAATAAGTTCTGTTACTCCCAGAAATTCTCAAACTTAAGGATGCAATGCAGCAGATCTGATATATGTAGTAGATTTGTTGCTTCAGATTTAATGCCATTGGGAAAAAGTACCTGGTTGGCTTTTACACAGTCTACCCAGGTTTATGGTTTCTGAAGGCTTTGGTGCTGAAGTGTCAAAAGTTTGTCTGTAGAGTGTAAGTAAGCATTACAAGGAGACATTTTTCTGCAGATAATCTGAGTCATGGTTACAAAAGGAAAATTAAATTTTCCAACTTAACTATTTGAAACCTTGAATGTAAACAACTGTCTTTGTTGTATATTTCACACAGTATCAAAAGTACTTTGTGGTAGGAAGAAATCTCTTATTCAATGCCTATGTCCTTGTACATTCATTTCATTTTGGTGAGAATTTCACTTCATGTGTGTAATTTTTTTAATCAAGATGCTAGATAACCAAGAATCTGCTGATGTTGATACTCAAGAACATTCTTTTACTCGTACAATTGATGAAGAAGCAGAAATGGAGGAGCAGGCAGAACGTGACAGGGAGGAAGGACACCCAGAACAAGAAGATGAAGAGGAGGAAAGAGAACATGAAGTTATGACAGCTGGTAGTAAGTACTGGTTATGTGTTTAAATAATGCCATGTCCTTTGGAAGGAAGGACAGTGTCTTCTTCATGCTGAGATAAAATTGAAAAATTATTTTAAAGATTGTGAAAGATCTGTCTGCATAAACATTTTGAGAGGTTTATTTTTATACAATCATGTAATTTTTTTTTTTTTGTAGTTTAGGAAAGTTTTTAGATACAAAGGAATGTGAATACAATAGGCGAGTTCACTGCAGTTCAGGACATATGACATATACCAGCACTTCTGTATGCGCTATCTGCAAGATACTTGGTTTCATCTTGTTTTCACTGAAGTTCTTGTCATTGTATCTCTGAGTTTTCATCAGGATTTAGATACAGAATTTTGGCTGTATCTGTATGTGTTGTTGTTTTGTGCTTTGAAGGGTAATGTTACTCTGAAGTTTGGAAACAAAACTGTTGTTAATAGTGGACTGTGTTGGAATTCACTTGTGTCTTTGAATGTCTCTGCTCTTAAAAATGTGGAGGTTTCAGTCAGAGTTTGGTATTTTTAACAGTATTTGCCAAATTTTCTCCTGGACTTTGTGAACATCTTATTTAATTCTTCAGAAGATAGCTTGAAAAAGGTGGTAGTCCAGCTTGATGGGGTAGTTAATCCTTAATTTTTTCAGTTTCATTAAAGCAACAGACAGTCACACAAGTTGGTTTTTTCTCTGTTCTGAACTGAGTCTTCTCCAAGACAGCATTTGTGTTAGCCTTGGAGCATTTCTGTAGAATGCATGTTAGCTTAGAAAATGAAATTGGCTGACTTGAAATATTTTCCGTAGCTGCATAATTTTCTTTTCCAAGTATTGTTCCTCTGGATACTGTTAAAATGTTCTTGTTTTTCCCATCTCTGCTGTCAGTTTCCACTCTCTGACAGTTTCCCATTAGGCCTTCCACTCCCATTTCTCTTTGGGACCTTATTGACCAAAATGTATGTTACACCTTTAGTTTTATAGAATGTGTCATTCCACAGAGTGCAGTGGAGCTGAAGTGCACATTCATGAGCTGATTTGTGGTTCTAGAAGATTTACATGTCACCCACTCAGTACAGCCAGTATGTTTGGCTGCTTGATTTGGAATTATTCTGGGTAAATGCTCAGAGCTCTCAAATTCCACCTAGACAGGGCTTCTGGGTACAATAAAGGAGATGTATCCAGAAAACTTCTGACAGACAGTCGGAATCAGCATTACACACACAGATAAGTAGGACTATGATGACTCTCTCACTTTTGTTCCCAAGGGATGCTGAACCTGGCATGTGGAGTTCTATTCATATCAGTGAAGGAAGTATTTGGTTTTACTTTTGCCTTTCCAAAGGAGATCTGAATCTTTAAAATTGAAGTGATTAAGTCAAGAGAACTTTAGTTCTTTGGACATAGATGAGGAGGGCTCTCACACATACTCTTTAGAAGAATCTTACCTTTTAGACTACAGCAGAATTAAGTAAAGTGTAGGCTAAGAAGTTTGATAGGATCTTCATTGTACTGCCCAAAGCTAATAAAAGCCTGAAGCTGTTCCAGTGTCAAATTGGAGATATTCTGGGGTCTGTGATGCAGATTTACAGAAGTATTATTTTATATACATCTGCTAAAAGGCAAATGTGAAATAATCTCTTTCTCTTTGATGCTATGCAAACATGAGTTGGGTTGCAGTAAGACACTGAAAGAGTTTGAATGTTCTGTCAAAGAGCATTGTCCTTCATTTTAAAATTAATGTTGTATAAATACTTCTTTTAACTTGTTTGCATGACTTCTTTTATGGCACTGTATTAGCATTGTATTCTTTCATTGTTAGAAAAATATTAGTTGTTCTTTGTAGTGGGGTGGTTCTTGGCCCAATATGTAGATGAATATTTTATTCTCTGTGGCTTTGTCTAGAAGCTAAGACTTTCTTTTTGTGTTGTATATTACAGAAATATTTCAATGTTTCCTGTCAGCCCGTGAAGTAGCTCGCAGTCGGGATCGAGATAGGATGAGCACAGGGACGGGATCTAGAGTTGATGATCCACCTGCTCAGTCCCAGCAGGAACGAAGGATCAGCACTGATCTGACAGAAGGGCAGGATGTGTACACTGCTGCCTGCAACTCTGTGATCCACAGATGTGCCTTGCTGATCTTGGGCGTGAGCCCTGCCATTGAGGAGCTGCAGAAGCGAAGGGAGGATGGGCAGCTCCAGCAGCCTCCCTCTGCTGCTCCAGAGGGCATTGGGCTCATGACCAGGTGGGCTTTGCTGACTCTTACACCATGGTTAACTTTTCTCTACTCCCTTTAGAGTTGATTATACAACCCAGTTTTCCTCTGAGCATTATTGCAGTTTTATTTAGAAGAAAATTACTGCTGAGAGCAGTGTTATGCTTCTGTTGAAAAGAGTGATTTTTCTCAATTTTTCTTGGCCATGCTAACTAAACCTGAAGAGTTTTATTCTTTGTGTACCCTATTTGCTTTTCAAAACTGGGCTCTGTGGTAAGTAGTTCCGATCATCAGGTGTACAGACAGCATGAGGTACTTGGAAAAATTGTTCATTTTTCATGTGATTTTTTTGCCTTTGGATTTTTATTTTTACCATATTTATGGTTTTTTGAACCATACCAACATCCTACATAGTAGTGTTAAAAAAAACAAAACAACTGTGTATGTTTAAAACAAAAGTTTCAAAGCCTGTTGTTCATGATTGATTTTTACAGATATTCCTATCATAGGCATGGGTAAGACTAGTTGTTAGGTGTCCTGTTTTGATACTTTAAATTAAGATATTGATGGGAAAGATATTAAGATATTGAGGAGAAAAATTTATATATATTCAGTACCCTTTTATTCGTTTTGCCTCTTTTTGGAAATCTAGTCCCCAAAGCACGGGTGGCTGCCTCTGTCATTGTGAAAGTGGCTTTCATCCCCAGCATATCAACTTTAGAATGCATTTTCTGGGTGGGTTTTTAATAAGTTCAGTGCTTTTTCACCCACTTACTCTGTCTCTGTTTCTTGTCCTCTCAGCTCAGAATGTTTCTCTTTACTCTGTGTAATACTTATGAAGGCTCTAGAGCAATCACTCAGTTGCGGTTGACATGTTCACTTGACTAGTAAGGCTGTTAAGAAGTAACAGAATTTACTAATACACTTTTTAAATATAATTGAAGCCATCAGACCACTCTTTTCCTCTTTAATGTGATCTTGTAATGTTCTGTGATAGTCTCCTCCCAAATAAACTGTGGCACCTGCTAAATTTGGCTATCTTACCTTTGTGTAATATCAGCATTTTTTTTTCTCTGTGTGTGTGCACACAAATGTGTGTGCACCTGAAGCAGGAGTGAAAGTCTTACAGCAGAAAGTCGCTCAATCCATGCAAACTCAAGCTACAGACTGATGAAGTCAAGAAGTGAATCTGATTTGTCTCAGCCAGAATCAGATGAGGAAGGTTATTCACTGGTAAGTAAACCAGCATGATGTATTTAGGGATTGTCAATAGAATATTTGTATGGGAAGTACATCTGAAACATTTATTTAGCTCTGTGTTTTGGTACCTTAATTCATCATTGTTAAGAGGAAGCACTAATGGTAGAAAAAAATTGAAAAATTATAGCTCTGTCAACTGTCTCACTTTTATGGTGAGGGATGAAATGTAAGTACTCTAATATTATGTACCACATATTATCATCTGAGGAAATGAGGCTTTTATTATTCTTTTAATTTAGAGTGGAAGACGAAATGTTGATTTGGATTTGGCAGCATCACACAGGAAGAGGGGTAAGTTCTTTACCTAGTAACCTGACAAATGTTAGGAGTTTCTTTAGTTAAACTATGTTTGCAGTTGCGTACACTTTATAGTTATCTACCAGTTTATCGTTAACTACCAGCTATCTACCAGTTAAAACTGAGCATTTAAAAATAGCATCTAAAATAATTGTTACCCACTCTGTGTTGTGTGAACTTCTGTTGCTTTGTGGCTTGGTTATCGTATTTCCTTGGTTATTACTCTTCATTCTGGTTTCTGCAATTGTAATGGTCTTTTGAAACAAGTGAGGTTTTCTGTTAAGTGAGTCAAAAATGTGCATTCTGTTTTTACTCATGACTTCAAGAATAAAAAATTGTGGAATGTTCCATTCTTGTGCTAACAATGAGCTTTTACCATAAAATGTGCTTGAACCTGGGGAGCTTGTATTCAGAAGACACTGCTTTGTTTTGCATCCTTTGAACACCAGCACATCTACAGAACCAAGCAGCCACTTTTTCTGTTGCTCTTTGTTACTGCTTCCTACTGGGGAATCTCAGTGGGCTTCCTGATAGAAGGTGGTGGAGGGACTAAAAAGTCCCACTTCCATCTGGATGATGCAGAATCTGTCTGAAAATCATGACTCAGGTATGCTGTATCTGTAAAAAGCATGGGACTATGCAACAGGAATTAGGTTGAGTTATAATATTCCTCAGTAACAGAAGCCTTGATACTGTTGGTTAACGTAAGAATTCTGGTTTAAAAGGCTTAATCATTGAGCAGAATACTCAGAGGTTTCATGTCTTTGAAATTTGGAATTGGAAAAGGTGCTATCAGTAGCAGCACCCATTAAATTTCAATATTTAATGTGGGAAGTGGTGCCTTTCCCATGCATAATCAGTTGAAACAGTTGAGCAAATAAAGAAATGCACTAGAGCTGCTTTTACTGTGACAGCAGATGTATCATGGCATTCTCAGGGTTAGAAGATCTATCAGAAGGCCTCTGTCAACACCTGATCTGCAGGACATTCTTTGAAGTTGGCATTTTTAGCTTTGCCATTACTCTGACACAGAACTCTGTGCTTGATATCCGTTGTGTTCCAAGAGTAACCTAGGAAATAATCTTGGATTCGGTGTCAGGTACAATATGCCTCATGAATTATGTTTCCTGGACTGTTGCTTATGCCAATGTTATTTTCGTCACAAGCCTCAGGAAGTGAGTAATAGTGCAAGAGCAGACTTCATCAAAACTATTTTACAGCAAAAAGATTCTCTACCAGGTCTGAACACTGAGAAGAGACTGGTAAATACAGTGAATCTGTCCAGAACCTAAAAAGACGCTCGAATAGCTCATTTGCAAACTGCGCAGTGTCACAACATGTACAGATACCACTGTTTTGGTAGTGGAAGACTTCCTGGGGAGTTAGCACACAGTAATGCAAGCTTGTTTGCTTGTGGTGGATGATACATATGCCAGTTTTGGTTGATAACCAGTGCCAGAGTCAGAGAATGCAGGGTGCACCTTTAGGAAAACATTTCTCATACATCTGTCAAGGTCAGGAAAAGATCTACAAGTATTTGTGTGATAAATGGATGGGCTGTTCAGCTCAGTGCTTTTTGTGGTCTTTTGTCTCTTGTGACATGTCTGTTTTGTGAATCCTAGTTATCTCCTAGAACTGAAGCATGTCCCAGTGTTTGGTGAGGGTGTAACTTGCAGCTTTTTTGGATTGTCCACCCCTTGTCATGTGGCCAGCACAGTGCAGTGGATGTGTGGTGAATCCCCTTCAGTTTTATCTTTATTCTTGCAGTGTGCTGTGACTAATAAAGGAGATAATACTATGAGTTCCTATGGTCTTTTTGATGAGTATGGAAGGAAAAGCATTCTCTTCTAACTTCATTAACATCATAGCCACTCAGTCCAATCTTTATTCTAATTACCGTCTTAATTTATTCTGTCTATTCAGAAAGAGAACTGGGCTATTCCTGCCTGAGGATCCTTTGAGTATCTTGTTGCCTGCTATTATTCAGTTATTTCTTTATTAGTAAACTTTTCCTTCCATCCCTACAGAAAAAGTCTTTTTGAGTAATTTTGCAGTAAGGGGTAATGAGCAGCACATTGCTGTTTTCCCCTTGTGTCTAAGCTCTTTGTTTTTTCTGTTGCTTAGATTAATTCTTTCAGTTTTGCAGATGTTGTACAAGTTGTGAACAGTGCCTGTGGGGTGCTGTACACCACGTTATGTACACACCAGTAAGGAAAGCACAGCCAGCAGGGCAGTCACAAACAGCTACAGATCAGTGAGAGTCCTCCACTCTCGGCTTTTCATCCTCTACAGCTTAACTCAGTGAATTTCAGTGTACTTGTGTGTACTGCTGTGCCTAACTAACACAGCTGGGCTACTCCAAAAAATGCAGCAGCTAAACTGAAATCCAAATGGAATTGAAATATTTTAGTGTACCTGTAATGATTAATTCTGCCTTTGAAAATTGACAAATTGTGCTTTAGGAAGGGACTTGAACCTACCACCAAACATACATACACATGAGTGCAGACAGCTGTGCTACATGCGATTATTTCTTTTTTTCTTAAAGGTGGAGAATTTAGAAAGACTGTTATCTGGGCTGTATTCATGCCAAACAAGAGTAAATATTTTTTCCACAGGGCTTGCTGCTTGGTATATTGTATTAATTGAGATAAGACTCATTGTGTAAGTCAGAATAATATGAGGCAGAGATTTTATGAGTATGTTACCTTCTGTTTCAAATGTGTGCTTTTGTCTTCTGCTTCTTGTGTGGTGTAGTGTATTTACTCCTTTTTGGCCAGTTGAGCCCCAGAAAAAAGAAGAGCTTCAAGCAAGTAACTGATGGCATGTTTATTTTTTGTCTCTATAGCTTCCCTACATAGCTTCCTTTGTTCTATAAAGTGTGCATTGCAGCTGTGCCACATTCATTTAGAAAACTCATTATTATAAGCTGGCTTATAAGGACAAGTAAAGTTCTTGTTTTACTGCAAGCTTCAGGTTTATTCATCTGTGCAGCTCTGTTCATGTGATTGTAGAGGCTTCTGGAAGCACTGTACTGCAATCAATTCTGTGTGATTGATATTACACAGAATCAAGCTGAGCTCCAATGTAGTCACATATTTGATTCTTCTGCTGATACATAGTATGTTCAAGAGGGAAGAATTTACTCTGTGCCCTAATGGTTAAACATTTTTAGTTCTGAAGTATTCTCCTTTGATTTCTTTGTGTCTAAACTCTCACCTTTCAATTATAACTTCTATTATTCTACATTTAATCTGTAACTTGTAATCATTGCACTTTTCTCCGAATTAGAAATATTTTTACATTGGTCTTATGTTTAAACATTCCTACATTTTGTATTAAAACAATTAGCTAAGATGTCATAGTTTCTGCAAATATGAAATAATTTAAGGTTTTACTAATACATGGTTGGGTTTCTTATAAGGTTTGTTGCCTATCAAAACAAAATTTTCTCCTGGTGTTCTGTAAACCTGTTAAAGATTTCCTTTAGCTTATGATTTAAGCCACTGGAATTGGCTTTTGTTTCTTTACAAATGCTTTGATTCTGTGCTGTGGCATAGTGCATTGTGGGGCAGGTGGAGGGGAGGAAGCTGAAGTCACTGTGGGGTCCATTGAGCTCTCCTGCTGTACAAAGGCAGGAGGGCTTATGGGGCTTTTGGCAAGAGCTGTTGCTCTGTAGGCAGTGTTTTGTGGCCTAGGAAATGGTTTAGCTGTGCTTCCTGTGGCTAATCTGAGGCTTCATTCGTCCTCTCCTCTGGGCTCTGTTCACCATACACTTGCCAGGAAACCGCTTCCTACATGAAACCAAATATTTTAGCACCTGTTTGTTCTGTTCTTGTTATCTTATGTTTCTCACCGGCTACTTCCCCATGTAACTTAGATTTTAAAGGAAAGTTTTAAAGCAACTATTCTAACAATTGATGTTAAAATTAGAGTAAAAGTGATCTTTTAAAAATATTATTGCCAGTTATAAATTGTAAAATTGAGTAATAAAATTTCTTTAATTTTTTTCACAGTAAATGTGATAAAGTAGATTGTTCTCTGTAAACCATGTAGTCTTAGTGTGTTATGTAAAGCAGCAGAGATTAGGAAATTAGATTGCACTTTGAAAAGAAGTGTTTGAACATGATCTTTGCATTATCCAAAATAAATTTGAGTCTGTATAACCTAGAGTACTGTGGTGATTCTTCCTGAAACCATAGCAGTCTGCTTAGTAGCAAGTGTAAGGAATACTATGGCAATGCACATTAGCACTATTTACTGAAAACAGAATGGGATGTGAAGAGGTTTTCATAATTTGTAGCCCTGACAATTAAATTTTTGGCAACTAAGTATAGGTACCCTGGTTGGCAAAAGAGACACAAAATTTCACAATATTTTGAATTTGTAAAGTGCATGAAGGTGCAAATTGTGACATGCAGGTGCTGACTCACTGGTGGAGTAACAGCATTTTGCCTTTACTTCAGGAAAAAAGTTATGTAGGTTGCTTGGAAAGTTAGCCCAAGTTCAAAACCGCTGTGTCTGTCTTTGCTTCTTCCTGTGAGCAGGTGCTGTAGGGAGGCAGCATTTAAAGGAGGCCCTGTAATTTGGATCTGGCTGTTACCATTGGAACTCAGGTTTACTGTTGAAAGCAAGCTTTGGACAGATTAATTCCTATGACTTCGTGTGACTTTTCCCTGAAAATGGCTATGTTTAATAATGTTTGAAGCTGATACCCCACAGAAAGATGTTTAAAACTGAAGTAATATAGATTTCTACGAGTACTGTGAGCAGATTGTGATTCTCCAAATTATAACTTACTGTACACAAGGTAGATAAACATTTAAACATTTTGTATACATCATGTAAATAATCCGAACTAAAATTTCAAAGTGAGTGTTAAATGCAGTTTAGGTTTCCACAGAGATCTCCAGAAACTGTCTCTCTGTATAGATGAGAAGTCCTTCTGATCAGGGTGTGCCCTCTTGTAATACTTTTCATGGCTCCAAGTGGGCAAACAGCACTTACAAAAGGAGGAAAGTTCTGACTGATGCCTATCAATGGACTGCTAATGAAGTTATGAGTTGAATGTCATGGCACACATTCGTGCCAGGGAGAGAGTTGTAGCAAAACTCTCTTGGAAATTGGGTCAAAGCTATGGTGATAAATTGCAGTGCTGCAGAATGATGACTGATGCTCATTGGAAGTCCATTTATTAGTGGCAGTAAAGTTCCAGGTAATGACATGCTGATGATAGGAAATACTTGAAAATAGACTTGTGAAACTGCCAGATGGCAGAGATCTAACACTTACTCTAAACAGTGTTTTAATACACATATATCTGTCTTGAGTCAAAGTTCTCTTTAGTATAAAAAAAATTATTTTTTCTTCTGCAGTCATGAATTCTGTAAATATTTCATTCAGAATAACATTGTGCTTTTTCAAAACTATGAAATACAGTGGCTTGATTAAAATCCACTCTTGCTTTATGTTTAAACCTCAAAGTAAATTCCAACTGCCTAAGTTACGTTGGTAGAATATCTTTACTGTTATGTCATTTAGCTGCAAAGCATTTTTTATTCAGTGTTCCAGCTTTAAGCTGAGCAGTTTGAGTGGCTTCTTTTTGTTTTTTTTCATGTGGCAGCTTGTTACAATAGTGCTGAACATTTAAAAGAAATACAGCCTTTTCTTTAGGGAAATTGCTGTAAATTTAAATCAACTCTCTAAGTTGCTTAATGCATGGTATAAATAACATGAATATTCATTTTCCACCTGTGTCAGTAGCAACAGCTGAGTCTTTACTTACTGCCAAAATGTGTTACCTGAATTGGAGTTGATGAGACTTCCTTCTGTGTATCTTTAGGAGCAATACACAGTCAAATGGAATCTCTGAGTGACTCGTGGGTTCGACTGAAACACAGCAGAGATTGGTTATACACGTCCTCCTACTCATTTGTTGAGTCTGATTTTGATCTCTCAAGATCCCTTGGAGTTCATACTTTGATTGAAAATGCTGTCAGTTTTGTAAGTGGAGATGTGGGAAGCTCCCCAGGATTTAAGGAACCAGAGGAAAGTATGTCCACCAGTCCACAAGCATCAATAATTGCAATGGAGCAGCAGCAGTTGAGGGCTGAGGTAAATTTCAGTTTAACAGCTCTTCTTATTCTTTGTACGTTATGGTCATTAGAGGAATTATTTTTGAAACCATGTCCACATTCCATCTATTAAAGTAATTTTTCCTTCTTTTCTGTTAAATATCTTAGTTGGAACTGGGTACATTATGTAAACAAACTAAAACAAAACTGAAAGTGTTCCCTTTTTTTAAAAAAAGTGAACAGTGACCTCATTGATCTTTGCTTACAGTTCAGTATAATGCACTTTCCATTTCTAAGGATACTGGTTACTTAGTTAATATTGTCTTTTGCCTGCCTTTATTTTTAGCTTCGTCTGGAAGCGCTTCATCAGATTTTGGTGCTTCTATCAGGAATGGAGGAAAAAGGTTGTGTGCCATTAATGGGAAGCCACCAAGTACCAGGATTTCAGTCTTCTTCGCTGCTTACTTCTGTTAGACTCCAGTTTCTTGCTGGCTGCTTTGGTCTGGGCACTGTAGGACATGCAGGGGCTAAAGGAGAGAGTGTAAGATTGCATCACTACCAGGTGTGTACTTCAGCAGTTTCTGCTGTTTCAATAACTCAGTGATAAAAATGTCTCAGTGTTTATAATATTTATTTGTTTGACCCAGGATGGTATCAGAGCAGCCAAGAGGAGTATTCAAATTGAAATCCAGGTGGCTGTGCACAAAATTTACCAGCAATTATCTGCTACTTTAGAAAGAGCTCTGCAAGCTAATAAGCATCACATAGGTAAGTGAAAAGCAGATTTTGCAAACCAGATGTTCTCTGATGTACAGTAGAACAGCCTGTATGTTTTCCAAGGCAGACTTTGATATTAGTGACCAGAATTCATTGAATTGCCTATCTGACTTCTTTTCCTAAAAGAGAAATCTGCGTTGGTTGGTAGAACACGGTGTCTATTCTTTTTTTTTAACCTGGGTAATTTCAGTGTTTCACTTAGAGAAGTAATGTGAAAAAAGTACAAAATGAAGTATTTCACGCAGTTATCCTTACCTTAGAGAGAAGATTCTGGTTTGAGATTTAGCCTCAGAACATTAAATCACAAACTAGATCTGCGTGCTACTCTTTCTTGGGCCATTTTGACACAGAGTTACATTGAATTAAAGAAGAGTGCAGTGGTTCATCAGAAAGACTACCTCAAAGTGTCTGACAAAACTCACTTTTTCTTTGAAAATTTAATTAATTAAATTAATTTAAAAACAATCTGCTGATCTTCTGTCTTAGTATTCTTACTCTGAACATCTTATTAATTAAAAACAACTTTATTTTAATCCTAGAAGCACAACAGCGTCTGCTGTTGGTGACAGTCTTTGCTCTCAGTGTGCACTATCAGCCTGTTGATGTCTCCTTGGCCATTTCCACGGGGCTGTTAAATGTGCTGTCCCAGCTGTGTGGCACAGACACCATGTTAGGACAGCCCCTGCAGCTGCTGCCCAAAACTGGGATTTCTCAGCTCAGCACAGCTTTGAAAGTAGCCAGCACGAGACTGCTGCAGATCCTGGCTATCACCACAGGGTGAGTGTTCCTTGCTTTTGGGAAACTTCATCACTGAGCATATCAGCACCCTTGAAAAATGTTGTGTGAGCTTTCATTAGAACAGTAAATGTTGCTCAGGCATACATAAGTGAAGGGGGCGAGGGGGAAGAGTAGTCACATTATTCATAGCAAAGATGCATGTAAGACTAATAAATATTTTTCAGTTGAGTGTGTTTGAATTTGAATAGTCACAACTTTGTGGTCTGTAAACACTGTATTCTAGTAACTCTCACTTTGCTACTTCAGCTTTGTGTAGAGCTGTGTTCAGTTGATGTGATAAGACTTTTTGTTGCTGTGTTAAAGTCATTTGTGCAAAAGCAGTACTGATAATGTGAGAGTTTCTCAGAGCAAGACAAGCTTCTTTCCAGAATAGGAAATATTTTTCTGAGGAATAGTGCTAGACCATGGGACAGCATGCAAAGTCCTAGCAATACTTAAATATTTATTCTTACTCAGTAAGGAAAACACAAGTGGAGAAAGTGTTATCTAGTTGAAGTGAGAGTATTGTTTGATATTCAGTCCATGCATCTTACTTTCAGTCTTTGTACAATACATTGCATTTAGCTGCCAAATCTATTATGTAAAAAAGCCTAAAAATCCTACACCAAAAAAGAAAAATCCCCCAAACACATGGAAACAGCACCCCATGTATAGAAATTGCAGTGGAATTATGTTTTGATTGAGTTTTTACCCTAGAAAGTACTGAAAACTTATCCTTTGACTCCAAAGATTAGGCTGTTTTCATTTGTATTAAAAATAGGGTTAAAATAATAAAAAGAATTTAAGCCTGTAATGGAGGATGGGGAAAAGTAACCTTTTGCAATTACTGTTCCTTAAATCAGCTCTCAAGTACTCTTAATTTTCTTTTTGTGTGTGCAGAACCTATGCAGATAAACTGAGCCCAAAGGTGGTGCAGTCCTTGCTGGATTTATTATGCAGCCAGCTGAAGAACTTGCTATCACAAGCTGGTGTGATGCTGATGGCTTCCTTTGGAGAAGGAGAAGATGAGGAAGGTGAAGTGGAATCAAAAAAGGCAGATTTGAATGGGGATAATGAAAAGAGAGACTTCAGAGGTAATTGTCTTACATAATTTCTGTAACAATTCTAAAATACTAGGAAACATAATAGAAGAAAACACTGAATACTGAGGTTCTCATCCACTCTGTTGTGTATTGGTTTTTGTTGGGTCATTTTTAATTCTCTAAATTAGACTAAAGTCATCAAATGATTTTGTGCTCAGTTCAGATTTACACAGAATTGATACACAAAATTGCAAGAATAGGAGCAGGCTGAGAATAAGAATTGCTTAATTTGGCTAGGAATTAGGAAGAGAATATAGTTTTCCTCGAAAAATGAGTTGGTGGTCATAGTGTTTTTTCATAAATACCATAGGAATTTAATTATCAAAATTAATAAATGTTGGAGAAGTTCAGGAAATGATTGTATTTGCTTTGTATTATGCAGTTTTGCAGTCCGAGTGGATGGCAAGAAGGTGACACTACTGTGTCAGATGGGCAAATCCACAACAAAAGATTTTCTGAAATACTGGTATCTTCATGTAGCTTAGAATCTCTTAATGAGCATTTTGAATTTTGGTGGAAATTGTTTCTGAAGAATTTTTAATTGTAGCTTGGTTTTAAGTATATATATGCTTTTGCTTGTGCTTTTAACTGTCTTCACTTTAAAATAATGCAATGTCCAATGAATTAAGATAATTAATCAGGAATTAGAATATGAGGTGCTCCGACAGAGATCTCCCCTTACCTTGACCCACAAAAGTTTAATGTTATTTTCTCTCTGTGTCTTGCTGAGGAGCAGGAGTGAGAGCACAGCTTGGTGGGCACCAGTCAGCTCAGGTTAACAGCCAGCCACCATGTAGTAACTGATCATTGTGCTTTTACCTGCAGAACAGGTTGTTCCCAGTAACCAGGACTGCCAGTCAAGTTGTAATATTAAGGCTGTAAATGGAAATTTTTGTTTTAACTTCCTAGCTGCCCTTCGAAAGCAACATGCAGCAGAATTGCACCTGGGAGACTTTCTTGTTTTCCTGCGTAGAGTTGTGTCTTCAAAAGCAATTCAGTCGAAGATGGCATCTCCAAAGTGGACAGAAGTCCTTCTTAACATTGCTTCCCAGAAGTGTTGCTCAGGTATGGTCATGTCAAAATGTGCTCCATGGTTACTTTGCATTTCTGTAGTGCAGTTCCAAAAACTAAGCCCTGTTAGAACATGTATTATGTAGTGAGTTCCTAGTGAACAGTTCAAAACAACTGCAGTATAGGCATACGGGGGTTACACTCTGGGGCACTGGGGGCATGGAACCAGGGGCAGGCCTGAAGCTAATGTAATTTTAAGATTTTTGACACGTTGTTCCATCTTCAGGAGTTCCCTTGGTTGGCAATTTGAGGACTAGACTGCTTGCACTTCATGTACTAGAAGCTGTGTTACCTGCATGTGAATCTGGCGTTGAAGATGATCAGATGGCTCAGGTCTTTATATTTTGTTATAAACTTTCACATTTTCTCAAAAATTGCTTAAACTTCTAAATGTTTTGTAGGTTTCAAAATCCAAATCAAGCAAGGCTCAGTGTAGTTATTTGTTAATCTAAGAACACTAAATATTTTGATGTTTATACCTATAAAGCAAAATAAAACAATATAATGTTGCTGTTGTCTCATATTGGAGTTAAAATGATCTGAATTCTATCCCAATGCCCCAGGTTGTTGAACGATTGTTCTCACTTCTATCTGACTGCATGTGGGAGAGTCCAATAGCCCAGGCCAAACATGCAATTCAAATAAAGGAGAAAGAGCAAGAAATGAAGCTGCAGGTAACAGTACTTGTACTTTGTCTTGTGACTGAATGCAGCTGAATTATATTTACCACAAATATTTTGTCCTATTTCTTGTAGAAGCAAGGAGAGTCTGAGGATGAAGATGAGAATCTTCCCATCCAGGAAGTGTCCTTTGATCCTGAGAAAGCTCAGTGCTGCATAGTGGAGAATGGGCAGATTCTAACTCATGGAAGTGGAGGCAAAGGATATGGCTTAGCTTCCACTGGAGTTACTTCTGGTTGTTACCAGTGGAAGGTAGGTTGCATAAATGTATATTTCTTACCTTCTCTCTCATTGCTTCGGAAATGTGCTATGTTTTTTTATTAACAGCAACTGCCTGTGTTTTTCACTTATGACACAATTCTTGAGTAAATGGCAGTGTTACATTTATGGTTTGACTCAATAATCATAAGGATATTCTCCAACCTAAGTCATTCTGTGATTTTTCACTGCCAAGGGAAGAGTTTGTGTCTGTTTTTGAGTGGTGGGATTTGAGTATTTCACCACGCAGATTGGGGACTGTGAACATGTATGTGTCATTAGAGGTAATGGTAGTTGCCCCTAAGGTCCATAGTCAGCATGCATGTCCAGTTTTGCAAAACGTACCTACTGAATTACGTAGATTCAGGATTTTTTTTTGTAGAAAACATTTCAAAAAGCATGTTGTTTTCCTGCAAAAAGACACATCAGCCTGACTGATGAGAACAGTGTTAAATACATCATTTGGAGGGATTTTTTAAAAATGGTTTTAACATATAAACTTAGTGTTTTTCTCATTAAAAGCTTCTGTGAAAAACAGTTAAAAGTAGACATACATATGTGTAAAGAATATTTTCATTGCTTTGTTGTGTTAAAGTGTATATTCCTGATGTTTTTTCCCGTATGTTTGTTTTGCCTGCTAGTTCTACATCGTGAAGGAGAACAGAGGCAATGAAGGCACTTGTGTGGGAGTGTCTCGCTGGCCCGTGCATGACTTCAACCATCGCACCACCTCAGATATGTGGCTCTACAGAGCCTACAGTGGCAACCTGTATCACAATGGAGAGCAGACTTTGACTCTGTCAAGCTTTACCCAAGGAGATTTCATTACATGTGTGTTAGATATGGAAGCAAGAACTATTTCCTTCGGTAAAAATGGAGAGGTATTTAACATAATTATATTTTGGTGTTTTCTTGCAATGGTAATATGGCATGGATAAACATGAGAGTCAAAACATTTGGCAGTTTCAGTACTTAAAAGATTTATAATACAGCCATAACTTTCTCATGTTTCATGTTTTTGCTTGTTAGGGTGTTCTAAGATTGAGGGGCTTTTTGTTTTGCTTCTTCCCTAGGAGCCAAAACTAGCTTTTGAAGATGTGGATGCAGCTGAGTTATACCCTTGTGTTATGTTCTATAGCAGTAACCCAGGAGAGAAGGTAACTTAAATGTTCATCTGTGGAGGTGTACTGGTTTAGGCTGGTATAAAGTCAGTATTCATCAGAGCAGCCTGTATAGTGCTGCTTTGAATTACTGACCAAAACAGTGTTGCTAATACAGAGTGTTTTAATTAATGTAATCTGCTGTAAATTTAAAATGTATTTTACTATTTAGAATACATTTAAAAGCTTCATGTTCCACACAAAAAAATTCTATTCCCCAGAAACAAAGGAGAGCATAGTATTAGGATTTTTAGATAGTCTTCTGTGAGAAACCATGAAATAGCATAGTTTCAGCATCCTTGAGTCTGAAGGATGGAGGTTTTGCTCACTGTTAAGGTGGATTTCCTAGGGATTCTGAGGAGAAAAAAAAAGACAGTGCTAGTAATTATTTCTATTCAGCAGGCCACTCCAGTATTGATAAGAAGAGCTTATTGAGGTGTGTTGAGAAGATAATTTGTAAACTGTTCTCTTCAAACAGGTGAAGATCTGTGATATGCAGATGCGTGGGACACCGCGAGATTTGCTGCCAGGTGATCCCATCTGCAGTCCTGTTGCTGCAGTGCTGGCAGAAGCCACGATCCAGCTCATTCGAATCCTGCATCGCACAGACCGCTGGACATACTGCATCAATAAAAAAATGATGGAAAGACTGAATAAAATCAAAATATGTCTTAAGGAAGCAGGTCAAAAACTGAAGAAAAGTCGCTCTGTTCAAAGCCGAGAAGAGAACGAGGTGAGAGAGGAGAAAGAAAACAAAGAGGAGGAGAAAATCAAGCACAGCCGCCATGGCCTGGCAGAGCTCTCAGAGCTGCAGCTGAAGATGCTCTGTGTGGAGGTGTGGCCTGTCCTAGCAGTGATTGGTGGAGTGGATGCTGGGCTCAGAGTTGGAGGTCGATGTGTCCACAAGCAAACGGGCCGTCATGCCACCCTGCTGGGCGTGGTGAAGGAGGGCAGTACCTCTGCCAAGGTCCAGTGGGATGAAGCAGAGATTACAATCAGGTAATCCCATTTCCTACACTTTTCGCTATTTAGTGGTAGTGGTTTGTGGTTGGAAATCCTCAGAAGAAACATATCCTTTGTATTAGAGTCATACTTATCAATTACTTGAAGTGTGGACTTCAGTGGTATTGAAGTTAAAGCTGCCTTGAGGTAGTGTTCATTCGTTCTCCCACCTGCCTTTGAGTGTTCAAGGCTGGAAGGTGATGCTCCTTTTTCCACCCATCTTGCAGACAAGCCTTCAAAGGGAAAGCACATGGAAGGAAGCTGAAATGAAGTTTCTCTGAGCTTGGTGCTTTCACAAGAATTGCCTGTGTATTTGTGTGGAAAAAATTTGATTAACTTAGTTTCTTGAACTCCTTCTGCCTGTAGCTGAAGAAGTCTTTTGAAGAAATTGAGCAGTAGTTTTTTCTTTTCCCTGCCAGTTACAATTACATTCTGTAATAGCCGAGGTCACTTTGCATTTCCAGCTGTTGCAGCATTACGTCTGTTTTGTCTTTGCAAAGGCTGTTGTCCCTTTGACTTAATATAATGTAGTGCAGTTGATTTAGTTCCAGGTATAAATTCTTTCAAGTATGCCCACATGACAGTGTAACCTTAAAGTAAGAGTGCCCTTAAAATAATTCAAGGCTTTATTTGAGTGATGTGGAACAGCGCTAGATCATAAGCAAGCTTTTCATAAAGCATTTAATTAGGTTCATTTTTCACCTTTTTAATTAAAACTAAGCTAAAGCTTGCTTGCATTTTTGGGTAGAAGTTTACATTGTTAGATGGGAAAACTTTTTGAGATAATAAAAGAAGATTTAAAAGTCATTTATCTGGTGGATGTATGGAAATACAGGCTGATGAATTTTTGTCCGGCTTCGAGTGGAAATTAGTCAAGTGTAACAGTCCTAAATAGTACCAGAAGATATCACTGAATATAGATGGACAGGTAGGTAAATGTGTCTGTTAGGTTTCCTCACCTGTGTTTTTCAAAGGTCACTGTCCTCACCAGGTGGTCTGTCCTGACACACCAGAGACAGAATTGTCCTGAGCTCTCAGTAGGGTGCTCATGGTGATGAGTAGCTGAGGTCAATCAAAGCTTTTCCTTAATGTTTAAAAGTTTTCTTTATAAGCTTTTATACCTGTTAAAATAATACTTACCTTCATATAGTTTTTCTTAATAAAAGTGTGTTACGTATTTCTGATAAATAATATATCCCGTGTTAGCACAGAATGGATAGCTTCTGTGGGGCTTCTGGATTTCAGTGCTTGTTGTTGAAAACCTGTGTATGCTTTGTTGCATTTGCTTTGAAACCATATCTCCCTGTTTTCTGATCATATCCTCATTTTCCCCTGTTTGCATTTAATTTTTAAATTGGTTTGTTTTGTTAAATATATTCTACATCTTATTTGCCTACATTACTTCCTGAACTTTCCTTCTGTCTCTCCCTCACTTGCTTTTTCCTGTGTCATTCTGATCTTTATTAAAGCTTCCCAACTTTTTGGTCGCCTAGTGATACTCCGTTGTATAATCTGGAGCCCTGTGAACCACTGCCTTTTGATGTTGCAAGATTTCGTGGGCTGACAGCCACTGTGTTACTGGACCTTACCTATCTAACTGGCATTCATGAAGATACGGGAAAGCAAAGCACCAAGAGACATGAGAAAAAACACAGACGTGAATCTGAAGATAAAGGGGAAGTGGACCAGAAAATGGAGGGTGACATTGGATCAGATACACGATTAGGCCAAAGTGCTGATGATAACAAAGGACATGTTGCTACAACCTCTAAGTCAGAAAATGAAATTGTTTCCTTTTCTCTAGAACCATCAACGCTAGGTATGGAATCCCAACACCAACCTGCTGAAGGAAGAAAAAAGAATCATGAGCACACCCCACGAAGTCATGATATAGTGCAGTCAGAAATCCGAGCTGTACAGCTGTCCTACCTTTATCTTGGTGCTATGAAGTCACTTAGTGTTCTTCTTAGTTGTAGTAAGTACGCTGAGCTGCTGTTAATCCCCAAAGTGCTGGCCGAGAACGGCCACAACTCTGACTGCGCGGGCTCACCGGTGGTGCACGAGGACGTGGAGCTGCGGGCGGCGCTGCAGTTCCTGATGCGGCACATGGTGAAACGCGCGGTCATGCGCTCGCCCATCAAGAGGGCACTGGGGCTGGCAGACCTGGAGCGGGCACAGGCCATGATCTACAAATTAGTGGTTCATGGGCTGCTGGAGGACCAATTTGGTGGCAGACTTAAACAAGGTAATTTTCAAAATGAGATTAAAATTAATAGTAACAATGATAATACAATTAACATAATCTTGTCAATTTGTAATGGTTATACTTTGGAGGAATCTTAATTGGACAGAGAAATTTTACAGAACTTCATTTACTGTTTTATAGATATAACACTGATTTTTTTGCCTTTTTCCTAATTCCTTATCTTAATAAAAAGTGAAGGCATATCAATCAGAAATAAGAGTTTTTAATGTCTTTAATATTTCTAAAAATGATCAATGCTGTGTATACTTGTCTGAAGGATTTGCACTTCCTCTAAACCAACAATAAAAATCCCTTAAAAATGCGACTTGCAGACTTGCACAGCTGGGTTAAAAATAGATTTATGGTTAATCAGCTGTACTTTTATCGAAGCCCTCTTCTCCTTTTGTCTGTTTTGAGAATAGTCCAGGCTGTTCCTACCATAAATCTGAATATCATAAACTTTTGCATAGGTAAATGATTTGTTTGCTATTTACCTTGTATAGCTGTGAGAACAGCAAGAGCTCCTGGACTGATTTCTTTACTCAAGTCCATGAGTTAGTGGCAGAATCTGCACACCCCTTTCTTTTTCTGGGATGAATTCTGAATAACAATAGTTATTTTGAAAGTTTAGCCATGGGTACTGTTCTGATCTGCACAATTATATTAGTGTTGCAGTAACATCCTCGCTTTTTTGTTGCAGAAGTGGAGCAACAAGTAGAAGAAGGTGATCAGTCTCAGCAAGCCCAAACACCAGTTACAACCAGCCCTTCTGCTTCTAGCACAACATCTTTCATGAGCAGCTCTCTGGAGGATACCACCACTGCTACTACACCAGTAACTGATACAGAAACAGTTCCAGCATCAGAATCACCTGGTGTTATGCCTCTCAGTCTGCTGAGGTAAAATATCCTTTTAGCATGTGTGATTCTGTGGGTGTAGGGAACCAGTTGCATGGTTTATGTAGAATGTGTGTCTTTAGCTGCCAAAGCCCTTAAAAATGCTGCAAAGAACTGCTCCTGCAGAGGGACACAGTTTAAATGTTACTTTGCCTTGCAGGGTGTGCATTTTTTATTAGAAAGCTGTTAAGCTTTTGCTATACACTGTTTATAAGTGTAATATCTGAATTCTTTAAGAAGGAGAAAATGTTCTCCTTAAGTTGTTCAGTTCTCATGTTTCTTTGGTATAGTTTAAATTACAAATCTCTGAAATTCATTTTTAATGAATGTTTGATTCTCAAACCAGAATAGATCTTGGTAGGTAACATCCTGTGAAGCTAAGATGTTCTTTCAGCTTACCCTGACGTACTGAAATGGAAGATAAACTACTGAATTTGCAGAGGCAATTTGTGCTGTTGAAGGAAATCTGCTTTACCTTGCATAGAATACTTTTCTAAGTTTATTAATTCATAGAAGTTTTGCAGACATCTTTTGATAAAAGCCAGAACAATGTGTTCATACTATGACAGTGAACATCAAATACTTGCCATAGTAAGTCAGCTTTAATTTATTAGTCAGCCAGAGTTCTGAACAAACCATGGAAATGGGAAAAGTGTTTTTTTTGTTTTTTTTCTCCTAGGAGACCTCCTGGTCTCTGAGGGGTTTTTTAATGTCATGCTTAGAACTTAACTGTAGAGATAAAGTTGGTAGGAATGAGCTGTTGCCTCAAATGTGTTGTGTCTTACACTTACTAAACTCAATTGCATCAAGTAGGATTTGCCAAGTGCACTCCAATTGGATGTACTTCTTGTGTCAGACCGTTTTCAGCACAGTTCTGTTCAACATAAATGTATATTGTTCTTTTTTCAAGGCAAATGTTTTCCAGTTATCCTACTACAACGGTACTTCCAGCACGGCGTGCTCAGACTCCACCAATATCTTCTTTACCAACATCTCCTTCAGATGAAGTTGGAAGGAGGCAAAGTTTGACCTCTCCAGATTCCCAGTCTGCAAGGCCTGCCAATCGCACAGGTAAACTTGTCAGTGGAGTAGAAATGGGGACAAGTTAGGGAAGTCACAGGAGCCCAGGGGCTGTGTTTTAAAAGATGGAAACCCAGCAGAGGTTCTTCTTAAGGCAAATGAACATTCCAAGCATTGTTGAAAACCTTTAAGTCACTATCTTAGGAAAAAAAATACAGATTATATAGCTGTAGGTTTTATCAAGCAAGTGAAATGAGTTTTTAAAAGCTGTGGATTGGATTCAAAACCAATAATGAAGCATAATTGGTAACCGCTTCAAAATGTTCATCTGATTTGGGCTTGTGTACTTGGTTGTGTGCTGCTGGTAAGTGCAGTAATTTTCTAACTTTGTTAGATCTCATACCACACAGAAACCAAGAATGGATGTATTTCGTGGTACATTTACCAGTACTTTTTATTCTTGCCCTTACATCTGTGCTATTAATTGGGGTGTTTAGTGGTTCGTGTGTTGCACAGAAACTGATCTCCTCAGTTTCATGACTTTTTCTTTTCCTTTTGATTTAATTATGAGATGACTTGCTTCTAGCTGCAATTGTGTCTTTACAACAGTGTTTGTTTGTTAGTACATTTTGGTCTTCACTGATTAGACATCACTTTTATGGCAAGTCAGAAACTGTTGGTTTTGGGCAGTAACTGACCTCTTTAGAGTCCCTTGAATGACTCTCTACAGAAACACGGCCATCATCCACAAAGAGGTTTTTCAGATATGTTCCGAGTTCAGCTGAGGTCTTTTTCTGTACCTTAAGAGGAATGTATAATGAATGATCTCACCATTTGGGAATCTCTGATTTGGACAAGGATAACTTTATCTAGGCTACCTAAATATGGATCAAATAGATAATTTGATACAGTTCAAAATGAAAACAATAGAAATTGCTTAAATAGTTCTTTGCACATCGTCAGTACTTGATCAAACAGAGTCAGTCAACATAATCTATGTTACAAAGAAGAATGAACTCCATTTGGTTTTGTTACAGAAAGTATCTTATTTTGTGGAAAGTAATAAAAAAAAAAAACTTGAGATAAAAGTTGGGACTAATTATTTCTTTAGTTCAAGCTGATACATCAAAGTAAGGTGTAATAAAGTAACACTAGAGAAAGATTTATGTGCTTTACAGTTATCATTTTCTGTCTTTTAAGCTTTGTCTGATCCAAGCAGCCGGCTTTCAACATCCCCTCCTCCTCCTGCCATCGCTGTTCCCTTGCTAGAAATGGGGTTCTCCCTCAGGCAAATTGCAAAAGCTATGGAAGCTACAGGTAATCTACAGCTATAATACCAGTTTAACTGAAAGATTGGATACACGTGAAACACTTGTTTTTCAGTAGAATACTTGATTTTTAAGTTTTATAACCATTTCTGTGGAGAAACAGATTGCTTTTTTTATAACCATCAGTGGTAAACTACAGTTCAAAAGTGTGGTTTTCCTACTTTCAGGTGCCAGAGGAGAAGCAGATGCACAGAACATCACAGTGCTGGCCATGTGGATGATCGAGCACCCTGGAAACGAAGATGATGAAGAGCCTCAGTCAGAGGGAACTGTAGAGTCACGGCATGGAACAGTTGTCTCTGGCAGTGGTGGGAAATCTGGGGATCATTGCTATTTGCAGTCTCCAGGTGATATCCCTTCTGCTGATGCCCCTGAAATGGAGGAAGGCTTTAGTGAGAGGTAGAAGAATTTTCTTGTAATTGCTTGTAATCTGTTTCTGAAACTGGAAATCTCACTAATTCATGGTTGCTGACGGAGAGTTACTTTGTAATGTAGCTTTTGAATTTTGTTACAGCATGAGCAGAAGCAAAGATGCAATTAAAGTAGGTGTACATGGTGCATTTATTTTCCTGTACTGTTTGCATGCAGAACTGGGGAAGAATGTAACTGAACATGTTTTCTTCACAACAAAAAAAGAAAAGAATGAAAAAAATGAGGGCTGATAGTTTTATTTTAACTAAAAGACCAAGTAATAAAGCAAAATTCCATTAAAATCAGGTTTTGCCAAATTCACATGTTAGACCAAAGGTGAATTGTCTCAGCCACCGACAACAGAGATTATTTTATTTCTTCAAAAGAGGAGAAAAAACTAATTCAAGCTGGTTAATTAACTATTCAAGCTACTAATTAACCTAGTGTAAAATGAGCGCTCTCTCAAAGTTTGTGCTGTGCTTAGGCCCTCTGGAAGATCAAATAGGTGTTGACTTTGCTGCATCTGATTTGTTTGAGGTAACTTTTACTGTCAGAACAGTATATATGTACTCCTTGAAACTGAAGATTCTTGAATTCCTTTTTTTTCTTACATTAAAGAAAGGAAAAAATGCTGATAAATATGACTTAGTTACTGTATGTGGTTGTTTAAAACTTGGTTTAATTGACGTGTAAATTCCAAATTCCTGTAGCCCTGATAACCTGGATCATGTGGATAATGCAGCTGCAGCGAGTGGCCCTCCCTCTCGAAGTCGGTCAGCTGTCACACGGAGGCACAAATTTGATTTAGCTGCCCGAACGTTGCTGGCACGTGCTGGTAAGGGACAGAAAGAACTCCAAGGGCTTTGCTTATCCAGGAAATGAATAGGAAGGGGACTGGGACTTAGCATGACATTTAGAAAACTCCTTCTCATATGCGTGCCAATGTATATTTAAGAGTTTTATGTGTTGATAAGTAGATTGTTTAGCAGAATAGTTAAAACAAAAAGGAAATTGAAAGTACAGCCAGCTCTCTGCCATGGAAAATAAAAGTCCTGCTTTCCTGTTTCTCTCTTTTCCCACCTTGAGCGGGATTGTACCGCTCAGTGCAGGCCCACAGGAACCAGAGCCGCAGGGAAGGGATCTCCTTGCAGCAAGATCCAGGGGCACTGTATGACTTCAACTTGGATGAGGAGTTGGAGATTGACCTTGATGATGAAGCAATGGAAGCTATGTTTGGGCAAGATCTTGCTAGTGATAATGATATTCTGGGAATGTGGATCCCAGAGGTACTGGATTGGCCTACCTGGGTGTGTGTGACTGCAGCAGGGGCTGCTTTAACTTACTGCTTTTTGCATGCTTATATTTTCAAGTTTAAAGTAATGCGTATGTTTAGAGCCTCTTTGAAAGTATCTTAATAAGTGCCAGCAGTGCTTAAAATCATCTTGTGTTCTGTAGCATCACTTCTAGATTAAGAATAGAGATTTCATGTGTTTCTTGCTCTGCACTTCCACATGTAGTTTTCTCCTCCCTCCCATGAAAGATGAGAACAGAACTCATATAGTTATTCTGATAATACCAATTAGAAATCAAGTAGGTGTTTCTAGGTGGTTTAGCTGTGTGAAATGACAAGCACAGTTATAAATGTTTCTTCTCCTGCTACTGCTAATAGTATCTAATCTCTAGCAATATAATTTGCACTTCAGTCAGTTTTTCTTGTGTCATGTAGTCCATTCTCTGGGAAGGATGTGGTGGCAGTTCTCACTGAATTTTTCTGTAGAGCACTAAATTAACTATTGAGGTGGAAAACAAAGATGATAACAGCACTTTGTTAATCTTTGAGTTATCCATGTCAGATTAGACAATGAACCCATAAGATTTAGCTTTTCATCTCCTAGTTATGATGCTACCTAGCTTTGATATGGAAGCAAGTTGCAGGATGCATGTTGAATTTTTCGGAGCACTTGTGTCACTGAAACATCTCAATGAAATTACTGACTTAGGACAGAAGTGTAATTATGAAAAATGGGAGTTCACATTGAGATAAAACCTTGATATTTGCTGACACAAATGGTAATTTTTGTTGCCCAGTAAATGTAAAATCTGGTTGTCTGAAAGCTAAAAAGTATTCTTTTCCTTGTTAGCTCCAGTTTCAGCCAAGTTCTGAGGAGAACCAGATACAAACAGTGTTGAATGTGACAGTGTTACAAATGAAAAGTTACACTGTCAAGAGCTCTTGAGTCAATCTAGCATGAAATAGGAAATTAGCTCCTCTGAAACTACTTGAAAATGTTTTTCCTAGCCTGAGATGGTCTTCATTATGTCATAAATTGTATGTTTCTGCTTTGCTTTTGTACAAGTCAACCATATAAATATCAGTGATAGAAATGTGCAGAGACACCTACCTAAGGATATTGGCATGTTTTATATCTAAGGTGCAGACACTTATTCTGTACAAATAACGTGTGAAAATCTTGCTGTACAGCACGTCTGTGAATCTGAAGATAGGGAAGAAGTGGTGGTTTGTGAGCTGTGTGAATCCAGCGTGGTCAGCTTTAACCAGCACATGAAGAGGAACCACCCTGGCTGCGGGCGCAGCGCCAACCGCCAGGGCTACCGCAGCAACGGCTCCTATGTGGACGGCTGGTTCGGGGGGGAGTGTGGCAGTGGGAACCCCTACTACCTCCTGTGTGGAATCTGCAGAGAGAAATACCTGGCCCTCAAGAGCAAATCTAAAATATCAGCCTCAGAAAGGTACCAAAATAGGAGACGGTGGATAAAGAAAGGAAACTAAACATGGTTATGAGCCATCAGCATTTTAGGGATTTGATTTAAGAGAGAAGACTTCCTAGCAGGATTTTCTGATACTTAAAATAATTGTCTGTATTTGACAAATGCATATTTAGAAAAAAAAAAGGTTGCTTTGATATTTCTAGTTTCTAAATTAAGAACAAGGAATAATTTCCTGGGATGTTACCTCCTTCTTAGTGACTTTTGAAAGCCCATAATCAATTTTCTCTGACAATTCTGGTATTTTTTCTATGGACTTTTTGTACATTAGTACTGCAAAGTGCTTCCCCGCTCCACACACACTTTCAGAAGCCATTTTATCTGTTTGTCTGTTACTAGGCTTTTCTGGAATTGTTCATAAATACATGTAGACCTAACAGTAAAGTTAGACTAAAAAGGCAACCAAATTAAAAATATTTTATGCATATTTATAAAATATTAGAACCACTCAGTAACTTTCTTTGTTATTTTTTCATACAGGTACAAAGGCCAGGCCCCTGATCTAATAGGTAAACAAGACAGTGTCTATGAAGGTATGTTTTTAAGTTGCACAGGGTTTTGTTTTTTCTAACAGGTACTTTCATGCAAATAAACCTGAAGGTGTATTTTAAAATCTCTTCCAGTTAGATACAGTATTTTAGTTTTGGGGACTTATTTAGTTCAAATCACAACATGAAATCGGTCAATTCTTTCCCCTCTCTTTCCACTGTAAGCAGCTGAAAGGGCAAACACCTAACTTGGGGTTGATAATTTCTTGTGAGGAGATGTTACGTCCAGAACTGCACATACAAAATCTTATGTTCAAATATCTTTCTTCAGCTGCCTTTGTCGGAGAAATTAATTAGTGTAAGTTAGTGTCCCAAAAGTCTGCCATTAGTCTTGTTCATAATTTTTCTCCCTTTGTCCAAGCTGAGAGCATCCTGAGGGTGGCTTTCAGTTTAAACAGATTATTTCTGATGTGTGTAGAAAACCTTTCCCAGTTGGTTGTGTGATTCTGGTCCATTCTGTAACTCTTGTGATCGCAATTGTGTGATTAACCACATTTGTCTATTTGAGACTAAATGAGTGCTGCAGTACTTAGGGCAAGTCTGTCTGCTGTAGATCAAAGGTGTTCTGATTCTACTGTGCGTGGAGTGAGACAGAGGAGGGAGATCAGTCAATGTAAGCTGACTTGTATGTAAATGGTTGGCAAGTGAAGGAAGTGTCTCACTGAGTTGCATGTAAAGTGTGTAAAGTGGTTTTTCTTTGTTGTTGGGGTTTTTTCCAATTCCCTGGGAATGAAAAGCAAAAGCCTGGGTGTTCAGTTATAACCCATGCTTTTTTGATAAACATGAAGACCAGAAATTTCTAACATCTGTCTTTACCATTCAGTCCTTTGGAATACGCACTTGTTACCATGATTTAAAGCACTTTTCACAGTACCCTAGGTTTTGGAGCTGTCTTGTGTTGTATGTGATGACCCCTAATGTGTTTTTAGAGAGTAGCTAGTCTGATCCTTCAGAGAATCTTCCATAAAATTTTGTGCAGTATAAAGGTTAGGTTGAATAGAGAGGGCCAGGAGCAGGATTTTGTTTTTCTGATTTACTTTGTTGTGTCTATGTCAACATCAGAAGCTGACTTTTTAATTCTGCTGTGCTGAAGATTACAATACACATTTCATACCATCTGCTGTTTTGGTTTTTTTTAATTAACTGAAATTATGTAATATTTGAGCTTTTGTAACGAAGTCTAATTATATTTCTCCAATTCTAGAAGACTGGGACATGTTAGATGTGGATGAAGATGAAAAGCTGACAGGAGAAGAGGAGTTTGAACTATTGGCTGGACCTCTTGGATTAAATGATCGGCGCATTGTACCTGAACCTGTTCAATTCCCTGACAGTGACCCTCTGGGTGCTTCAGTTGCAATGGTGACAGCCACCAACAGTATGGAAGAAACACTGATGCAAATAGGTACATTTGAAATCCATTTAATTTAAAGAAAGAATTATAGTAGTAACAGCAGCAGCAACAGCAATAATGATAACAGCTATCACCACCTCCTCCCCTTTTTAGTGGGGCTTTTCTAGAGGCAAGGCAGGAACATCCTGACAGTATTTCCTGCCTGCCACCATGAGGAAGTGGAGACCACCTCTGAATTGTCCTTTTGTTATAGGGAAATCAGAGAGAGGAGTGTGAGGCATTATGAATTGACAGAAGGATTGAATTTTGCCAGTGAAACTTGTGACTGTAGTCAAACAGTAGATGCCAGTAAAATGTTTTGCAGAACTCAATGAATGGATTTAAGTTGGGACATAAGAATAGTCCCCTCTGATGGAAAAGGGAATCAGAGGATTAAGATTTAGTATGTCACATTGTGTTCATGTCTCTTTGAAAATAAGGAATAATTAAATTACGGAGTGTATTTTCCTCTCAGTAATTATTATTGTAGTTCTGTGTGTATGAAATACTGAAAAATGAGCAACTCAGGCCGACTTTGCTTCTGTTCTTACTACTGTATGATAATGTTTTGTTTTTCTTTAAACACTTATGCAAATCATCATTATTTCCAAGGCTGTCACGGCTCAATAGAAAAGAGTTCTTCTGGCAGGATAACCTTAGGAGAACAAGCAGCTGCTCTGGTAAATCCACATGACCGTGTCATGGCTCTCAGAAGAGTGACAGCTGCTGCCCAAGTGCTCCTGGCAAGAACAATGGTTATGAGAGCGCTCTCACTTCTGTCTGTCAGGTTCGTAGCATCTTTGGCAACATTTCCACCTTTCCTTTTGTAAACCAGTTACGCAGTTCTGTTTGATAATGATGCAATTTCAGACTAATTGGGGAAGCAATTCTTGTGTCTGTACTTACATAATACTGCTGAGAGAAAAAGTTCTGTTGATTCTGTTCTTTCGAACCAAGGGGTTTTATATCCATTTCCACAGTGGTTCCAGTTGTAGCCTGGCAGCTGGCCTTGAATCCCTGGGACTGACAGACATCCGCACTTTGGTTCGTTTGATGTGCCTGGCGGCAGCGGGAAGGGCAGGCCTGTCCACCAGCCCAGCCACGGTGTCCAGCTCCACGGAGAGATCCAGGGGCATCCACAGCAAAACCAGCAAGCCCATCTCTTGCCTCGCCTACCTGAGCACTGCAGTTGGCTGCTTGGCATCAAACACTCCCAGTGCTGCAAAGCTGCTGGTGCAGTTATGTACACAGGTAGGACTTCAGTACTTATTTGAGACTACTATGATTACTTGTGCTTTTACCGTCTCAGCTGGGGTGAGAATGCTCTCACTTTGAGGATCTCCTTAGAGTCCTTTTTTATGGCTTTGTACCAGAAGTATGTTTGATTGTTGGTAAAAATGAAGTAACTGTATGTGTTTTTGCTGAGTATTCTTTTCAGATGGGGAAAATGGATGTGCTTTTTCTGTTCATAGGGTTTTCTGTTAAGGTTTTGGTTTTCTAATTGAGTCAATTCTATGCAGAGAACAGAAAAATAAGAGGAAAAACTGTAAAACCCAGCGCAATTTATGCAACTGAAAATGTTTCTAAATTTGATAGTTCTGTTTGTTCTGATTATTTATCATCAATTATTTATTTTCAGAATTTGATTTCTGCAGCAACTGGTGTGAACTTGACAACAGTTGATGATCCAATTCAGAGAAAATTTCTACCAAGTTTTTTAAGAGGAATTGCAGAAGAAAGCAAACTTGTCACATCTCCAAATTTTGTGGTTACTCAAGCACTAGTAGCATTGTTGGCCGACAAAGGGGCCAAACTGCGGCCAAACTATGATAAAGCTGAAATTGAAAAGAAAGGTATGATACAGCTTTGTTTTTAAATATTAACCATTAGATCTTCAGTTCTTCATTTGTGTGTAAGGGAGAGACTTGCTAGAATAATATATAAATAGATACAATTTTAAAAATGGACAAAACTTGCTTTGCTAAAAGGAATGTTATGGTTTATGATACACATTTTATTTAGAAATAGGCCTTACTCTGTAATTGCATCTTTCACCAGTTCAAAATACAGTCTGAACTTGTGTGTATTCAAAGCCATAGAGCTGAGACATTGAGCCTGGTTGTGCCTCCTGATGAAGTTAAGGAAAGTAACAGTTGATTACCACTACCCAAATGCTATCCTGTGTCTGAGGCAGAAATTTGTGCTGCCTGTCCTCTGAGAGGTCAGGGAGCCACAAAGCAACAGCTGTGCCCCCCCAGCCCCCCCAGGGTGGTGCTGGGATAGAGAGGGAAGGACAGGGCAGTGACAGTGGCAGGTCTCTGTCAGATGAGGCTTTTTCTGTTTAGAAAGCACTCGCTCATTGACCAGCCATTTTCATATCATGGGAATAAGGCTATTTGGAATTCTGTTCTTCTTCTTTTTACTGTAGTTCATGTGATTGCAACATTGTTAAGATGCTTGTTAATCTCTTTCTGGAAATGCTGGTTGTTGCTGTGTTCACTCATGTAGGCATCATCTCACTGTTTTGTCTAAGCAGGTTTAATTGCCCATTTGTATGCCCATCCTTGCTATGATCCCTCTGCTGTAGGCCCTCTTGAGCTGGCGAATGCGCTGGCTGCGTGCTGCCTGTCGTCACGCCTGTCGTCGCAGCACCGGCAGTGGGCGGCGCAGCAGCTGGTGCGCACGCTGGCCGCGCACGACCGCGACAACCAGAGCGCGCCACAGACCCTCGCTGACATGGGCGGAGACCTGCGCAAGTGCTCCTTTATCAAGCTCGAGGCTCACCAGAACAGGGTAAGCATGGCTTCCTCACTGCATCTGCTGCTCTGCTCTCTTTGGCAGAGCACAGAAGAAGGAAGATAGTATCGTTTTACAGTTAGCTGATTGAAATGATTTCCCACAGGAAGTAATTTTTTGGAGATAAAGTTGTTGCTTGATGTGAGTTGTTGCGCCTCTGATGCACAGAAACGTTCAGCTTCTTTGAGGCTTCAATTAAGAGGGTCATGAAAACGTTGTCATGATATATAAAGTCAGCAGAATCACTGAATATTTCCTTAGATCTTCATTTGAATTCATTTTTCTGTCATAATAGATAACATGTTTGTGCAGTACTCTGTGCAATAGCAGTCAATCGAGCATGGGGCTGTATGAAGTGTGGTGTCCCTATCAAGCCTGCTTAATTGCAGTAAACAATACTGTGAAAGTAGAAAAATAAGTCTAGTTTGGTTGTTACGGGGTGTTTCAATCACTGTCTCACTGGTTAATGTTTGCTTAATATTAGTGAGCAAATGTACCCAAGTTGTAAATTCCAGTTTTGCCATGGTTATTTTGGTATTTGTAGGTCATGACATGTGTTTGGTGCAATAAAAAGGGACTTTTGGCAACAAGTGGGAATGATGGCACCATCAGAGTGTGGAATGTGACAAAGAAGCAATATTCACTGCAACAGACCTGTGTGCTGAACAAGCTGTAAGTTGATCCTTTACAACAGCCAGATATTTAATTTAAGCTGTAATTGTGTAAAATACTGCAGGATTGGCTGTTATCATTATACCCTGCTCTTAAAATATCTCATTTGTTTGCTGTTGCTGTGTTTATGGCATGCAAAATAAATAGGTTAAAACTGAAAACAGAGCTTAAATGTCAATCTGGTAAGAGTCGCTATAAAGAGATCATGTCAATGCTGTTTTAAAACATCCTTAATTAATTGATAGAAGGAGACACAGGTAAAATAAAAATGGTATGGGACTGTCATGTAGCAGAAAAGTGAGTATCCCTTCACTGGGTTCCAATGGACAGCTCCAGCATATGACATGATTATTGCAAGTCATTGATTCCAGTGTGAAAAAAAAATTCTGACTTCTGAGATACAGGAGCTAGGTGTAATTCTACATGAGTGTCTTGGGAGTACTTCTTTTGTCATTTGGGTGTGTCCAGAAAAGAAGAAAGCAAAAGGAAATATTAAAATCTAATTTTTCAGTGAAGCATAGTTGAACTTGGAAGAATGAAGAAGCAATAGTGAACTACTAGGTTGTTCTGTTACAAGTTTGTAGTGGTTGGCTTAGTTCTTGTTTGCTTGCTGGTGTTAGATGTGGCCTTAAAAGAAACAACCAGAACGATATTACAGTATTATATCCTTCATTGTTCTGGTACTAAAAGCAGTAAAAAATGTGGTTGTTGTGTATGATCTAAAGGGCAATTGAAGATATCTGCGGCCCTGTTACAGTTAGGCAAAGCAGACTTTAAAATGAAATTTTAGAATAGTGTAACAAGATTGTAACAGGAGGAAGAGTTTAAAGTAGAATTGATAGTAAGATGTGTCTCTTTTATTTCTTGTCCATGCTGTTGTTTCATTTCATGACTTCCCAGAAAATTTTGCCATCACTGGAGATGTTAAATTTGAGATTAAATAGGTAAAGGTAAAGAGTTTCCATTTGAAATCTAATTTGAAATTTCTGGATAATAAGTAGTATCTAGTTCTCTAATTTGAAGTGGTTTTAGAGGGAATGTAGTACTGTGAGCAGAAAAACATTTTATGTAAATCTGCTGCGATGGCAGGACTCAAGGTTCTAGTGCCGATATTTTATTAATTCTAGTTTTTCCTGTTTGCTTAAAGGAAATGCCCCCTTAATTTCATTCTTTTATTCTATTACAGAGAGGGTGACTCTGAAGAAGGTCTGGGGTCACCCAGTGACCTTAGTTTATCTCTTGTCTGTTGGAGCATCAGTGGCAAGTACTTGGCTGGAGCTACAGAAAAGATGGTGAACATCTGGCAAGTCAATGGTATGTCCCGAGCTGCCTGTGGGTGCTTCCTGCTCCAGCATATAGAAATATGGGAGGCTGCCAAGTCACTGCACCTTTGTTTACCCCAGTGTTTAACTGTCCAGTTTAAATGCCTACCATCTCCCACAGTGTATAGTGAACATGTTTAATTTGAGAAAGGCACTAACCCCAAGTGGATATGTGTTACACATCTTTGAGAGGAAGTAATTTGTAAACTTCATTCTGTTGCGTTGCACTTAAAAAAGTCACCAGTTACTGTGCCTGTGGTAATAGATAGTTCCCAAGAAAAGTGTACATTTACTGGGTACTGAGGAATTCAGCTGCCTTCCGTAACAAAACTACCTAAATTGAATGATAATTGAGATTTGTTGCCTAGATTTTGTGTCCACATAGATTAGTGAACCATTGCTTTGTATTCTTGTAACTTAGGTGAATTTTTAGTATGTCCTAACTCTCAATATTTTTTTTCCTGTGGAAAAAAAACCAACTTTCCCATGGAAAGTATTATTGTTGTATTTTCTTTATGAAGATGAAATAGTTTAACAGACTTTTTGATCTCCTAGGAGGAAAAGGCTTATTAGATCTTCAGTCTCACTGGGTATCTGCTCTAGCCTGGCCAGAAGAAGGGCCAGCTGCAGCATGGACAGGAGATGCTCCAGAATTATTGTTAATTGGGCGCATGGATGGGTCTCTGGCTCTTATTGAAGTTGTGGATATTTCAGCCATGCACCGGCTGGAACTGGAACATTGCTATAGAAAGGATGGTAAGAGACTGCATCAGTATTTGAAATTAAAATTGTGAACAAACACCCACTTTTCATTAAGGAAGTATATAATAATTTTTGGTTATTGTTCATGGGATATGATTTATGGTTCATGAGAGGAGAAAAGTCTGTGGGATCTTCATCTGCACCCTGATTCCCCCACAGCAGAGGCAGTGTGTAGTAATCTGGTAAAATCCTGCCATTCCTTGCCATTGTGGACAAACAGTAGAGGTCCCCTGCAGTGTCTGCTCTGTCTGCAGATGGCCTGCAGAGTGTCATTTGAGTTTCTCAATGATTGCCATTTTTTCTTTATAGTTTCAGTCCCAAAGGACATCAAGTAGCAGATTTTTGGTAGTATTGTGTGGTTTTGCATCTGGCTTCTTCATTAAGCCTACAGATATTTTTTGGCAGAATCAAGTGAAACAAAATCTACTTGCTAGGGGAGGCAAGTTGTTTCCAGAGCATTTTTTAGAAGCCTATCTCAGATACACGTATAAGATTCAGTCTGCCTTTTTCTTTTACCTGGTATAGTTCTTTTCACTATACCAGGAATATAAATTCAATTATTTTCATAAGAAGAATGGGAAAACTAGTGCAGAATAATCTCAACAGCTGTCATTAGTGACACTCAGTTTTATCTTTATCATATGACTTCAGGAAAATTTCAGACCAGAATATGTTAAGTGACCTTGGTGATGGTGAACATTGTTATGCACTTCATAGTTTAGACAACTGCACTGCAAAAACATCTTTGGTTAGGAGTGGAGTTCAGTTTAGTTTAATGAATGTTTGTGTTGTCTCTTCATGCAGTGTCTGTCACATGCCTGGCCTGGTTCAGTGAAGACAGACCATTTGCTGTTGGCTATTCAGATGGAAAATTGCTCCTAGGAACAAAGGAACCAACTGAGAAAGGAGGAGTCATTCTCATTGATGCGCATAAGGTAGAGCTGGCCTTTCTTAAACGAATGTAGACTTCTTATAGTTAAAAATGTTATTTGTAGGTAAAATCTGTTTAAGCTGTTCTGTCTATTTGAAAGCTATTTATAAAGACAAGTGCGAATCAAAAATTCACACCTATTTCTGATACACATATTAACATAATGTTAAACTCTAAAGGAACAGTCCACCAAATGTAAAAAAAGGAAAGGAAAAATAAACTTGATACCTTCTTTGCTATCAGACACTGTGAAGTATATGTACATACAGTGATGGAAGTGAATTAAGCACACAGCTGTGCATTGACTGGATTTAAAAGACTAATTGTTCTACTTGGTAAGAGTACTCATAATAAATTTGAATTTTGATTATGTCACAGGTTTTTGTTTAGCTTCCTAGGCAAAGCAAAAGGTGTTTTTCTAAATATGCCGTTAGTTTTTCTAAATATGCAGTTGCAAAGTTTTAGAACCTTTGCTTGGCCAGAATGTAATAACGAGTCATTAATAGTCCATTAATTATTTGCTAGGCTAAGAGCAGAATTCCTCAAATGTAAATGTAGTAAGAGCATCTTGATTGCTTCCAAGAGCTGCTCTGGTTGTGTGAAGCAGGGCAGTCCCACACTGTGGCAATAAATCTGTACTTCCCTTCTTGCTATGGGCTACCTCTGACTCAAAGCTGTTTCTGAGGAAAAATAACCAAGAAGGGTTTGCAGTAAAAAGAAAACATCTTTTTCTATATTTCCTATTTAGTTTCTTTCAGCAAACTTTGAAGTCTTTTTAATTTGGTAGTTCTGAAATGTAGCATTATGACTTTATATATGCAACTCACTATCTGTGATTTATATGAGAAGAAAATATTTTCATTATTAGTAATTAAAAGTTACATTAGCTCTGAGAGTTAAATTTCCTCATTGCTGTGTTACTTCATACCACCTTTTCATATTTTTAAATCCAACAGGATACGGTTGTTAGTATGAAGTGGGATCCAACTGGTAAGATTCTACTGACCTGTGCAAAAGAGGAAACAGTGAAGCTCTGGGGGTGTCTGGGAGGGTGCTGGAGGCGCCTGCACTCCCTGTCCCACCCAGCCCTGGTGAATGGCATTGCCTGGTGTGCTCTGCCAGGGAAAGGACCCAAGGCCCAGCTTCTGTTAGCTACGTAAGCCATTGCTTAGTTCTTGTTTCTGTAGTTCTTTTGCAGGAGTTTTCTACCAGTCTGTAGTATTGGTAGCAAAGAAAAGGGTTTGTTTTGTTAAAAATAACATTCCTTCAGTAAGTCATTTGTCATGAAATTTGTGAAGTTCCAGAATTTAAATAAAAAGAGTGACCCAGGTTGTGTTACCAGCTGTTTTCTCCATGACCTGTGGGTGCTAGTCCTGCTTGGAATTTTTTTGCTAGTTAATTTATTAATTATTTTGTTAGTTAATATTTTAATTTTGTTTTTCTAATGTCACTCAACATGCTTTAGGGGATGCCACAATGGTTTGGTGTGCGTCTGGACTGTTCCCCAGGACATTATAATCACCTTGCAGTCCAGCTCAGCTTGCTCAGAAGGATGGTGGGAGCAAGAAACAAGTGCCAAGGTAAAAGGACGAAACTTGCTGTGTAAGAAATTCTCTTTGCTCATTGTGAAGTTGAAAGAGGGGAAGAATATGAGTGAGTTACTTTAATCTCAAAGTTTCCCGAGAAAAGAAATTTGCTAAAAAAAGTTTACATTGCAATTGTGTATGTGTAGGCAATTTCAGAACAGGAAGTTGAAAAATTTATTTAAGATTAAGGCTGAAGATTACATTTTGGTCTGTTTTCTTTCCTTTAAATGTTGATCAGTTTATCCTAAAATTTAGTGAGAGTTCAAAGTTTTTTGTAGATAAAGAGTGAAGATTATTTTCACCTACATAAATTGTAATGTGGTCTTTGATGTTGATGGCATTTTGTAAAGGGAAGAAAGCTGATAATGTGATCAAGTTATCTATGAAATATTGGCATGGGCCTGGGTGTTTTTAAATTGTTTAGTGGGACTTTGCTGTGTGTGTGGATGATTGGTATTTATTGCAGAACACACACATGTCACGCTACTCCATTTCCTGGAAGTAGTGCAGTGTTCCATAAATGTGTGATTGCTTGCAGGATGGATTCAGGAAGGCAGTGGAAGTGAAGTGTGTGTTCCAGCTGAGAGGACACATCACTCCTGTCCGCACTGTTGCTTTCAGTCCTGATGGGCTGGCATTGGTGTCTGGGGGCCTTGGTGGCCTCATGAATATCTGGTCTTTACGGGTAAGATCATCTTTGGTGTGGCTTGATTCTCATTCTTAGTAAGAGTATCTGAACTGGTCAAGGTATCAGACCAACTTCCACCTCACATGTTAGATACAGTAGAGAAAGCGTGGTGTGAAATGCTGTTATAACATAATAAATAATAAAATATAAATTGAAATTGTACTTAGCATTGAAGTACTTTATATTTATGGTTGGGTATTGATTGATTCTGTAGGGTTGGTCATGTTAGTTAGGCTTTGCAGAACCAGCTGCTTTTGTTATAGTTAAGAACAATATTCTCTTATGTTGAGCACTAATTTAAAGAGCTAGGTAATATGGATTATTAAACACCTTTAAATCCTTAGTTATATTATCTCCTTAATATGATAAAAATGAGAGTTTCTTCTTTTAGGTTAAGCAGTTCTATTTTTAAGTAGTTTTCAAAAACTTGTGAGAGTATCACCCCTTAGGAATACGTATGCACTTAAACAGAACTGTAGCTCTGTTTACACCTGACTCCAACCCCTTCTCTCCCTAGGACGGGTCAGTATTGCAGAGTGTTGTGATAGGGTCTGGAGCTATCCAGACTGCAGTGTGGATCCCTGAGGTTGGAGTTGCTGCCTGCTCTAACAGATCAAAGGTGAGACAGAAATGTTTGAACCTGTGTGTTTTCTGGCCCCTATGTAAACCTATATGGTTGGTGATAAATCAATGGAACTGAATTATCCTGCTATATGAATTTTTAATTTCTAATGTGACTAATGTGACTGCTGTTGAACAGGACGTGTTGGTGGTGAACTGCACCTCAGAGTGGATCTCTTCCAATCACGTGCTGGCGACGTGCAGGACTGCGCTGAAGCAGCAGGGAGTTCTGGGCTTGAACATGGCTCCATGCATGCGCGCGTTCCTGGAGCGCCTGCCCGTGATGCTGCAGGAGCAGTACGCCTATGAGAAGGTATGGGAAATGTGAATGTTTATTAGCATTCATGGCTGACACGAGTTCACCGTTTCAGTCTTTCACCAGAGAACCCAGAAGACTGTCCTACATTCCACTTGAAATATTTTTCACTATTCTCAAGGCTAGTAGTCTCCTAATTTGAAAGTATTTAAAATATTAGAAAAACTTTGGTTAAGCATGGAGGAAGATACTGTTCTACAGGACTAGCTTGTATTTTGAAGTGTTTGGTGCATGTTTCTAACTGGGTGTTCTCTTTTCCTCCCTGCTGACCTGCAGCCCCATGTGGTGTGTGGGGACCAGCTGGTTCACAGCCCCTACATGCAGTGCTTGGCATCCCTGGCTGTGGGGCTGCACCTGGACCAGCTGCTCTGCAACCCTCCCGTGCCCCCTCACCACCAGAGCTGCCTACCTGACCCCTCTGCCTGGAACCCCACGGAATGGGCCTGGCTCGAGTGCTTCTCCACTACCATAAAAGCTGCTGAAGCCCTGGCCAAGGGAGCTCAATTCCCAGAGTCCTTCACTGTCCCAGACCTGGAGCCTGTTCCAGAGGATGAGCTTACTCTCCTGATGGTAAAAGTGGATATATTATCTTAACAGCCAAGTGTGCTGTTACTGAGCACACAGTATGATGCAGTGAAATCTCTGAACTGTAAACATTTATATTTAGTAACATAAACAACAGCAATAAGTTTATTTTTTAATTAACTGGTTAGAATATGCTGTTAAGATTGCTCTGTGTGTGTGTGTAATGTGCAAGTCAGTTGGACATCAAAATACAAAACAACCCAAACTAGGACAGTAATTTTCATGTGTGATAGGAAGAAATGTAGAGCTTTGTAGTGCTATTTTAAGAGTAACATCTTGTTACGTTCCCACACCAAATTATTTTGCTGGTGTCAATTTTCTTCATGATTTGTTATGCAAACCAGAACAGAAATTTTTAATTATGAATTTTTTATAAGCAAGCTTATAACATTTCAAGCCAGTGTTTACAATTGAAACTTCAAAAAGCCCTCTGCATCAGTAGAAAAAGATTACTTCATCATGAATTTAGTTTTTCTTTCATTGATTAGGATCGCAAGCTGTGGATAACAGTGTCATTGCTAGTCTGCGTGCATTTTTGTTTAGAATCATTTAAATATTGTTCTTAAGAAAATATGTATTGTATAACAGAAAAAGAATGTGCATCTCTTGTGCTGAACGTGGTCAATGTGGCTTTTGCTGTGTAGGATAACAGTAAGTGGATCAATGGCATGGATGAACAGATCATGTCTTGGGCAACATCAAGGCCAGAGGTCAGTAAAATTGATGTTTTTGGGGGGTTTGGGATGTTTTGGAGGGGCTTTTATTCTTTGGAAATGTGGCAGCTGTTGAAAGTGCACTTGTTCTAAAGCCTTCTTTCATGCTCTTCCCTAGGATTGGCACTTGGGAGGCAAATGTGACGTGTACCTGTGGGGAGCAGGACGGCATGGGCAGCTGGCAGAGGCTGGCAGAAATGTCATGATCCCAGTGGCAGCACCTTCATTCTCCCAGGCCCAGCAGGTGATCCCTTAGAACCAGTCATGATTTCATAATTTGCCATCTGTTGGTTGTACAGCTTGTCAAATTCCCTCTCTAAATGTCTTTTCAGTTTGTTGTTTGAATTAACTCTAAGCATCTCAAAATGTGGGTTTCATGTAGAAAGGAAATCTTAAATTATTTAACAAATTCAAACCAAGAAGCCACTGAAATCTGACAACACAATTATTTTATATGAGCATGATTTTAAAATACCTGCACAACTTTTACATAATACATGTGGCAGTTAGGCCTTCTGAAATAACATTGAATTGATGGAATATTGTCTTGATATGGTTGCAAAGAAAACAAAAGGAAATGGTGCACTGTAATGCAAGTATTTTACAACATTGCTGCATTTAGCATATAATTTATTAACATTCCTTCATGTCTTTGTAACCTAGGTGGTTTGTGGTCAGAATTGTACTTTTGTCATCCAAGCCAATGGCACAGTTTTGGCTTGTGGTGAGGGGAGCTATGGGCGACTGGGACAAGGAAATTCTGACGATCTTCATGTCTTAACTGTCATTTCAGCACTGCAAGGTAAAACTGTTGTATTTAAGAGGAATCCAGTGATGGAGCATAAATAAGCATTTTGGTAATTAGTATAATTGTTTATGCTGATGCTCTTCTGCAGATTTACTTGTTAAACTATTGTAGTTTCTAATTTAAAATTTGCACAAATAAGCAAGATCTTCATATTTCCTTAAGAATTAAATAGTATGTTAAAATTCTTTAATTTTTAAGAAGGTTTCAGGGAAAACTGTCTGCTCAAATTAGGAACATTTAATTTCAAAACTAATGGCAGGCAGAAGCGTAAGTTCTCCATAAGAAAACAAAGGTTTTGTTCAGATTAAAAGTAAATTAATTGCTATAAAAAGAAGTTACTGCAGTTTGTTCCTTTCCCCAGACCTAATTGGCTGCCACAAAGCACCCATGGATAAATGTATGTAAGAGTTTGTTATAAGCAATGCTAAGCTTTGTTTTCTCGCTTGTCTTTGCCAGGCTTTGTTGTGACACAGCTGGTGACCTCCTGTGGGTCAGATGGACATTCCATGGCTTTGACAGAAAGTGGGGAAGTCTTCAGCTGGGGAGATGGGGACTATGGCAAGCTGGGCCACGGGAACAGCGACAGGCAGCGCAGGCCCAGGCAGATTGAGGCTCTGCAGGGAGAAGAAGTTGTGCAGGTTTCAGAATAATTGTGTCTCCTTCCAGCTGCAGGCCTGGGAACCCAGTGCTGTAGAACTGCATGAAAATAGGCAACTTTTTAGTTCTCTGGGGCTTTATGAACCAGGGTGGTTGTTTCCAGTTAATGGATGTCAATACCACAGATATATTAATCAACACTTGGTACTGGAGAGGACTGAAAATAGAACATGGAAGAAAGGGGTAATTTAAAGGTGATCAAAATGCTGACATGATTTAGAAATTTCCCTTTATCCTTGTCAGGCAACTTTGACCTACAAAACTGGTCACCAAGACCTCCTCCTAAGTACTAACAATGTACAAAACCATATTTGCTTTTGACTGGAGGTTTCTTTATAAAAAAATTAGATAATCACACAGCAAATTATTCACGCAAATATCCTTCAGTCCCCCTCCATAACATCACCACTAAAGAGAGTTAAGAGTATTAACCATTTCTCCATTGCTGGAGAAATGGTTAATACTAACATGTCTCTATTTTAGCTCTTTAAAAAGGAATATGGTTTATGGTCAAGAAAGGTATTATATACGTACATGTAATAGTCAATATAAATTTCCAAGTATAAAATGTGTGTAAAAATAATGCTTATTTTACTTCCAGATGTCATGTGGCTTCAAGCATTCAGCTGTGGTGACAGCAGATGGCAAACTTTTTACATTTGGAAATGGAGATTATGGTCGATTGGGGCTTGGAAATACTTCCAATAAGAAACTTCCAGAAAGAGTGACAGCACTGGAAGGTTACCAGATTGGCCAGGCATGGTTTATCTAAAATTAGCATTGTATATTAGTTTAAAGCTTGTGTTTTTAACATACTTAAGTGTTCAATTGTGGTTTTTAACCTTGGCTTTTATTTTGATTATGATGGCAGAATTTGAGAATGCATGTTTTTTAAATACTGACTTTCCTGAGTCTTTTGATCGTCTTTGTGCAAAACTGCCTGTGTTTTTAACATTTCAAGATGTAGGCATTTTTAAGCATGAATTAATGAGATTTTTTTTCTATTTTTAAGCAGGGAACAGGTGTGCCATAATACCATCCTTTGGTTCTATGAGCTGAGAGAAAGCAAGTGTTGATAAAACACTGCTGAATTTTTTCTGTCCTAAAGGTCTTTAAGACACTCTAATAAGCAGTGGAAGTTTTAGTGGTTTTACAGGGATAGTTCATTTTTAAAACAGTTTTTCTTCTTAAAGGTAGTTGGTATTTTCGAGTTAGTAAGTCAGCAAAAGCCGTGGTAATAACATTGTATCTCTCACCCAGGTTGCCTGTGGCCTCAATCACACTGTGGCTGTGTCAACAGATGGCTCAATGGTTTGGGCTTTTGGAGATGGAGATTATGGTAAACTTGGTTTGGGAAATTCCACTGCAAAGTCCTCACCACAGGTTAGATTCCCGAGGAAATGATTCTTTGCATAAACTTTCAGTGCTCTTTAAGATGTTGCACAGTGTTGAGAGTGTGATTTCCAGATGTTATTAATTTCATGCTGTTGTTACACAGTCTGGCACAAATAATTCTGATGATGCATTATGCTGAGCCTGGTACTCTCAAGAATTTTGTGTATATCATAGTGACTGTGTCCCAGTAGCAGTACAAATAGTCAATATCTGAGGCTTATCTTAGAGAAGAGGGATTTCTTCTTTTGGAAACTGGGGAGAAGGTTGTTTACACACCCATCTACTTCTTCCCATGCCAGTCCCCCTCACTCCCAGGAAAAATAGGTATTTTGAATAGAATACATAGAATAAGGTGTTCATTCCATTGAAAAAAAAAAATTTCTGTTTCCTGTACTAATTTCCAAGTGTTAATTAAAATAATTCTACAGTGTGTGTGCTGCACAGTGGGAATAAAAAAAAATTTTTTTTTGGAGGCAAGAGTTACACATTGAATTTGTGTTTGCTTTCTGTTTGTAGCATTGTAATACCATAGCTTGTTTTCCTTTCACTTTACCCCATAGAAAGTGGATATTCTTTGTGGAATTGGAATAAAAAAAGTTGCCTGCGGAACTCAGTTCTCAGTTGCGCTGACAAAAGATGGTCATGTGTATACTTTTGGCCAAGGTAAGACAAACTGCACTTTTGACATTTCCATGTTTCGGCTTGTGTAAATTGCAGCTGAAAAGGAGGAATGTTAAGACATGTTTCTAAGACTGACCTAATGCTCCTTTTTAGAAACATATTGCCCTAACGTAAATTTTGAAACTTGAACATACACCTGAAATCCAGATTTGTAGCTTTGTCTTGTTTGATCTCAGAACACCTTTCATTTTACTAATTTATTTTTGAAGACCATTTTCCTAAAACTTCATTGAATTTCACACATCCAAAACCATTGGGTTGCTTCGAAGTTGTCTAATTAAGCGCACATACTTACACATGTTTAACAATCCGGGCAGGAGGATTTCCATGTACACTGAATGAAACATGCAGAAACTGGTGAAGTCAGTTAATTCGTGTTTGTTATAAACCCATGCATTTAGATCTAGAGGCCTTGGTTTAGTTGAATTTGGTCTTGTTTCTGACTGACCATGGATAAACAGCTTTAGCAGTGTAAACGAGCATTGTAGGCAGCCCTAGTTTGCAGGGAACACCGATGCCCTTTGTCCCTGAAGGGTTCCCCCATGTGTCCCAGCCCTAGGACTGTACAGATGTGCTGTCTGTCCCTCCCCTGCTTGTGCTTGTAATGAAATTCCCCAGCATGCTGCTTGTTCCTGGAGCCTGGTGCTTGCCCTTGCAGATCGCCTGATCGGGCTGCCCGAGGGCCGCGCCCGCAACCACAACCGGCCGCAGCAGGTGCCGCTGCTGGCCGGGGTCTTCATCGAGGACATCGCTGTTGGCGCCGAGCACACGCTGGCGCTGTCCTCCACGGGGGACGTCTACGCCTGGGGAAGCAACTCTGAAGGCCAGGTACATGCTGTTCTCTGCTCCTGACCTCCGGGAGCCTCTTGTTGCCCTTTACAGCTGTGCTGGATGTGGCTTCCCTTTGATGGAAAAGAAGGCTTTGATTTTCCTTTCCTCCTTCACCCCTCAGCATGATTGTGTTTTAGGCGATTTCCATTATTTTCTTGTTTAATCTCTGTGGTCTTCCATGGTACCAGTTTGGGAAAGCACGCCAAACATGCTACCCAAATTACTCTGGTTCAAGCTTTTTAAAAGAATTGCAGATTTTCTCCAAATTCTTAAGCTGTCATCTTTTCAACATAATAAAAATTGTGGTTGATGTCAATCAGATTTTTGAACTCTTTAGATACTTTTCATAATGAAAATATAAATGAACCTCTTTAAATGAATGGTTTTTTTGAGGTCAGAAAAAATGTAGTAAATGAGAAATTCTCCTCCTTTACCACATACATTACTCAATTTTTTCTACTGCAGGCTACAAATTTAAGAAAGTGTCTCTTGATGTATTAGCTACTGATGTTTCAAGAAGTTTGGGCAGACTTCATCCTGTGTTGTTCTAGGATTGAGTTTTTGAGAAGGCTTGTTGAGCAAAGTGTTTGGAATAATTTTTGAGGAACTTATTTGAGGTGTTTATTTTAAATTACTTTTATTAGTGTTTTTTTAATATGGTACTTTGTATTTTTGGAAGAGAAAAAATAGTGTCAAAACGTAGAGAAGTTCATTCTGAAAGCTGTTTATATGATTTTCCTTGTGGTTCAAAATACTGGTTTTATATAAACTGGGGAAAAAATACACTTTTGTGATATGAAATTTTTAACTCGCAGAGTATGAAATTAGGATATGATATGAAACTCAGCGAAGAGTCACAACAGCTTCAGTAAATGTTGTCTTTACACAAACTGTGTTTTTGTAAACCAGGATTTACATTCTAGAACAAAAATGCTGTGTAAATAGCACAGAGGAGATGTAGGAGCTTTGCTGTCTATGTATGAGAGACTGCAATACAGGACTTGGCAGCATGGATCAGATCCTCAGTCTGGGAAAGATTTTTTGAGAAGTCTCCTGCTGTTTTCAGGTCTCTGGCACTTGGGTCTGTTACTCTTGCTGGGTGCAGGTGCAGTATTTTGTCAAAGATAAAAGATGAAAATATATATATGGCAGATACGTTTTATCACACTATGTATATTGCTGTAAACAAATATGACTTTTTTATCATCGTCTCTGAATTCTTGCTTGGAGAGTTGTAGGAATACTATCAGTTGTTGATTGTTACCTTTTGGCAGCTGGGACTGGGCCACACCAACCATGTGCGGGAGCCCACGCTGGTGACGGTGCTGCAGGGGAAGAACGTGCGGCAGATCTCGGCCGGCCGCTGCCACAGTGCGGCCTGGACAGCTCCGCCCGTCCCCCCTCGGGCTCCGGGTGAGCAACTGAACTTTTCTCTGGCCTTTTCTTCAGTCCTGCTGTCTCCTGGGCTGTGAGTGTGACAAGAATTTCTGAATATTTAGGACAAAATTGGGGGTTTTTTATATCCATACCTTGTTTTGTTTAATATACAAATTATCTTACTCTGGCTTTTGTTGTGGTTTGACAACCCAGTGGGCATCTGAGCACTGTAGAAGCTACTGTGTGGAAAATCAGCTTCATTCAAACCAAAGCAATACAACTCCTCTTTCTCAAACAAGTGCTTGGTTTCTCTTTCTGTGGCAGGTGTTTCAGTGCCTTTGCAGCTTGGTTTACCTGATGCCATCCCACCCCAGTATGGGGCACTGAAAGAAGTGAGCATTCATACAGTGAGAGCAAGGCTGAGGCTGCTCTACCATTTCTCTGACCTCATGTACTCTTCATGGCGACTACTTAACCTCAGTCCCAATAACCAGGTAAAATTCCATTTGAAAAAACTGGCTTGGCTGTATATCTAGACGGACCTTAGTAATAGGTGCTGTAATTTTTTTGTAAAAAAAATTAAGAATAAATAATTCCATAATAAAGCAAACTTCCTGAAGGGATTGCTTTACTTTTTCACTTATGCTATCACTGGCAAGTTAATTCTCTGGTTTACAAAAGCTTACTAGCCCCAAAACTAAAATCAAAAAGTGCTGATCTGTTTCCTGAAACACTCAAGTCCTGTTATTCTGTTAAGAATGGAATTATAGCCTTTATTGATACATTTATTCTCATTTGTGCTTTTCTGCAGAACAGTACATCTCATTACAATGCTGGAACATGGGGGATAGTGCAGGGACAGCTGAGGCCCTTGCTGGCTCCGCGGGTGTACACCCTACCCATGGTGCGCTCCATAGGCAAAACCATGGTGCAGGGCAAGAACTATGGGCCCCAGATCACTGTGAAAAGGATCTCCACCAGGTCAGTGCTGCTCTCACACGCCTTGGGTTTTACCTTGTGTGCATGCTGAGATTCATACATTGCTTTCTGTTCTGGCATTCTGAGCTCTCTCTGGACAGCTTTCTTGATCGAGTGACTCAGAGCCTTTACAAAATTGAGTTACATTTTTGGCTGTGTGTCTTTCCCCCCAAGGGGTCGGAAGTGCAAGCCCATTTTTGTCCAGATAGCAAGGCAAGTGGTAAAGTTGAATGCATCAGACCTTCGCTTACCCTCTCGTGCCTGGAAAGTGAAGCTGGTTGGAGAAGGAGCTGATGATGCAGGTGGAGTGTTTGATGACACCATTACAGAAATGTGTCAGGTACATCTGTGAATATTTTGGAAATGTGTAACAGGATTGTATCACAGTGCAGTCCCAGGAAAAAAAAACTATTGTAGCCTGACATAAAGACGGGTCTTGAAATAAACATGTCTTTACCACTTAAAATCATCCTACCATGTTTACCTTCTCTCAATATTTTATATGACTTTGTAAGTCACCATAGTGAAATATTATGTCTTGTAATGCTAAAATGTCTTAATAGTTCTGTTGTAAGTTCGCTTCTCCTCTTTCTAAGAAGGCTTTTTTGTTCTTGATTTTTAAGGAACTGGAAACTGGAATAGTAGACCTGCTTATTCCTTCCCCAAATGCTACAGCTGAAGTAGGCTACAATAGGGATAGGTGAGTTGTACAGTATTTGCTTTTATTGCAGATGGTAGTGGGTTAAAATCCAAATCTTTCATTGACTTTTTTTATACCAAATTATGAAACTTCATGATTGTCTCTAGTGTATTTTTTTCCTTCAGAGTATGTTGTCACTTCATTGTGGAGCCAGGGCGTGGCTTTAACGTGGGCTTGCTGGATTGCTGATGGCAGAATTCAGAGTAGCATCAAGATGCCAGGCTTTTGTGCTCAGGAATTCTGCCTCCCTCAGGCTCTAATGTTGTTTTTTTTTTTAACAGCTAAAGATAACAATCTTATTTGGATAAGTTTATTTGGACAATTGCTGATAAGTGTGCTGGCAGTTACTGTGCTGTGCTTAGAAGTGTTTTCCCTTTTACTTCTAATAATTTAGCAGAGAAATAATACTCTTTTAACTGCTTCTTTGTCCTTTCAGATTTCTCTTTAACCCTTCAGCATGTTTAGATGAACATCTGATGCAGTTTAAGTTCTTGGGCATTCTCATGGGTGTAGCTATTCGTACAAAAAAGCCATTAGATCTTCATTTGGCTCCGATGGTCTGGAAGCAACTTTGTTGTATCCCACTTATCTTGGAGGATTTGGAGGAGGTAGATCTGCTCTATGTGCAGACCCTCAACAGCATTCTTCACATTGAAGACAGTGGGATTTCTGAAGAAAATTTCCATGAGGTAAGATAAGAAAGTCGACACATTTAGATTTATTGTGAAAGCAGTTACTACACCAGATTGACCTTGACATCAGTATTTCTATAATTTCAATGTTCATTCTTGGGATAACAAGCACTTGTGCATTTAGAGTAGTCTGTGATCTTACTACATGTAGTTCTAGATGACTTGTAGGAAAATGCTATACTTGAATCACTGGAGTGACTTACACTTTTTCTGGTTTGCATAACAGATGATTCCTTTAGATTCTTTTGTTGGCCAAAGTGCTGATGGTAAAATGGTTCCCATAATCCCTGGAGGGAACAGTATCCCACTTACCTTTTCGAACAGGAAAGAGTATGTGGAGAGGGCAATTGAGTACAGACTCCATGAAATGGACCGACAGGTAAGAACCTCATTGTGCCTTGCCCCTGTTGTTAGTGGGAACAGGGGGTAATTTGTGCCTATTTCTATTACAGTTTATTCAGTGATAAGAAAAGCTTGGCTTTCTGCGTATTTTTGGGTCTCTGTATTTTTTCTTCCCCACAATCTGTTTTGGCCTTTTTTTTTTAAATTTAGTCTTATTTTTTTCTGTAGTTGCTCAGTTGGCAAGAGAGCGTTAGAAATCAGAGCTGGTCTTCCATTTGAAGAAGAATTGTCTCTGCCCATTGTCTCTATCTCCTTTTTTGGTCCACTTGAGAAAAAAACCTGCAGTTTTGCATGCTGGGTAGTCTAACTGGACATGTGAACAACACAGGGACTGGCTAAACTAAATATTATTGACAAACATTTGTTTAGCTTGAAACTATTTATCTTTTGTTATAACACAAATCCTGCAAATATTTCACGGTATGTTTTGGGAAGTGCTCATTACCTATTGCATAGTTCTGTGTACTTTGTCATTTGCTTGTGAAAGCAGCATTCTAGTTATAAGCTAAAGATGCCTGTCTGATACTATCTGCCTTAGAAAACAGTTTCCTCATCAGAGGTACCAAATCTCAAGTCTTGCAAAACAAGTACAGCATTCTCACCATACATAACAAAGTCTTTTTTCTATTTACACAGTTGCTTGGTTTAGCCATCATTATTTATGCTGTCAACTTGTAATTTCTTTAAATAGTTCTGTGTTGGATCAGAACACGTTCTTTAATGTGCAATTACAATTAAAAATATCTGTGATATTCTTTAGGATTTTGAGAAACAATACAGCCCTTGCAGGGGCTGCGTATGTGGGAGCTGTATTTGGAAGACATTGGTAATTCTGTCATTGCCATTTCTCAGCTGAGAAGTTACTTTGTGTTTGGATAGTCCAGGAAGTGGCAGAGATCAGACTTCAAACGTCTCTCCTGTTTTTGGCCGTTAGGTGGCTGCTGTCAGGGAAGGAATGTCTTGGATTGTTCCCGTCCCTTTGCTGTCCCTTCTGACTGCCAAGCAGTTGGAGCAGATGGTCTGTGGAATGCCAGAAATATCAGTTGAGGTTCTGAAGAAGGTTGTGCGATACAGAGAAGTTGATGAGCAGCATCAGCTGGTGCAGTGGTTCTGGCACACCCTGGAAGAATTTTCAAATGAGGAGAGAGTCCTTTTCATGAGGTTTGTGTCAGGAAGATCTCGACTGCCAGCCAACACAGCTGATATCTCTCAGCGATTCCAAATAATGAAGGTTGATAGGGTAAGACACTGGCATTATTACTATTATTACTACTATTATTATTACTATTATTATTGTAAGAATATGATTATATATTATATAATTATCATATAGTATATTATTATTATATATCATCAATATATAATTATTATGGTGGGGTTGGTTTTTTTTTTGTTGTTTTTTTCTCCTCTCAAGTATAGTCTGTGCTTTGGCACTAGGAGACAATTTTCATAACTGTAAATTTACAGAAAAAGTATGGGATGGGATATGCTCTAAGTTAATAAACTCAGACATTCTGGTTGTGTAGAAGGACACAGGCTGCATGAATTGCATCTTAATTTAATTGGTGCAACTGGTGATTGGAGATAAAGACAAGAAACAAACCTTTGTCTTCTGTAACTGTTCCAATCTCTTTTCATCTAGTAGTTTTCTTTCTGTTTTTAATTTTGTGTAAGTGGCAGCATATCACTAGTGAGCTCTTAATGTTTTAAAACCACTGCAATGAGTTTACAGTGTATAGTTTTACATACAGGGTGCATTCATTTTGGGTTTTGTGCAGTGAAAGCACATTCTCTGTGAACAACATGAACAAAAGACTTGACAAAATCTCAGCTAACAGGGGTTTGTCATATTTGGTTAGGTGTCTCTCAGATTGCCTTATTCTAAGGCATGCTATGGTATGTAATTTCATTGTTTGGTATCTAGCAGTGGGCTTCTAAACAGTAGTGTGATCAACTTTTCAAAAGGCTGAATTCAGTGGTGGGTTGTGTTACTTGCAGAGTAGGTACTACAGTGGTTTTGGACATACTTAGGGTTGGAACAAATGCTGTAAACAAGGGAGATCACTCTGCTTCTTAAAAGAAATTTGAGATAGAATGTGAAAATGGTAGAGGCAAGGAGCAATGCAATGTGGATATTGTTGCATTTTTAACTTCATTCACAACTTACCAGTGTCCTACCTTTTATCCATTTCCACAGCCATACGACAGCTTGCCTACCTCACAGACTTGTTTCTTTCAACTGAGGCTCCCACCTTACTCCAGTCAAGTAATCATGGCAGAGCGTTTGCGCTATGCAATCAATAATTGCAGGTCTATAGACATGGACAATTACATGCTCTCCCGGAATGTGGACAATGCAGAGGGCTCAGACACAGATTATTAATATTCTGTGAACAAAGTCATCTTCCTTTTACTACAAATAGTGCCCTAAGTCAAATTCATCGTTGACATAATTTTACAGTAACCATAGATGTTTTAGGAGCATAAAACCAGATATTAATAGATGGTGGCCACACTTTAGTTACTCTAAATGTAACAAAAAATTAGATGTTTTTATTTTTTTGTGATTGTAAAAAAGAAAAAAGGAAAAACAAAACAAAAAAGTATGATCAGTGAGTTTTTTCTCCTTTTTTGGTCACTTTTGATAAGTTTGCATGGAGACATTTTGGTGTATTTTTGTTGGGAATAGTACATTTGTAAGCCCTCTCAGTGAACATGAAGAGTTGTACATTGTGTATAATTGTTCATTAGCCAGAACAGTTTTACATGAATATTCACATATTTATTTTGTTTTAATTTGAATTGCCTGTGCAGGGTTTCTTCTGCAGAGAAAAATAAAGCAAATTCAAGACTCAGTTGCTTGTATGCATTTGTGAACTGTGTTTGGTTTACTCAGGGTTCATACTTTTATTTTTTGCCTCAGGAAATTATAGTCTTACAGTGTTGAGACAGGGTGTGACCTTTGAAGCATCTTAAAATGTTTAGCCTGCTGGACTGTGCTCTGCCTTCTCCTGGCCTGAGGCCCTGGCTGGTTGGGTGTACTGCTGTACATTCCTCCTGCTGGAATTCAAGTTCATGCTGTGCTTAGTTCCTTCTTGCTTTTTGTTTAAACATTTTGCTCCTCCATAATAATTGTTGACAGTAACAGCATGCTGCCACCTTGATTCAGAAAACTTTAAATATTTTGAGCCAAACAATAATATTTTTTAATACACACATTGATGTAGTTGATTCCTGCTCCGAGTACACAAAAATTAAAATGGAAGGGACAGGGTAGTAGTCAAGGTTGTGGATTTTATTCACATTTTTAGTTCTGCCTTTGGTCTCATTTTTGTCTCAGCTGTAACTATTGTGATCAGCATGGTTTGACTTACACAGTGATTGCTGTTCCCGTGAGGTTAGGACAGCAGTGTAGTGCACAAGGAGATCTCTGCTCTGTGCCTTAGGAAAGTGCTGGACAATAGGGAATTGCCCATTGTCTCTATGAAAGACATCAGTGATGTTAAGCTACAAACATTGCTTGGTGTTCAGAGCAGGATGTACCTGGGGAGGGAAAAGGGGAGAGGCAGTCCCTAGGTGAGTCAGAGCTGCTCTGTTCCTATTTCTGCTCTGCTCCATTTCTTCATCCCTCAACTCCTTGGGAAGATGCTGTGGGAACTAAGGGCTGGTGAAAATGTTTATTAGTGTCATCTCACCTGGGGCAAGACTGGTCCATCTGAGTGTGGAGTGTAGGGTAGAAATTCCTGTTACTTTCTCTCATGTGTCTGTTGTACATTAACAAGGATTGATTGGGAAATTTCCTGGTTGTCCAAGACTGAGCTGCTGTGTTGCTGCCAGTGCTCAGAGGGAGGGCTTGGTAAGCTGTAAAAATTTGCATATCTGGGTTTTATGTGGTGAAGTTCTCTCAGGACTGTATGGTGGCTCTTGAAAAAGGCAAAAGCCTAGCTATGATCAAAGACCACTGCAGAGTGAAACATTTGAGGGAGATCAGGAGTTGGGGGAAGGAGGGTCTCACGGCTCTGAAATCATGCAGGCTTGGTTTCCTGCCTTATTGTGTGTTAGGTTTCAAATTGGACTGAGATGTTGGTGTCTCATCGGTGTGTTGTGAGGATGTGTAGTCACATCTTGGCCTAAATGTGTAAGTTTAATAAATAAATGGGGAAACTGCTGTATTAAGTCCTGTATTATTGCCTTCTACACCTCATGGATGTGTCTTAGTGGCACTGATTTGTCAGCCTGTTCCAATCAGCACAGGAAGTAATAGAACTGTGCCTAAAAATGGCAGTCTTATGTGGACTTTAGCTTTCTGGATAATGAAGATCTTTTTGGAGGCATTTAACAGTAAAAGCACAGGGAATGTTGATTAAAGGTTTGTGCTTGATGGAACTTTAATGGCTTGATGGAACTAAAGAAAACTGTAGACATGTTTCCATCCTTCCACAATACACTAAGTAAAATGTTGTCATTTTCTATACTCCATTTTCAAATTGGAATGTGAAGTAAGAAAATTCATTATTGATGCTGAAAAAAATGTATCAATACACTGGTGTTCAGATTTTACCATGTCATGAACAAATATCCCATTCAAGGAGGGGAAGAACAAAGTAGTAAGTTAGAGCATTGTTAAACAAATAGGCAAAGAAATCAAGTGGATAGTGTTTGAAGAACTAGCTCTATAAAAGAAAATTATAAAACAAAACAAACCACAAACCCCACAGAATGCCATGCCCCTCCTACCCCTGCCCCCCCCCCCCCCCCCCCCCCCCCCAAACAAACAAGAAAAAAAAAAAAAACCACAAAAAAAGCCCCACAAACAACAACAAAAAATATATTAAATAATAGACATTAGAGCTAATGATAATGAGATTTCTCAATAGAGAAAATCAAGAATTTAACATGCAAAATACTGGGTCAGGCAAGAATTGTTGGCAGATATTGCTGGGCGCCCCCCCTCCCCCCCCCCCCCCCCCCCAGTCCTTGTAGAAAACTGGCAAAAAGGCTTAAGTAATATGTAGACAGATGCAAATGTGCTTTCATGTCTTGTAGCTCTTTGAAAATCCTTTCCTGTTACAACTACAGACATGTCTTTCACCACAGAGTGCTGGGAGAGCTAGTGGCACAAGAAGGTTCGTTGCTTGCTGCAGTGGCTGTGTAAGTTCATGCCTTGTTTTGGCTTGCCAGCAGTGTGTTGAACTGTTGCAGTGTATCCAAGGTACAAGTTGTGTCAGCTTCCCAATTTCTAAATCACAGTAAATTTGTTCAGCTCAGCAATGTCCTTTTGTAGCTGTCAGTCCTGGGTGAGGATGGCTGTGTCTCCTTATCCACACATGTTTTTCTTCCTTACCTTGTGGTGTATAAGGGCCCTCCTTAAACCTTAGGAAGGAGTTAATGAAATGCCACTTTTACGGTGTCATGCTGTTAAATATCTCCATGAAGATGGAATAATTTATTTTCCCCATCAGTTTTCTGGTGAGTGTTTTTTACAGATGCTCATACTGATCAAGTATTTCTCTAGAATTGCAGTATTGTTTGACTAAGTTGCTGTAATGATGTGATTTATTTGTTACCTCAGCCAAATTAGAGAGTACCAAGTATATCTGTGGATCAATTAACCAGGATCAGAAGGCAAAGTAAGTATATTCAGTTATGTTGAGAGCTGTAAAGTCCTCTTTGGTGTCAAACTTTGTAGATGGTGGCATAGCATCAAAAGTATGTAAAAAAAAAGTTTCACTTCCAGGTAGCAGAGCAGTGTGCAGGAAGGGGACAACTTTGGGATGCAAATAGCTACTGGTTTTGTACTTTGCAGTGAGAAATGGGTATTTGTATACAGCTGGTCTGTACTGTCTTCCTAGTTAGGATTAAAGACAGGCTGTTAGTCACTGTCTTTTCTTGTGGGTTAGTTCTCTGAACTAGCACTTGTTCAGATTGCACTTCCTTTAATGTCAGCTTTAAAAAATAACTTAGTGCATATTTTATTATGTAAGTACATCATGCAGAGGGTCAAACTGTGTTTTGTGTGCCTTGAATCCATGCTTCTCTCATTAAATGAAAAAGCCTGGTAAATTAGCTGCTGCTGTTAATCACTGAGGATGTGCTGGTGATCAGTACTCTGCTTTTGCTAGAAAGATATTTCAGGGAGTGGTTATCCTTCTTAGTGGATGGAATGACTGTCTGGTAATACACTTTAACAGAAGTTTGTAAATCACTCTTGTCCTGAAATTTGTGAAAATCCTCCAGTGATTCAGGCTCTCTGCTGTGGCTTTATGACCTTGCCCATCACCTAAGGAGTTTTGAAAGTGCAGAGTCCAGTCTGAACTCATGACCCAGTGGGAGGCTCTTCCTCAAGGTTTGTATTCTCAGGCCCTTCTGTGACTCATTCTGGCTCAGTTCACTCTGTGTTTCTTCCATGCAGGCAGTGAACCTTGCCATCAAACTTACTGCACCATGTCAAACTACTGTTAAACTTTCTTAAAAGTTCATAAAATTTATTGAACTCTATCAAATTATTTGGCCTCAATAAACACACTGCTGCTTCCCTCCTGAGTGAGGGCATCTGCAGCACGAGGGTACCAGAACTGCAGTTTTCAGCAGATCTGGTATTTTGTGACAGCAATGCAGGGTTTCCCAGTTTCAAGGAAAAACAGAGAGCAAACAGTTATTTCCTGAAGCCCATTCAGGAGGAGATGCATGTCTTTAACCATTACAAAACAACTGTTTGTTTGGACTTGATCAGAGCCCATGGAAGTAGTGACAGTTCATTGCTACCTCAGTGAGGTAAAATACCTACTCTTTAAAGCTGAACCAATTTTCTTGATGCTTTTTCAAGCATCAGCTTTTTTCCTGGCTTACTGTCTGGGATCATGTTAGCACTTCTCTCTGCTCTCAGCATTACTGAAGGACACTTTTCCCTGACTCTCTGGAGCCCAGCTTGTGTTACATTGCGGCAGAAATCCACATGGAGCGTTTGCAGTGATGCTCCATGGAGGGTCACTGCCTGCAGGGTGTGGTCAGTGATCTGCACACAGTTCTCCAGTTTGAGGCTCTTCAGGTTTGGGCAGTTCTTGAGAAGCTGCAAAATGCAGTCATCTGTAACATGGCCACATCCAGAGAGGGTCACAGACAGCAGATTTGGACATCTGAAAGCAGGATGGTGACAGGTGAGATGGGAGAAATAAATCACAGAGCTTGCAGAAGCAAATAGCATCAAGAATAAATACGAAGGCTGGAAAAATGCCTCCTCTTCATCAGGAGGGGCAAGGAGGCACAACTAGGTGAGTGCACATGTAGATCTTAATGTTCAGCTTAACTAAAGGCAAAGCTTACTTCCTTTGCTTTTTGTTTCGGTAGCAACATCTTTAGCTCAGCTGGCACAGTGGCCTGTTTAAGCTGTGGCTGCATCATTTTTTCTTAAGGAGTTGGATGGTGCTGTGCTTCTCTGGGCACAGACAGTGGAGAGCCAGCAGACAGGAGATTAATTTCAGGATGAAGTGGAGGACAACTGAGAGAAGACTGCTGTGCAGGCATCTGAGCATGAGCAAGTAAGGCACTCCCACTCTTTATTTTTAGGAATTACAGATACATTTAATCTCCTTGGATTTACTGAAGAGGTGCCAGCTGCTTCCTAAAGAGTTGATGTTCAAATCCCACTCAGCTCTTAAACTTTCCATTGAGTCACTGAAACTGTAACTGTTGTTATAAACGATGATGCAGCAAATGAAAAAAGCTTTTTCTTGCTGTTTGAGTAGGCCTGGGGAAGTACAGGAAAGGCCTGTCCCCAGTGGGGTGTTGATGCTGTGCAGGAGCTCTCCTGGAGCAGCTGCTGTGCTGAGCAGAGCCTGTACAGCAGCCTGCAAACATGTGCCATGTCTGGCTCCTGGCCCAGCCCCCTCTTCAGGCAGTAGCAATCCAGCATGCACCTAGCTAAACAGAGCATCACACACAGGTCTGTGTTAATGTTGCTCTTGTGAGACCTCTAGACAGATTTTTTTTTTTCTTTTAACTCTTTTCTCTTAGGAGCAATTTCAGGAAAAAGGTGGCAGCAGTCAACAAAGGCTCTAACAGAATAAAACTACTTTAAACACAGGAAGAAAAGCTGGATATTTAATTTGCATTTTTCTTTGTACACAGTGCTAGGAATTTACTGGAATGCTTTCAGTGGGTTGCAGCAAAAATAAGTAGGACCTTCTATTATCCTTTCTAGGCACAGGTATGCCCATTCCTCCTTAATTAATCCAGATTTTTATCAACTGTTCTAGAACATTTACTTCAGAAAGCTGGTACTTGCAATTTAATCTGTTTTGAAGCTGCTTTTCAGTCCTTGTTTTGAGATTGCGCTGTTGCTGGCTCTCTCCTGTCACTATCCCATAATTTTTTCAGTTGTTTTCCAAAGCTGAGGGCTGTGACAGAGGTGCACCATATCAGGGAGTCACTGCCACGGCCCCTTGGCTCTGCTTTGGGACCAAGCCAGCCCTGCTGTTACCCACCCCCAGTGGGACTGGCTCTGCTCCATGAGCCTCCTCCTGTCCCTGCTCTGCTCCTTCCTCAGAGCTGTCTCACAGCAGCAGAGCTGTGAAGGAAAAGCTGTGCACCCAGAGCTGCTTTTCTGTGGTGGCATTTCTCTTCCCTCACTGCAGTTTAGAAGCAGCTAGGAGTTTAAACTTCAGAACTTTAGACTGAACTAAAGCTGACACTTAGTAACGTGTTAATTGAACTTGATTGTAATGAGGCGTGTTCACTGTTTGAAATCAGGGCTCTGCTCCAGGCACCCCCAGACACTGCCAGAATGTAGTTTAGCTGAGCAGCAGTGTGGGAGGCGGGAGTGCACTTCCGCATATTAAAAACAAATTCCTAGAGGAATAAAAAGAAGGAAAATGTAGACTTAAGGGAAATCTAGAGGACGTATACACTATTGCCACTGTAAAATGAACTAACACTACAGTTGTAAAGGCAAAGCACTCACCTACTTCATGCTCCATTTCAGGCAGGGGTTATGGAGTATTTGAAATAACTCTTGACTTCACTCATCTCAAGGCAGTTACTGCACACTCACACCCACAGAACGTACCTGTTGCAAACGTCTAGTAAAAAATCACTGACAGTGTTCTCATGCCTCTTACAGAAGTCTTTCTGGAAACTGTTTTTCATCCAGTCCTCAATGTTACACATCTTGACTCTCTCTGAATACCAGCAGATGGATAAGTGTTTTAAAGCAGGTCCCAGGACAAAATTATCCTTCTTTAGCTCCACTGGAGAATGAAAGTTCAACAAAGACCACAATAAAGGATCCTGAAACACTTCTAGTAGCTTGTGACATGTTTTTGCTAGATTTTTCCTACTGTTTTTGTCCAGAAAAGAGAAGATATGTAAAAAGCATTCCCGGTTGAGCTGGGTTATGTGCATTGCCCAGCAGCAGTGGCAGAGTGTCTTGGCTGGATGGAGTAATAGCAGTGCTGGGGGTGGGGTTCACACTCACCAGCAGGCTGTTGCACATATATGGTTGTGGAATGGGGTTTATTTTTGGTAAACAACTGGTGCAGAAGCTCAGAACAAGGAAAGGAACAGAACCATGTAAGTAGCTTGTGCCTCCTTTGTCCATGTACAACTTGAGTGTCATGAAATGCCTCCTTAAAAGGGATTTCCCCCCCCCGGCCTTGTAGACTCTACTGGAATTTAGGAAAGTTCTTGTGCTGAGTTCCTGGAGTGGGGTGGGACTGCAGCTACAGCTGCCAGGCGTATCTTTGTCGGTGTTTCCCATGCGGGAGATTTGGCTGAGCAGCACTTTGGTTTGGCAGAGTATACTTGCCTCTCTATTTGTTGTTTGAGTTTTCTGAGGTTGCACGTTTGGTTCATGTTCAACAACTGCTACATGGATAATGGAACTTTCATAAACACTTTCTTAGGAGCTGAAACATTCTCTGGGTGCCTTGAAGCACACACACGGGCTGCAGTTCAGTTCACCAGCCCCAGAGGTACGGACAGTTTCCTGCCCAGTTATTTGAGGCTGAGCTGTGATTCTATAGACAAAGCTAGCTGTGTCCCCACCTTCTGCAGGAGGGAAGCAATGACATAGAGGCAGCCACACATGGGAACAGCGAGGCAATGTTTAGTTCCTTGTGAGCTTGTGCTTTTAATGCCTTCTGTTGGCTTGAATTTCACAAGTTTAGCTGTTCTGGTTTTGTAGGTTTAGTTCCGTTACCACAGAAATCTTTTTTCCACTCTTTGGTGGAATAAGGAGATAAGAAAGTGGTTTTCCAGGTAAAAGTATCTGTTGTACAGAAACTGGAGAAAGCGTAGCAGAAAAAAGTTTTTCCTAGAAGAAAAATAAAGCTACAGCGAGGGCAGGTTGGAATTAAAAGCATTAAGCATCCCTTTAACTTTCCAGCTTGTGAAACAAAAATGCTTGGGATTAAGGTGTTTTATAGTCCCTTTCTGCCAGGTGTTAATACCAGAGAATAAATACATTCAACAAATCCATAAGAAGTTACAGCAAACAGCACTGGAGGAGTTTTTCAAGTGGCCTGCACACAAACAGTAGCTGGGAGACTTTATGCCATTTTAATTAGGAGTGTTTTAATACAGGACAAAGTTGAGTGGGACTCAATTTTACTTCCTCCTTCACACCCCAAGAACGCAGTTTAAAATTCAACTCTGAAAAACATGATCAGAACTTTGTTTGTAGTCTGCAACAATCATAGCTTGAGTAGTGTGTGTGTCTGAACACAGCTGGCATACACAAAGAAATGGCAATTCTTTCTGCTTCACTCTTTAGTTAGTAACTTTCTACTATATAGACAAAGTTGTGTTTAACAATTGCCGGTCTTCGTGGTTTTATATCCTTTGAAATTTAATATTTTCTTTGAAATGATAAGGAAATTGCTGTTTCCCCTCCCCCTGTCAATAACAGCTCTGGTCAATGCCACAAAAGGAACAAGAAGATTTCACATACCAGGTAATGCAGTTTACTGGAAAACAGCAGCTTAGAAGATGTGCCTGCAGGTGTTCTTCATTCTCGTATTAGCATTTTCAAATCTCAAGAACTTACCTTTGTTTTTGAGCAGGTTTAAACAGTTGAAACTTCTCAGAGTTACACATACAGGAATGCTATTTAAAAAAATACTAATTACCCCCCCCCCCAAAAAAAAAAAAAAACAACAACCAACAAATCAACAATCAAGCAAAGTTGAATGTCAAGGATGTTAGGATGGACTCTTGCCAGACAGAGGGGGCACACCACAATCTGACATAAAAATTAACAGCAGTTGGGTGGCAAGGCATTTAAAATGGAATGGCAGGTCCTCTTTGAGGTTAGGTGCTAAGTTTGGTAGAAGTGTTACAGAGTTAGGAACACTGCAATTGCTTTATTTTGTTTTTCCCAGAGCAAGGTACAGTATTCTGCCATTTGTGTTCAGAGCATATACACTAATGTTCTGCAAGCTTGTAGGACAAGAAGTTTCATTTTCTAAGGAAAGGAGACACTTTAATGGCACATTTTCCATAAACACACTATATGATGAGATATAATTCACATTCATCCTGGAAATGCTCCAGAAACACACAAGATGAGCACAGTCAGTAATCCTCACTGAAAATTACACACAAGATTTTAATGGTAAACAATTACAACTATGGCACTACAGTACTTGAGAATATCCTAAAGCACATTGGAATCAGCTGTCAAGGTGCCCATTACCTCATCAGTAAGACACAGACACATCAGTAATGAAACATTGCTGGGGGAACTTCTTAACACCATGTGTTACACTTCCCAAAGATTTAGTAAAATCTTCATAAATGGCCTCCTGTTTTTGATACAAGTCCACTATCTCTTCCTATCTCAAACTTTTAAACTCTCTTGCTGACATTTAGGAGCTAGACATTTTGCAGTTTTGATTGACATAAATATTGGCTCCAGTTGTATACGTGGCTAAACAATCAGTAATGAAAGGACAACCTTTGATTGGACACATTTTGGTGGAAAAAATGCAAGTCTTTGAACTGTAGAGAGCAGTTGCTACTTGCAGAGCAGTCTCAAGCAAGAAAAAAAACTTCTTGCCAGCTAGTGTGTACTACGATGAGCAGTAAGTAGAAAAAAAACATTTGGCTTAAATGAAAGAGATATTCCCCCCCCCAAGAAGCGAGTAGATAAATATAGGCTATACAAGCTAGGTTAAAAAGGTAATACTAGGCCAGGTGCAGTATTATGTTACTGGTTCAGTGCTCAGTTACTTTCTTTTTTTTCAACACCACACTGAATAGAATACAGTGGATAAGCAAAGTTCTCCACCAGGAAGAGAAATACTTGTGTTGCCACAACAAACTGTTCATACTGTCCATCTGAGTTTGCAGTGGGAGAAAGTTAAATTAGGAAAGGATTTACAATGTACTTGTTCCAGCAAAGCATATGGCTGAGTCCTGAGCAGCACCTGCTGCAAGGGCAGCCTGCTGTGATTGCATCGCTTTCCCAGACAGGCCCCACATGGCCCTGCTGGAGACACCAGTGCCCAGGACATGCGTGGGACACAGCAAACGGGACTGAAAGAAAATGCTCAAGTCAGAACATAACTCTGACCCAAACAATTGCTGACAAGTAGAAGTTGATTAAAAGAAGTGAATGTTGCTGAACATTACAAATTTAAATTTCTAAAAATACAGAAAGGCACATTTACATCACTGTTTTGCAAGAACACTGCATACACCTGACTACTGTAAGTTAAACTGCTGCTGGCCGAGATAATTGTGTATTTTAAGCTTGGCATTCTCAAAGGTAAATTCTAAAGAAATCTGGTCCAAGCAGCATGCAGAGAAAACACAGCTAGAGGTGGCATCTGCACAGCTCCCTGTGAGCAGCAGGCATGGCAGGAATGTGGTACAATGCTTTACCTGCTGCGTTTTCTGCTTGTCTTCAGTATCAGCAACCTATTCTCGTTGATTAGAGGAAAGACTGCCTGTAAGGAAGGGAAGGTGACAAACTATCTACAACTTAAAGAAATGACAAGTTCTAGTTACTGTTCGACTTAAGTAGAAGACAACATCCTTATAAATATGTCACTGTATCAAAGAACTCTCTAGTCTTAACCTGTGTGCATACTTCAAAAGCGATTAGCTATACTGAATGATTTCTGCAGTTTTAGATTTCTCGAATTTCTCCCTTTCCTGGTTTAAGATGCTGTAACGAAGCTCCCAAGAATGGCCCTGTACCAAATGCCTGACTGCAAGTTGTCCTTACCCTGGCCTGTGAACAGCCAGCAGGACCCCAGGGCAAGGCAGTGCTGTGCACTCCCTGTGCCCCAGGCTGCTCTGGGCTGCACTCCAACACCCCCCCCCGCCCTGCCGCTGTGTCCTTCGGGGGCATCAGCTAAAACAGGACTCCCAACTGGAGTTTTAGTGAACAGAACTGAGAGCCGCTGTTTGGTGGTGGGACTCTCCATGAACTGGATTTTCCTCTTACTGAGCTTTCAGGAGTGTCCAGCTCTTTGCCTGGTACAAGAGAGCCAGCTAGAAAGGAGAGACTGAGGGGGCAGATCTGAAATGCAGCAGTTCTCAAATCTCATGTCTTCTGTCATTCCTGGCTCTGGCAGTAATGGTTTTCCTGTCTGCCTTTCCCATCACAGTAGCTCACTTCCACTCATCAGCAGTAAAGCTAAAACTGGTTTGGGTTTTTTTAGCGTAGTCTTTATTACGTAGCCAGGTTTTAGAAACTGCACCATGATTCCAGTGTTCACCTAGAGACTGAACAAAAATGCCACCTGGGGCCAGTGTGTAAATGCCACAGGAGCTCTCTGAACCTGTTCCAGTCACAAGCACTCTTGGCTTAGCACTTCCCCTGTGAGGGCACTGCTGTGAGAGACTGAGCATCCTTCCTTGAGTTTGCATTTGAACTGATAGAACAATTTCATGCAAAGCACCTGCAACACCATCTGTCTCCTCCTGCTTCCAAGTGAACTGTAGCCATGGAGCAGACCTGCATGCAGAGCTGCATTTAGACCTATACCTGTTTTCACAAACCCCAGCTCTTGGGGCTGTACTTCCAATTCCCACTAGGAACTAAGGGGTTCTGCTTGGGATTCTACTGGCAGAAAGTCTCCCCAATTTTCAAGCACATAAGTGTTCATGATCCAATTTCAGGATGAGAGTCTAAACCAAGAGATGTCTAATGCAATTCAGGTTCAGTTATAAAACCATAAAGGGCAACATAATTTAGACAGGTAAAGATAATTGTTTAAATTTGCAGGGGGTAGGGGGCAGCGTATCTGACTAGTACTATAATTAAATTGCAGTTTTGATACAATTGAACCAACTGTTTATTTACAATGATTCCTGAAAGTCACGAGCCTGAATACACACCAATATAGCAGCAATTACCTGGTGTATTTAATGATGTTATATTGCCTCTCTTCTGCAGATAAAGGATGATTGATCAGAGGTCACTGTTTAAGTTTCTTGCACAAGGGAAAATAGTATGTGCAAACAGTTCCTTGATTTCAAGAGATTAAGTCATATGTACATAATAGGACTGAGAACAGCATGAAGTTGTATTGCTTTTCATTATTAAAAGCACATTTATCTTTCTTGTAAGGAGGACAGTTTTTTTGATGTAAATATGCCTTTAGAAAGTGAGAACTGAAAACAATATAAAAAAGTCAAATAACTATTTCATGAAACTATATATATAAAAATTGAGTTATCACAACTAAAGCAGCAAATCAAAATCTGCTGAGGTTTTCTGGTATAACTAAAAAAAAAAGTTAGTTTGTGTCCAAGTTCAGTAAGTCAAATGCTACCATTGACACAACAAAACAAAAACCCACAAGAGGAAATTGCAAAGTGCACAATGAAATTAGTAAGTCTTGGATCAAGTATTTATGAAAAATGGAAATGTTTGTCCGGTGGACTTGATAAGAATGCAAAGGAGGTATTAAAGTTTCTCTGCTCCAGGCTTGGCTTGGCGCTCCACATAGAAGAGGATGTAGGCCTTGGCCTTGCCCACAGTCTCCTCGTCAGTCAGGGTTACAGTACTGTCATTGAAGTGGAACCAGCGGCCCTCGTGCGCTGCATACGCTGTGTAGTGGCCAGAACCAACTCTGTGGAGAGGGACAACAGTCAGGGACACTCCTCACTGAGGCACCTTCTCCTGAGGCTAAGGAACTGCCAGCAGCCTGAGGAAGGAAGGTACCCACAGCCCTGCACAGCAGATGCTTCTCTTTTTGAGCTGTGGGGCTCAAATTCTTCAAATTAAAGTTCTACAAGAACACGTTGTCTTGTCCCTTCTACTGTTACTCTCAACAGATCTGTCCAGGGCTGTGAAAAGTTAAGAGACTCCCAGTAACGTAACTTCAAAATATGCCCAGCGTCTTCCCTGGGCATGCCTGTGAGCCTTCACTGCTGCTGCAGGAAAGGTAATGGTGATGATCACTTTCACCATATGCATAGTTGGGCGGCAGTTGTTCCAAGCATGCTCATACCCTTTAACATAAATGCAAATGGAGCTTCCAACATGAATAAAAAGAGGGAAAAATAGTCCTGTTTTGTAGTAAGGATTTCAGAATGAGACATTAATTCCTGGAAGGTCCTCTGACTCCTCCTCTTGGTTTAGGGCTTTTTTATTTGTAGAGGCACTAGACTATTTTCATTTAATCTCACACAGTCATTAACCCCAAAGGCTGCCAGGAGCATTCACAGGCCTGACTCTATTGGATCTATTGAAATTTATTCAGCTTAAGCTCCCTGCCAGCTTATAAACTATGGCTTATTTCCACCAATTAAAATACATGCTGTCGGGACAGAAACCCCTTCATTATCTCTGCATGTACCTGAGTGGGAGAAGGTCTGTGCCAGGAGGACAGGCTGGCTCCATGTACTCACCCTGAGCCGTGATGCACAACCACAGCCACGAGGTCATAGAGGCAGCTCTCTGGGCCACTGTTTTCAGGCTGTGGTAGGAAAAAACAGAAACTCTTCAAATGTCAGTAGCACCCTGTAATTTGTAATAACGATGTATGCCATGGAACAAATTCCTTGCAGGAGGCATCAGTAGGTCTTCTTACCTCTAACAAGTAGCATTTCATGTCTAGGCCTCGCAAGGGAAACTCAACGTATGTATCAACCTTGTTTCTCAGATATGCTGTCCAGTGAAAGCGTTTCAAGTGTAAGCATAGCACCTACAGGGGACAGTTAGAAAAGGTGTGTTAGAGGAGGGGGCTGAACTCGATGCTGGACACTGCAATAGCCAAGGGGAGGAAGAGGTCTTGGTTGAACCATTATTTCCTTTGACATTTTGTCACACTGTTATTTCTCATGCTTGTACCTTTGGTAGTTTCTGAATCCAGAATTTTTTGGTAGACTTCTGTTTCTTTTTGCATTTGTGACACATGTACAGCTCTGTCTCATCAAGTTCTTCCAGGTCTGTAAAACTGCGAAGACAATCTAGAAAAAGCAGATCCATCAAGTGGTTATTGTAACAGGAAATACAACAAATACAACAACATAGGCGTGCTCACGTGCTGCAATCATTCTAGTTAGATATATCTGAGCAGCAAAAAAGCTGTATATTTTAATACAATAACGTATTGTAACATGCAAACTTCCCTGAAAGCAGCTAGAAGTAGTTTGAAAGAAAAAACAGGCATGTCCAAAATCTCCATCTTCCAAACAAGATTCCATCTAACATTCAGCAAAACTGCTTTCAAATGAAGACAAATTATTCTCTAACATAGAAAACTCAACTTTTAAAGCCTGTTTGGCTTTTGATACAAAGTGAACAGACACAACAACAGGGTTTTGTTGAGTATTTCATAATTTTCAGCAAGTCTATTCACAAATCTGTAAAAACTAACATCCTGTGAAAACCAAAGTCAGTAAGAGTACTGCTGCCCAACCTGCTGGACTGCATTGATGTAGTTTAAATGCAGAAGCCCCAGGAGCCACCCTCACTGTGGGCATGGGCACATGCATCCGAGGACAGAGCCGCAGTGAACACCCATAGGGAACACTACAGATCAGTGTCTGGGAAGAGTGAACTACATTAGAAATGCTCTGATTAGAAAAAAAATCCTCTTTGGGCTGGTGTAATTCCATTAGCCAGGCACTCTTACCTCGTAGCGTGCACATTGGTCCACTATCTTGGTTTTTAGTACGTTTATTTCTGAACTGACTTGGAATATCTAGCGAAAGGTCTAGAAAAGCAATGATTTGAGAAACAAAATTAGGGGTGAGTAGAGCAACGCCTAGTCTTTTCAGGCTGACATGCTGGGTCTGTCATGTGACATCTAAATATATCAAGCTTCAGATTTAATTTTCTGCTCCAAGTCACACACTATTTGGAATACAAGAGGCAGCATTTCCTTACCTAGGAATGGGTCAAACTTTCTAGATTCAGTCCCACATATTAGGCAGTTGACTTCATTTTGAAGAATGCCTCCGAAAATGGCAGTGACAACAGTAGACGCTCCATTTCTAGACAAACCATATCAGAGAAGTACAGTCAGCCAAAAAGCCTGAACTGAATTCCCAACACCTGTCCAATGTTTGGTGCTCACACCTCCTGTTGTTGGCCGCGCCAATGAAACAGGGACTGCATGCTCCAGGCAGAATGGGCACTGCAGCTGCCCAGGGACACATCACATTAGTGTGGTGCCTACACTGCTTTATTTTGGACCTAAAGAAAGGGTGAACTGGGGGGCTCTAAGCAGATGCTCAAACTGAAGGTGTGGTGCATTTCTGTAGTGGAGTTGTAGAGTGGATGCTCACACAAGTCCAGGATTTTAACCCTGTAATTAAGACTTATCTGAAACAAAATTTTTTTCTTCTTTGGCAAGTCAAACATATTTTTGTTTTAACTCCACACCCTTTCTTACATGTGCTTTTGACTTTGAGCACATTTCTGCACTTCACTGCCAACAGCAGCTTAAGTTGCATTAAGACATGATAAACAATGTGCAAGATCAGCATTGTTCTCTAAGCTTTCATTACTCTCCTACTGAATTTTTTAGCAGATTATGTAATGGGCCTGCTTCTCACAGTCCAATGTAAAAAACACACAAATTTTGAGTTATATTATTATACACTACTAAGGCTTGCAGAAACCTGTATTCCTTGCCTGCGCTCCACCTGCATCTTTACATCTCATTTCAACTCTTCCTGACCAAGAGGAAATAGCTGCTCAAATGGACTGGTGCACAAGAAACATTCACCAGCCTATCTATTATTTTACTGGAAGCATTAAAGTGCTCTCACAAGAAGGGCAGCTTATCCCACATCACTGCGCAATTGAACAGTCCTTCACAAGATAAATTTACAGTAGATAGGTGAACAAAGGTTAAATTCTCCTGGGATTTTGACATCCAAAATACCAACAAAACAAAATCAGTTTAGATTTCAAATATATGTCAATTCTACAAACATTTTAAGATTTTTCTGGAGGATTTTTAAGCACCAGCAACACAACATAATTGCAGTAAAGAGCACAGTCTGAACTTTGTTAGGCTTTTCCTAACAAAGCATCTATAAAATCCTGCATCTCAGGCCTGCTTACTCTGTCCTAATCAGTATAGAAAGAAAAACTCAAACTCTAGTTTTCTGTAGGGAATTAAGGACTTAGGGACCAAATGTGAAGGCTGATCTGACAACTTGCCTTCCAGAAGCAAATAAAAGGTTTTCTCTCTTGTGAGAGTTTCAATCTAAGAGAAAACACAGCTAGGGCAGAGGTCAGAAAAACCAGTATTTTGAGAAATACAGAAAGAGGAGTCAAACACCCAAATTACACCTGTTTCAAGGTACACAGTAGCATGAAAACCAGAATTATGCATTAAAAAAAGCACCAACTGTAACTGTCAAGTGATACATGAGATGATCTGCTAGAAAACTGATTTCAAGAGCTAACTGCACTATGCAGTCATTTATCCAGGAGGTCTGCTCACAATTTAAACATCAAAATTGCTGGCCATCGTTTTCACTCCTGCAGCATTCAGGCTATCACCCTAAGACAATTACATTGTCTGGGAAGAAGAAAGAATTCCATGGGGTATAGAAAATACAGTTTCTTATTTCTGAAAGAGTAGTGAATTAAAATGTCTTTACAACTTAGCCTGTATGCTCACTCACATCTATGAAAACTGCTGATCTAAGACATTTCCTTTTGAAGGGACACAAATCATACAGAATGCTCATGTTCATAACCTACAGTTTTGTACTGCCTAAAGTTAGAAGCACTGAAGAAAACTTAAAACAAGGAACACTGAATCTGAAATTCCAGATCCACCACATGCAGACCCATGCAAAGTCATGAAGGCTTTGAGAAATTAAAAACCACTTCTTACATGCAACATATGTTGCTTGCAGACAGGTTAGAATTTTCTTGTAAGATTACTGAACGTGAAACACCGTTGAAGCCACCCTGGAGTTCCAGGTGTAGATGGTCCAAAAGATAACGCATGAACTCGTGGGCATCCTGTTGCTGGTATCCCCTTAACAGAAAAGAAAACAACAACAAAGTTGCTTTAGAGGTAACACACAGCAAGCACCAGGGTCACAGGAAAAAAAACCTTTGCTTCTTTAATACTACTGAGCAGACTTTCCATATGTGCTTGGTACCAAGAAAGTTTTCCAAGTAGCCTCTGGAAAGACACGGCAATGTCCCAACAAATTAAGTGATTTTGGTCCTTTGCATCTTGCACTGTCTGCATGCCTCTTGTGAGAATGGAGAAACCTTTAAGAATATACAATTCCTATAGGAAGAGAAAACAGCAGGGAGCAGCAGACACCGGCCATGTACCCATACAACACGCTGGGCCTGATGGAGCTGCCACATTGTTATCTGGCCTCACCAGCCCTGCCTGTGCCAGGGGCATCTCAGGACTGTGTCTCTGTTAACTGAAATACACAATGGATGGCAGCAGTGGCTTCTCCTCTGTCTCCTTTGGTACTATGTTTGATTTGTGCCTCAGCAGAACTGCTTTGAATCTCATTCAGACAGCGGAATATCCGTCCCTACTTTGAATCAGCCACAGATGAAGGTCAATATATTGCAATCTCAAACCTGGTAAGATTCAAAAGAATGACACCACAAAATGCATTGTTCATGTGGGATGCAGAGTAAGTATTTCTGAACTGGTTCTCACTCAGTCACTGATCCCACTCACTTTGGCAAGTACAAGTGTGTGTTTGTCTGTTTAGTCCCCTCCTCACCAAAGGCAGGAATTTAGTCTCTAGGTTTGTTTTCCACATGCATCTTTCAGCATCAATATGAAGTCTGAAATAATTAGGATGAGAGCACCATTTCTTCTAAGATGAGATCTACAGCCATGCTTCGAGTTGCACACTTCCCCTGCATAACTCATTTTCTGGGAGAGGAAGGTAATGGTGGGGGTATTTAGAGCATCTCTTGAGAATTTGGATTTGGTAGGACAGGGTTCCAGTCTCACATATGCTGTGCCATCAGCAGCAATGCTGCTCAATCACCATTATTATTTCACCACTAAGAAACCTTACTGAAAAGAATAGAGAAGCCATCAGGATAAAACATGCCTTTTAAGTGATTTAAGCTGAACCATGCATCAAATTCAATAAACAGCTGCTGTTCACTTGCCATTAAGCTGACTATTGAGACAAAGCATGACAAGATACATAGTGAAACACTGAAAGCTTTGTGCAACACTGACCTAAAAATGTGCAGGTCATTGTAGGCCTAAGCTACAGAAATCTCTACATAGCAAGAGATTTGCTCCACCTCCTATCCATTCTCATAAGCTGCTTTATCAGGCCTCTCCTTTTCCACCTCACTACCCTACCTAACTGCTGGCAATAACTGTCAGGTAGGAATGTCTGGGAGAGAAATACAAATGGGTATATAAATGCGAGTGCTCAGGGGAGGGAAAAATCCTGTAAGATTCATGGCAGAGTACCCAGAAGGGGAGAGAAATGCTAACAGACTCACTGCAACAGAAATATGCAATGTGAGGCTGATGTGCTTAGTGAGGAACATGGATGCGTCCAGTGAGAGTATTGCTAAGAGATAACAGAATAAAAATAAAAGATTTTCACCTTGTAGGATTACAGTAATGCTTTCTTCCAAACCAGCAGCTTTAAAATAAATCAAGGAGTCTGTATATAGACACATGGGCAAGCACTGCCTACCTTTTACAACAGAAAACCCAGCACCCGGAAACTGCTGTGCTTCAACAGGCCACAGTCCTGTACAGCCAAGATAGGGCTTATTGGCTGAAAGTTGTGAAGTAATTATATGTTCGTTAAAACAAAGTAGCAAACCCAAACTCTGCTTCAAAGCTGCATGTTAATTTGCAGGGCTTTAAAGTTGCTACAGTACCACAGGATTTGCTTAGTTTACTGAATACAGATTTTTTCAATAATCACATAAGTAACCACACTAAACAGCCACAGATTAAATGTATGGAAAGTATTTGCTTCAGACACCTTTTTGACATGAAATTCCTCTAAAAGAGCTTGGCACACTTGGTTGGCAACAAATAAATCTCAGGAATTGTTCCACATTGTTAGCTGTGCTCCTGGTGCATGTGTTAATACTTGCATAGAAGTATACTAATTATAGATGGAAAATTTTTTAGATTTGTTAAGATACATCATTATATAGATCTTTAAAAGGATACAATGATATGGACAATGCACTGTTTAAAATAAATTATGTTAAAGCCCTTCAGCAAAAAGCAGAGTTACTCTGACAGTCTGCTTGTATAACAAAACTCATGTCCATCTACATGAAAAATTCAAGCCCACTCCCAACACTTTTCCCCAGTGGCAAGAGGATGGGATATAAAGAGGATCTGTTACCAGGAAAATAGAGTACACTACTTGTGCAGCAGTAAATCAGCAAAACACACATATCGCAACTCAGCGTGAGGCTGCAGAACTGTCCTGGCATGCAGCACAAGAGCAGCCAGGGAGCAGGAGAGCCCAGAGGCCCTGCACTTGCCTGTAGTAATTACAGATGGCATCCTCTACTCCCTGCTGCAGTGTGAGGCGAAGGGGCACAGAGGGCAGCAGAAGCAGCAACTTCCTCTATAACCCTCCTCAGGGAGAGCTGCACCCACAGTCCTTCACTTTAACAACCAAAATCTCATTGGACTAAAACAACTGAACCAATTTCCAGCTGCCTCTCCCTTGCCCCACCACTTCAGGCTCCATAAGCACACGCCAAATTAGCTGGTGTGCGGCTAGCAGGCTGCTGGCTCCATCTTTCCACACATATGTCCATCTGCCTTCTCCCCATCTCCCAGGGACCACACAAGACACAACTGGAATTTCAGCATTGTTAGCTTTTAGAAGTTTCAACTAAGCACCGAAAAAATTCAAATCCCTGCATCATGTGGGACTAGGGACCTGCTAAAAGCAGCTGACTATTTTCCATTTGATTTTATGAGCTCCCTTATCCGTTAATCCTGGACATGCTCCCAAAAAACTGGGAAGAGGGAGAACCCCCCAAAAAGCACACTTTTTCTTTTAAAAGCTGTGACAGAATCCACAGTGCTGAAAATTTGCTTGAGGAACTTCAAGGAACAGGTTCCTCACTTGGTTAACAAGAATTATAGAGAAGCCTGTAATAGGGAAACTGGCCACAGACATAAGGGATGATATTTCTTTGACTAGAATGTTGTGGTCATTGCTGGCAACTACTGGTATTAAACTTCCTTGATTTTCATAAGCTAAATGAAACATAACTAGCTGTGTGAATAACAATGAACAGAGTTGTGTTGTTTGGGTTATTCATTGAGCAGATGTATTCACAGCATCTCTTCAGCAGTGCTAGAGATATAACAGGTAAGAGGACATCTTTATTATGTGAGAACATGGAGCAACTGCAGTGGTTTTGGTTCCCTAATCTGACTTTTTCAGTTAACACACCAATTTATGTAGTGGGTTTAGCACTGGCCAAATGCCAGTATACTCACTGGAATTATTTATTCATTTTTTGCTTGCACTCAGTAGAATTATTTATTCATTTTTTGTTGCAGGATAAGGATTAGGAGGAGAGCAAAGCAGGCTCAAAACTTTAAAGGGTATAAAGAAATCTTTATTAACCAAACTAAAAGAAAAATAGTAAGAAATCAGAATAAACCTTCAGAACACTTCTCCCTCCAACTCTTCTTTCTTTTCTCTCTGACAATGTAAAGAGACAAAATTTGGTATTTTCAGTCAGTTTATTACTTTTAAAATAATCTTTCTTCAGTTTACTTGGGGAGAGAAGTATTTCTTGCCATGTCATAGAGATTTTTTCACAAGAAACAGTTCCTTCATGGTTTTAATTTTCCACTAATAGCAGCCACCCGGAAATTTACAATTGTGAAGTCTCTCCTACATTTGGTAGTTTTTTCACAACTACTACCATGGGTCATTTCAGTTTATTGGGGTGAAATTTTAAGGATGAGCTGTTCTAGTACAGAAACAAAAGGTTTCTTTATCTATTTCTAAGAAACAGACGTCTCTTCTTCTATCCCTGGGGCAAAGTTTTTAATCTCTTTCATTTCATCTCTAAGCTTTTCATCAAGTTACAGCTACTTCAGCATCTGCTTGCTTTAGTATTAGTGGTTCTGCTCATGGCTGTGGTTAGAACACTACATCTCTCCAAGGCATTTTATGAGTTATAGGGAAAAAGAGTCTGATGTATTAATTGTATCTTCATCATAGTTTTAGAAGAGAATTTTAGTTTAAGACTAAGGCTTTTTTTTTTTCCTTATTTGGGCTTTGGCTCTTTTTGCTTATCGATGTTGGTTTCTTTATGCTGTTCTTTTTATACACTTTTAATTTTCTTTTTTTTACTTGGGAGAAGGGACACCGGCAGGTTTGTTTTTAAATGGAATTCTATAGCACTGAACGAGTTAATTTTATTTGGGCTTTACATTAGGAAATGGCTTTTTGTTGCTGGTCACATGATTTCTGCCAGGCAGTGGCTTTGGAGGCTCGCAGCATTGCTTTCAGCTGTTTCTGTTCATCTGAATGGGATTATGTTGTTAACAGTGATTTCACAGAGGCATATTTTGCTTTTTTAAGCGGTTTAACAGGGTGTCAATATTTCAAGTTAGCTAGTGGATTAGTTTTGTCAGGTCCAAAGGAAGCTGTTACGGTTTTTATTGGGAATTACTTCCATAGTTGGTGGATTTTTTCCTCAACTAAAAACCAAACTATGATAAACTACAACAGCAACTTACCTTCTTCACAATATATCCTAACAGGTTTCAGTGCTCCTTTGAAAGAGTATCGGGGATCAGGACAGGGAGGCCTTTGAGAGGAGCGATACTTGGGTTTACTTGGGTAACCTTTTCCACTTTATCATCTGTTTTGTTAAGTATGGGCCCAAAATGCTTATTATGCACCGGATTTTTCTGTTATAGCCCTTATATTATGTCCAGCTGGTGACTACTGTATTTTGAGAGAATCAAGGAAGTCTCAGCCAGTATGTTTGCATTTAGTCCTGTATCTTTTTTAATCTGACTACATCATTTTCTTACTGCAGCCAAGTCTGGGTTCTGTCAACACCCTGCGCTTGGCACTTACCAACCAGTCAATAGCTTGATTCCTTTGGAGCACTAGCTCAAAGGTACAACTACCACTGTTTCTCATGCAAGATCTCTATCCCCTCTGAAACTGCTACATGTGGTAGAAGGGCAGAAGGAAAAAGCAAGCACTAGTGATGAACACAAAGCTGTTGATCAAAGCAAAGATCCTCTTCAAAGCACATCTGTAGGCATATGGAAAGCTGCACAGAGTGCATCCTGTGGATGCAGCCCATTTTAGAGTAGGACATCAGCAATATGTGGTTGCAATCAAGAATACTGTTATGTTTAAAAAAACTTACCTAAAATTTGGCATTATTTTCCAAACGACATAAAATAAAGACTCTGGACTAAATGCAGTTTGGCTTCCTTGCCATAAAGCACAGAGTGTCTTTCTGAATTCTTCCACAAGTGAACTGTAAAGAAAGTAAGAGCTGGTGTTTAATGTGTGTTTGTTTACAACCCTTAGAGGTTTACTTGTTCAATGGTACAAGTATTAGACATTAGCTGGGTTAAGACTGTAACGACTGGGTAAATATCTTTTCTAGTAGCTTCAAAGATTTTATGTCCAAAATCCTAACCACAATTGTTGAAGACAGATTTGGAAATAATATTTCAGAAGTTCAGGATGGACTCATGTGAACACGTATGCACTGTTTGCCATTTTAGTGCAGACTCTGCTAAGATCATCCTTTTAATGCTTGCTCAAGCAATCTACAGCTCATCAATCACTTACTCCTGAACTTTCTGTAGTAGTAGTCGCAGTAAGTTGACTTGCAGTCACAGCTTCATGACCCTATTTTAGCTGGAAGTCAGTAGCGTATCTGCAGCACATATCAAGAGGACTTCTTAACATGATTTAACATGTCACACTCCAACACTACCTGACTGCCTCTCCCTGCAGCATCAGATCTGTAACAGCAAGCTGCAAGTGGTAAGAGTTTCTTTATTTGTAAACAACTATTCTTCTGTGTCCCCTGTGAACTGTGCAAGATCAGAAGTGTCCAGTGGCCCCAGCAGCCCAACCTTGCTGTTTCCCGCACAGCTAAGAGCTCACAAGGCACACACAGCTTACACATTGTTATCCCCCTGGCTCCTGGTGTGGTAAGTTCGCCGCCCTGCCGTCTTCCCATTCCTCAGCTCCACTGCAGGCAACTCTTTGAAATAACAGCAAAACTGCTGAATGTTACTAGGAAAAATGGAATAAGAATGAAATCCTTAAAGGGCAGAGAAAAAGGATAATATTATGTATTCTGGAGCTTGTTCTTTGAAATGCATAAACACCGCATGCAGTGATACAGGACAGCAATCACAAACAGTTCAAGAGACAAGAAACACTGTAGCAAATACCTTCGATCAGTAACCACGCAGATCCACAAATATCACTGTCATCCCAGCTTCCTAAAATAATTACATTTTGGCCCTGCTTTGACTAAGGGATACCCTTCCAGACTGAGCTATCATTTCCTACCAACGAAGACTTGCATTTGCTGAGGAAGTTAACTTATTTTACTGGCCTCGGCAGTGAAGGGGCACTCTCCTGCTCTGCCAAGGACACGGCACGTTTCCCCTGGAATGCTGTACCACAGCATGTACCTCACACAATGAAACACAACTTTATCAACCCACGCACACCCACTCTTGCAAATTCAGATAACGCTCCTGTCCAGTGGGAACATGCCAAATTCACCTGCCCAATGCTACAGCACACAAGCCCCCTGAGAGTGATGGGAGAGCTGGGGAAGGTACCTGAGTGACTGAAGGATTGCATTCATGAAACAAGTATTCCCCAGGTTCCGAAGGCCTGTGGCACAAAGGGCAGTGGTGCTTCCCTAGAATGAGAACAGTTAGGTTACAGAAAGGTTTATCACTGCTTCACCACTTCCCCCCCTCCAGAGCCACCACTGTTGGATCAAGCAAAGATCTGAACAATAACCAACTACACCAAGTGCAGCTGCAAAGCTAAAGCAACCACCTCAGCAGCTCAAACTGCCCTGAAGCTCCATCTTGACATGAAAACTCTTACTCATTCCTGTCAAAAGAAAATGATACTACGTCTTTTCCCGTGCAAATAAATCTAGAACAGGACAACACAGTTAACTGCAGGCTCTTATTGCCAAGGATTTGTGTGTACGCATGTTAAATATTCACACTCCAACAGTGTTCAGTTAGAACTGGGCAGCAATTTCCCTACAGTGCCTTTGAAAAATTAAAAGTACCAATCCTCATCTATCTTTTCCCATGTCTAATGTGCACAGTGTGGCCACCTCCAGGTTGTTTTCAAGTCACCAGCACTAGTCTGAGTCTCAGTGGGATTCTGTGATGGCCAGAAGGGTTTTTGAAAGAGAAGAAAACAGCACTTATTTGGGAAATAAAACAGTCAAGTTAGACTGTGCAAAGAAGAGGCAAAGAGTTGAAAAAAGAGAAGCAAAATACACACCATTTAGAACCTAGAACAAATGAACCCAGAGATGTGCTTGCTTTTTGTCAAATTATCTCCAGGGTGAGTGGGGAGGAAAGGGGAAAAAATGTGGACAACACTGCATTTATCATTCTAGAATCTGCAATATTTGGACACATTTCACTGTCCACAAAATACCACACTGGAAGTTCATCAAATTTCTGGGCATTCTTCATTGTTCCAACAGAATTTAAAAGCTGGGCTTTTAAACCATTTAGTGTCTCAAAGTGCAAATACCACAGTGTCCTGAGCACAGTATTTTCTCCCTCTTGCCGCAAGTGGCACAGCACTAATGCAGCATTGCCCCTGCAGTTCAAGATAAGATTCAATATGCTAACAATAAAAAATAATCTGTTGTTAGAGGCAATATTGAAGTATTAATAAGACTGACAAAACAGCACAGAGTAGGAAGAATAAAAAAAGCATTTAGTTCAAGCTTTCTAAGTCTGTCTTGTCCTTATCTAAACGTTGCCTGGAATTTTTATTTTGGTTTTAACTGGCTTTCAGTTTTCCAGACAATGAAGTTGGGTACTGCCATAGCAAGAAAGCCCCACTATTTCTCCCAGGCTACCTCAATCTCTGCAAGATTGGGACAGTGCAGGAAGTTCAGACAGCACATTCAGACAAGCCTAAACTGACTGTAGTAGGGCATTTTTAAAAGTAACTAAACCCTTCTACTTAGTTTAGTAACTAAACTAGGCTTTGCTCTACCCCAGGCTCTTATTCCCATTCACATCCCCTCAGGTAGTTGTTCCTATGGCTGAAGGATCTGCTGCTCCAGCTCCCTTTGGTGACACTGCTGTCCCACAACCCAAAAGCTCTGCTCCATCTCTCCCCCATTTTCCCAAGGGTAAAAATGAACCAGTTGAATACAGCTGGGTCAGTATCTCCCCTCTCCATCCTCAAATTCTGGGAGAAATTATGAAAATAAAAAACTCCCGTAATCCAATCTGTGCAAAAGAGACATCTGACTTGTGACATTCTTTGTTTGGAAGAAATGATCCAGCCCTTCAGCCATCTAGCCAAGGCTGGATCCTCCTCTCCTGGGTGTTATCCTGCAGATCTGAAGTTAAAATAGCAGGAAGATAAATGGAGAAGAAAAGCTTAAAAACAGTCCATAGTTCCTATTGAAAGCAAGTTTTACTGAGCTCTTTTAAAAAACTGGTAACATTTTTTACTTTTTCAGAACAATTACTCTTAGCCTCCCTCAAGAATGTACCTCTTCCTTTGCCTTCTGCACCTGGAACAATAAAAACCCCAAAAAACCAAAAAATTACAAAAGCTCCTTGCCTCCTCAGTAAAGCAAAGCTCCATCTTGACATGAAACCCTTCTGAAGCCCAGGAAAGTTCAGTCTACATCAACAGAAATGCAGCAGAGCATCAGCCATGTTTGTGTGAGAAGAGGCTTTTTCAGGTGTGTGGCCAGAAGATGCTAAAGTGCACCAAGCACAGTCTGGGTCTAGGCCAACTATAAATCTCAGCAGGTTTACAAAAACCCTTTAAACTCCCTATATCTGATCTGTTGTACTTACATTTACTTTCAATAACTTGCTGTTCAGAGATGAGTTTTCCAATAGTTTTCTTTTCCTATGTCTGTCTGATGTAAAGGCTGAACTGTTGGAAAGCAATTAAAAGCAGTTATTTACCAGAAAAAACGTATTGTGTGGAATGGACCAGAGAAAATCCATTCATGTTCAACAAAGTGATTCCATTTGTCACCAGTCGTCACTGACAGCAAACAGGCTCCCCATTGCTGCAGTATGAAATTGGCTGCACTTCCCTCAGGGCACAGCCCCATGGCCCACCAGTGAGTTTACACAGGATGTTCTGCTCAGGGATGTTTTCCTTCAAGAGTGGCCTTAGTAGCAGCTACTTGTCATCTAAAATACTCATCCTTCTCCTAGGTCAAAGAAATTAAGTTCTTCTGTCAGGAAAATAATCTAAGCCTTTAAAAACACAACTTAAAAAAAATCAGGATGAAATTAAGTTACCAAAAATCAAGAATATGTGGAATGTTAGTACTTGCGTATTATAGCTGACTTCTCTTACTTAAAGAAAAATACATGAAGTCCTAACATTTGTGTAATACTAAGTTACAAAAATAATTGCTTAGTCTTTTGCAAATCAATGGAAATTAATGGCCCCTCAATTAAACCAGTTGATGATTTCTCTCTAATTTGATCCTACAATCATAAATTGTTTTAGGATTTGGTTGGTAGGTTTTTTTCCTTTTTCTTTCTTTTTTATTAAAATGCCCCCCAAGCATTCAAAAATTACCATTACACAGAATGGAAGCCTCCACTGTATCTTTTACCCCTCTAAGAAGTTAGATTGCTTGGATGTTTCTAATTCACTTCTCATTATACTTAAACATCTTTACATCTCATAATGTACTTGACAAGACCATCAAAAGAGGATGGAAAATAATGAACATATTAATATAACCTACCAAGTAATTGATACACCTAGCTCAGGGAGGATCCAGAGATTTCCCCAGATCACAGGAATTTCGTAGCAGGAGTACTACGTGAACTCAGAGGCATTTTGATGTATATGGAAGCACTGAATGCACCCATATTTCTGCTTGGCATTAGGTAAGATTCGGGCCAACTGTGCAAACACTCTTTGTCCTCTAGGACTGGCTACAGCACAAACACCACCCAGGATCAGATTATCTGCTTTCCAGTGGAACAGCATCAGACAGAGGCAAAGGAAAAGATGTCTCTTCTGTGCAGTTCCAAGTTCGTAAGTCTTCTTGATCTTTTTGCCAGCAAATCGAACTGTACAATTAATATGAAGACTACTTCCACCTGCACTTCTTGAATTTTTCTGATTAAAAAAGCTGGTTTTTTGACAAAACTCTGACAACAGAGCAAGACATACGATCATGATCAATCAAATCCATTTGCTCTGCACCGCTGCTTCTCAGTGATGAAAAGGTTTTTAAACAGTGTCAGATACACAGAAGGATCAAGACACACGTAATTAGATACATATACACATATGAAACAAATACAACTTCAATGATGCACTATTACAAGTCTGCCCAAGGAAGTCTGGGTGCAAACAAAGTACTTACTTTTCCAAGTTCTGTAGGTGCTCTCTGACCTTCTGCACCAGGCCCAGCTTGGTATCATTGACTACAAAATCATCACAGCGATAACTGCAAGAAAAACATTTTTCAGAATATGCAAAGCACCTCAGTGAAGCAGATCAAACCACACAAGCCTATGTGTGGAAAGCACAAAAGAGATCCAGTGAAAGATGAGAACTGGGGAGCACAACACCTCACACTGAGCTTGGTTCCCTTTGAGAAACCCCCTCCAGCAGAAGAGGGTACAGGAACCATCTTATTACATGGGTTTTCTGCTACTTTAGTTCTCTATTAGCAATCAAAAGCATGATATACTGCCTGGTCCAAGGCAGAATTCTAGTTCAACAAAAACTGAAACAGTGTAACGAAAAGCAGACTCAGTAGTCTATCCACAGATTCATCAGAAAAGACTAACTGACCCCTGGTAAACAGAATACAAAGCTTTTATTAATTTTTAAAATATTTTAACATTGTAAGTTATCACTGAAACCTGAAGTGCTGAACAGATATGTACAAAACATAAAACTGTGCTACTGAATAAACACCAGGGAAGAGGATGGACTAAGAGATCTCTTGAGTTTTCCAAAGTCAGGCCAAAAGTCTGTGGCAACTTGCACCTCATGCTTAACCACAAATATCATTCAATCACTCACCAGTTTCTGTACATACCGTGAAGTGTCAAATTACAGCTTCAAATTTTGGCAGGCAAGTGAACAAGTGAGGAAAACTAACTCTGGATATGTTTAATATCAGAACTGTAGCTATGTCTCTCCTTTCCCTTTGGCACAAGAGTGACTCAAATGCAAAATACATCATCATCATCACCTCAGGCTATTCCTAATGCTGGAGCAGATCCACCTTTGCTTCCTAATTTAATGAAGATACTGACTTCAGGCACAACTGGAATTCACAACACTCTTTGTTGCATAAATCTGCAGGTATTGCCAGTGTTACTTCATACTCTACATTCTTGAAAAGGCTACAGAGTTGAGAAAGTAAAGGTCCTTGCCACTAAATGGAGCCTCTAAGATCAGAGTGTTCAGTACCTCTGAGTTTTCCGTCTAAGAAAAGAAATTAACAAGACACCTCTCAAGACATCAAACCATTGCACACAGCAGTTACGGTGCGGCAGCAGCTCTCTGGCCACAGAGGGCAATGCACAACCTTCCCAGGCACTGTCCTGGGGAAAGGCTGTGAGAAGACCAGAGAAAAGAGCCATAAACATTTCTTATTTTCACTTGCTGCATCTGTTGTTGCGAACATGTGAAATGTGTTATGGAGATTTGTTTACCAAAGGGTGGTTTCTTAATTGGCCAATGGCGATGGTGTTTAGACTGAAGGACCAATTGGGTCCACCTGTATCATGACTTTCTGTAAGGGCAATGGGTTTCTTAGTAAGTATAGTATAAAAAAGTGACTGATCAGCCTTCTGGAATCATGGAGTCAATGCTAATTATTACCCAGCTGAGGGCCTGCAACAACATTATGGGTACTTACACAAGATCTAGAAATTAGTAAGATTACCAGTATTTTTTCTTTTACATTTTTAAAGATTGCCACAGACTAAGTTAGTTTGGAAGGGGGAAGAAGTCCATTAATGTGCTTATTTTTCAGCCACATCTTAGGTAGTCCTTGTCAGCTTTTTCAGCTACCTACAAAGACCTAATGAGGTGCTCCTGCATTTGGCACTCTCACAGGACCCAGCTCTCAGGCCAACACTCAGAGCACACAGGCTCAGTCAGCTAATACACAGCGTGGGACTCCTGAGCAGGGGCACCTTGGCTGCACTAGCACAATCACACTGCTACTAATGCTGGAGTAGCTACTGTTGAGAAAGCAGGAAAGCAGGGGATCGAAGCAGATACAAGCTCACTGAAATCCTCAGTGAGAACTTATTGCTGAAAGATTATTTCATTGCTCCCATGCCCTGAAGATCACATTAACCTTATTTTTGCACACCAGTTTAGCACTTGCCCCAAGATGGAAGAATAAAACCAAATACATTTACTAATGTCAGGGTCTTTTCAACACTGGAAAAGTAATTGTAAGTTTCCCTTAGAATCAAGACAATCCTCTGTTTCTCTTTTTAATAGGTAGGTTTTTTAAAACACCTCTCTTGCAACACTGAGGATTCAGCACTACTATTAGAAATAACAGCATTACCTCCAAACTATTTTGCATAAACCAAGTAAACAGATTTAGAAGTAGTCTATGTTTTAGTAACTTAAATTTGCTAAGCCCACACACCTTAAGGGTAAACTGCTGAGAAATTACTTCCTATATGTGAAGCTGCCACTCAAAACAGCTGCTTAATTTATGATCCTCAGGATTATCACAAATTAACAAACACCTTTTTTGGATACAGTAGCTCTAAAACATACTTTAACAGCAACGAGACAGAACAAATTCTATACCTTGCAGAGGGTCCCTTATATGGCTTAGCATAGTATTCTCCTCTATACACTCTACTTTTAGTACCTCTGCCACCTCCTAGCCTCCTTTGCTTCTAAAATGGCATTAAGCCAGTGCTCTGGGAACATGAGTGCTTACTGCTGTTACAGTGCTTAGGAGGGACAGAACTTCATGCTGTGTTTAAAAGCCCTGACTAGATTTGAAGAATTTGAAGGATAGGAAAAATTAAGAAAACCCAGGTTTCCTTAGTTATGCCAACACCTTATATGGATAAACAAAGAGCTCAAGTTTTACTGTCTGGATAAAAGGCTTTTTACTGTTCTTATTTTCACTGCCTATAGAATGCAATATAACAGGACTAAGCAACCTCATTTTCCAATGCACCAGCACAGTAAGTCTGGTTTGTTTTTTAAAGAGAACCCTCTTCACAGAGACTAAAAAAAAATTTTTCTATGTCCTTGACAGTTGGGTTATTTTTACACCAGCCAGGAACACAGACACCCCTGACACAACTGTGTCCCTTTAAGGGATAACAAGGAGGGGAATGAGAAATCTGACCTGCAAACTGTGTCTGCGATTAAATGAACAAAGGAAACATATTATGCAAATATATCAACAGGGGAGCCTTTCTTCTTCAGTGCCAATTGTCTGCACTAGCACAGAGAAAACCAATTTACAACAGTCCTCTTTCAGGAAAGTTGGGTTCTTACACGTATCATTTTACTTCTTGTGCACAAAAAAATCCCTAACACAGAATGAGAAAGTACCCTATGACAGTTTGTAGACAAAAAAGATCTGTACTTCTTACAAACTCTTTGTGTGTAGTACTTTAGAACTAACTGAATGGCTGATTACCTCCAAAAAGTGGGATTCAGGACTCTCTCTCAGCAGTTAAGGTCTCAAACATAATTTAGTCTGACTGTTTAGTATTGCATCTATTGTCTCAAAAGTGACCAAAGAATCAAGAAGAGTTGTACTCTCATAACAAAATATTGACAAATTCTCTCAACTTTTCCACTGCTAAAACTGAGCGGTTGAATAGGAGAACTGAGTAAGCAAAGAACAAAACCCTCCGGAAAGACTGCATTACAGGTTATGGCATGGCCAAAGGAAGGCAAAGGATCAAACACTGCCTTCTTAGAAAGCCCACACAGGCCTGCTCACTGATACTATCATGCAAGCCAAGGAACACAGTAAACTGGGATCCGTGGGATAACTGGAATAAGAGCATCATACTCAACTTTGTGCAGTAAACAGAACTGCACATAAAAATATAAAAGCTGGCACTGCATCAAAATATCTGCATTATTTTTACAGTAGAAATAAAATTCAATTAAGTCTTACGATGTTATTTTATTGACTTTCAAATTATTGAGGCAGCCCATCCTGGTAGCATAAAATACTCATCTTTACATAAAAGTTCACTTAAAAGAACCACCATGGCATAAACTCAGGACTGTCTACTGGATTCACATCTACACTGCAGTTCACAAATAGGCATTTCAAAGCTATTGAAAGCCCATTCACTCTCCACAGTACCTAATTATGTCTCAAATTTACCCAACTATTAGCTTTAACTGGCAGCAGTCTCCACAGCACTGTCCAAAATAAAGGGGGAAAAGTTGATCTGGATGCCTTCTGTTTCATCTTTAAACTTCTGTGCTCATTTCAACTGGACACAGTAACAAATTCAAGTATCTTTCTCTGATTATCATGTGGGAAAAACCTGAAATATCCTAAATGAAAGCAAAGATAAACTGCTTTTGAAACTTGTTCACCTTCACATTAGCACAGGAGTTATAATTTGCTGGTGAATTACCCATACAACAGGAACTCCCTAAGGCAAAGCTGGCTATAACTAGGTTCCAGTTCATCCACATATGACTCAGCCCTCAACTACAGCAGAAAAGACATCACATGCTGAACTGCTTCCGTTCTGTGCTCCCACAAACACACACCTCCCCAGGTGCAGGTCTGACTGCCCTGCCCAGCACAGCTGGGGTCAGTAATACATTCCACAGCCCCCAGTCTGGCTGCTGGCATTTTGCAATGCCCACACAGGGTTTGGGATAAGGTCAGCAGAGTGCTCAGACTTGCTGCTGTAACTCATCAAGCCTCAGCAAGTTTGGAACACTATTTGTCATAATGAAGATACAATCAGAGACTTCAAATACCCTGCCAAAATTCCCCCACAGATTATCACCTTCAGAATGACTGGAAGACGGGGCATAATTCAAACAAAACAAAAAGCCACAACTTAGAACTCAGCTGCTACCAGTACTGACTGGGAAAGTGAAACTAGCTTCTCACACCTGTTGCAATGCTGGTAACCTGTGCATATTTACTCCTTGGAAAAATTGACTGTTTTCTCATGTATTCACACAGGAGCAGATAAAAATACCGGTCATTAAAATAAAATGCAAATAAAAGCAAAACTCCCCTACATCACAAAACTACTCAAGCCTTTAGGGTATGCTTAAATAGCTACAGCTGCTTCCACCATCTGAACAATTTTTGAGTTGCTCTGAACAACCTTTCTTCAGGTGAAATCACGTAACTGAGGTTTTATTTGCAGGGAATAAAAATATGTGTTACAGAAGCATTCCTCATAAAACTACTTCGAACAGACTTTTTCCCCTAATGAACTACCCAAAAGACACCCAACTATTTGAATAAAATATCCATTAGAGCAGCCACATATCCAGTAATTTTACAAGACTAAACAGGGATTTCCCCAAGATTTACACAGCTCAAATCATGCTCTGCCACACTGCACAAGTAACAACACACATAGGAAACCATGGAGCAGCTGCAAATGGGAAAGCACGTGTCAACAGGTTTGCTTAAGGGGGAAGAGGATGGAGGATGCTGAGGCAAAAACCAGTGCTTTCCACTGACTGTCCTGTGGTGAATAAAGACCATGGGGAATCTAACATTAGCAGCATCAATATTAAATTTCCCTAAACAGTGAATATCATACTGCAAGAACACCACAGAAGGAAGCAAGCCCAAGCCACTGCACTGCTTAAAGAAACATTTCTGACTCTTTTCCTTACTCTTGCCAGAGACTTGATGCTGCTTCCCAACAGGATCAGCCACTTTCCCAGACTCATAGAAAGTACATGCACAAACACAACTTGAGTTCAGATCTCTTGGGCAGGAACTACAGTGTAATAGTTTACCTTCTGACTCCTGACAAATAAAGCACATGTGAAAGGCTCACCAGCTTCATGGAAGGAGCAACACCAAAGAAATAGCTTTCGCAATTAAGAGGTTTGGGTCTTCACATACCCCAAAGCAAAGAGAAGAACTCCAAACCCCACAGCATTTATTTCAAAAGGTTTCTTCTCTGTTTAAGACATTTGACATGTGAGAGTTTAGTTACAGCCAGTAACTGTACAGTGCTGCAATACACATGGAAAAGCAGAGTGTTCCAAAAAGACAGATCTGGAAAGCAAAAGATGAAATGCTCAAAAATGTGTGTAATATAATGCTGCACAAGAGTCTGATGTTTTTGCCTTCTAGTATATAAAAAACTGTCAAATTACAGTGTTTAAACCCTTACCAGTATGTACTGTAACTACTGCAATCCATACACACAGTATGCTGAACTTTCTCCTGTTTTTCTGTTTTCTTATGATTGGTCATAGGAATCTGTGCATCTTCATAATGCTTTTTTGCATGGCCATTCACATATCTAAAATAAATGTAAAAGAAAGAAGTTTATACTTCTAAACAGGTAGTCAACATACATTAAAAAAATAGGAATAAAAAAGGCATCCAATATTTACAACAGCATTAAAAAAGACAATTCATTTGTGTGAAAACACTGGCCAAATTTTCTAATGTTTTCTCCCTTTACTCTCTTCTGTGGTCCAAACTGGCCCCTCCATCTCCTTGACCAAATCCCAGGATCTGTGCTCCTAACAGACTAATGCACTTCCACAACTGAGAAAATCCTGAACTCCATTTCCCCACACCTGTAATGCACTTAGTTCTCTGTACTGCCTTCACATATACTCTTCTTACAGCTCTACCTTTTCTCCCCCAGCACTTGTGTTTGGGATCCCTTTAACAGAGTGCTGACTCCCATTTTCAGCTTTCCCATTCTGCAGCAGGATTTAATGTTACAGATATCGAGTTCATAAACTTGGGCTCTGGAGCTTGTGGTTACATAAGGGAATAAGAAATCTAAAATCCTGCAGCTCTTTTGCTGACACAATGAGGATTTTCATGCTCGAAGTCTGATATATAGGAAATTAAGCACCTTTAATTAAAAAAAAAAAGAGCCCTAAGGTATATTTTATCTTCTCATTCAATTATTTTCCATTCTAAGGATTGGAGCTGTTTGGAAAGAGAAAAAACACCTGCATAAAATAACTGACTCAATATCTACCAACTGCACATAAGAAAGGCTATTTGGAGACAGTAGTAATTTTTTTTTAAGACTAGTAACAATTAAAATATTCCAATTATTTATTGCACACCATGAAGTATCTCCCTCTCTCTTAGCTCCCACCAAGTAGAAATTTATTAAATAGATAAATAGAGGGGGGAGAAAAGGGTCAGTGTCAAAAACTCTTAATAGGACACATTATTAAAACTGTAGCACTTAGTGATAGCCAGATCAAACAACCAAAACCTGGAGTTCATTCAAACCACTTTAAAAGACAAAATCACTATGTTTAATAATGCTTTCCCAGAATACCAGCATACCAGCACGGATGTTACCCAAGAGACGAAAACATGCTCACATCTCAGATAACTCTGAGAAAACATGCTCACATCTCTGTCTAAATGTCAATACTAACTGCATTCCACTAATATGTGCATCTCAAACATTTATGTAGCAGCACATTTTCTACAATTATCCTGACATATAAATAACAGCATTGACTGTATAATTCCTGCACAATTTATTTGGTGTACTTCAACTAATACAAACATCAAGGTGAAGTCAGAAGGAATTCTGATGGCAGCTACTTCTTACATTCTATGGCAATAACTTTAGGTCCAAAACTATACTACAGTACCTTTAAGGTATTTTCAGTCTCAGCTGAATAGTTGCTGTTTCTCTCAAAAGAAGGTGTGCCAACTTGTGGCTTTGCAACAATTCTTATTGTATTTATCTTATCACAAAAGAAATATCTTCCACAGAATGGAACGTTACAATAACCTACTAAACCATCTGTTCTCCACATGCTTTTTGAACTGAGCAATCAAATTTACTGGCCATTTTACTTAAAAAACCCAATGAAATAAAACCCCCATATCTTGAATATAATCTCTGGACTTCTCATAAAGTAGAAAGAACCATGTTAAGCACAAACATACAATGTTAAATGAGACAATGAAAGGTTTATTTCAGGGAAATTTTGAACAAAGTGCCTCAGAGTCAAGCAACAAAGGAGAAAGATAAAGGTGTGATTAAGATTTGCACACTGACATATACCCACCTTCCACAATGGACACTCGAACACGTCAGACAGACCCAGGGACTTTTATTTGACCGGCACACTATAAAAGATTTTTTAAAAAAAGTTGTCAAATGAATGAAGTCTACTTGATTTTAAAATACAATACAAGAATATCACAATGACAAAAACAGTGGCAAACCTTCCAATGTTTTCTTTTGGCTTTTAATAACAGTCCAGTGAACACAGGATAAAAAGCTATGGCTCTTCTGCTTCATAAAACTTGTTCTACAAGGAACCATTTTAAAGAAGATATTGCAAGAAGTGTGGCAATCTGATAAAGAAGCACACAGAATAAATTACTGTGCAATACATGTTAATACACACCATTTATACAATGTGTATTCCTACGCTACAGTGCTGATATAGAATTTATCCATAATGACTTCACCCTCAGTCCCGCACAAGCATCTGAAAGGTTAAAATGTAACACCAGTGCTGTGCTTCACAATCTACTCAGCACATCAGAAGAGGTTATCTAAGTTTTTGGCTGTCATATTTTAAGTGTAGAAAATTTAAAATATGGATATTTTAAGGTAAAGGCCTTAAAAAAAAAAACAACAACAACAAAAAAACCACCAAAACCAAAAAAACCCCCAAACTAAAACCCCAAAACCAAAAAAAAAAAAAGGGGATAAACACTAAAAAAAGCTGAAACACCATCCTACCATCCCAGGGTAGGGCCACAGAAATGGGATATTCCAACTCTAATTCCAGCCCAGCAGGTCACTGAAAGAGGGATGCTACGAAATACAACACTTAGATTTGAATGAAGTAAAATTGTTAACAACTATCCATTATCACAGAATTTACAAACATGATAATACACTTCCAAATACCCAACTAATATGATGAAAAAATTAAAATGAAATGCTAAGTGCACTGCTACAAGGGCAGAAAAAAATAAAATACAACTTCGATTATCCCCAAAATACAAAAGGGTATGATATCAGACCCATAAATTTTACACACCATAAATTTCTGCTACTTGGAACAGTCAGTGAAAAGAGTCACAGAGGAAAGAAAAGGCATTGGGAACTTGAGGGTCTGTGAGACCAGGGGGTAGAAAGACAAAGAGAACTGACCCTGGTTGTACATGTAAATTACTTATATTGTTATTCATTGTGGGAAAGCTTGAGAACAGTCCTCCCTTTCTGGAGTCACACCTTAAAACAAGAACTGAAGCAGCACAGAAGCTGCTCCAGGGTAGGATCATCTGAGCAGGCTAATTCAGGACTCAGTTCACCAAGCTACAAACCATGGTACATAGTAAACTGTTAAGATCCAAGACTATCAGAGAAAACCAAGCTAAGAAAAGCAGTTTCTTTATCGAATTAAATGTTCATTAAAAAGGAAGTTATCAATTTTGATTCAAAAGAGAACTGACAAGCTTAGCTATTTAGAAGAGCTACTACATTTTTCCACTACCAGATGTTACCTTTTTGATTTAAATCAGGTGGGAAAAAAAAGAGTACACCGCTTTTTAAACAATTGTTTTCTGTATTTGAATTTATTATTACAAATAGCTGTTGTATTTCAATTCAAATACAGAAAACCAAGGCATGTTTAAAATGAGACTGTTACTGCGTTACCTGGGGGAAAAAGGCACATCCTCCAGAAATAATTTATGAAGTAACTTCTTCAAACTCTTTAGTCAAGACTCCAGAACTGCTTCCTTCAGCTACTTTACTGGAGAAACAGATTGTCTCACAGGTCTCAGTTATCTGGCATTGGTTCTGCAAAACCCAATAAGTCTATTTCTAAAGCTGCTTATTCCCACAGCTGTGATGGTCATCTTGCAATAGACAGAGGGCAGCCAGGTAGAGCTGTTTTGGTTTGCATTTCAACTCAGGAACATGGAAGAAGTTTGTCTAATTTAACCAAAACATTACCAAGAAACCCAAAATTTAACACTGGCAAACAGAAGAGAAAGGGAAAGATCTTACAAACAGCTATTATCAATTAAAAATGGGCTAAAGGAACCAGTGGTCTACCCTGATACAATATTATTTGCTTGAATTTACAAACAGCAATGTAAAGTATTAACCAGAAGAGAGAAAAACCATTCATGCACTTAATCTGTGCTGTGTGAAGAACACTACTTTACACTTTCCATGCCAGGAACATAAAAAGGTCTTCCTAGGATTAAAATCCTAGCAGAAACTTCCCATTGTGAAATAACATGTTTGCTTTCACTATGTTATCATCTACACATGGAATTGGTTCTCAACTAGCAGGTCAAAAGCACTATGATGGAAACTATTGCTCCTACTTTCCACCCCTACCAGACAATTATAATTTCACATTCAGGTACTTTAAATACCTGTACTGCTTGTTTGTCAAGTGTTAAATTATACTGAAGGAGTGCTCATTCTGCAGGTTTACGCGTTCTGCACAAAGCCAGCAAACAAGTCCAACCTCTGCACAACACCAAAAAAAACTGCATACACTAAAATTTTCCATCTTTCCTATCAGAGAATAGGAAAAGATGGCTCATTTGTTTACTTTAACTTTTAGGAAGAACTTTGCCCCAGTTGCATCACATCAGAAATGTGTAGTTTATCTTCTGCACAAACATCTCCACCCACATGGAAGTGACTCCCACTAAGATTAAACACAGAATCCAGTGTTAAATCTGTGACCTCCAATTGCTCTGTTCTCAGAGAATTACACAACTGATTTTTTAAGACATGGCTGGAGATTGCATTCTGTATTTCTCTGGCTCAGCAGATAATTGCATTAAAGCCTGGCTCTCCAGGCATTCCTCAGTTCAGATCCTGAAGCAGTTATCATCTTACTACTTTATAAATTAAATTAGACTGGAAGTTTCAGGCATTACTTAGGACTCTATCAAGACAGACAAGCACCATGGAATGCAAAGCAAAATCACAGTCACTGTCCAGAACTACTTATAATCTAAACTAGAGGTAGACACTTTGGCTTCATGTATAAAGACATTGCACATTATTCCTTTCAGATGGGGTACAGACATGAATACAGTAAGCTTCAAAGTAGGCCAGAAGTGAGAGTGATCCATAGCAAATCCCTTTTCAATTTGAAGAACATTACACAGCCCTGGAAGTTGACCCTTGAAACAGATTTGGGTGTTCTGGACTTTCAGGTCACACACACTAAATCATAAGGAATGATTTTCACTTGTATAGGTACCAATATATTGACTCCATAATCAGTTTTCCAATTGGGAATTTGGAGGTTTGGTTTGTTTTTCTTTAAGCACTACTTAAAAAAAGAGAGGGGAACATTACATTAGCCTCCCTTACTTTGGATTAAAGTTATGTTCACACACTGTAGCCCCATTAAAAAAATTATCTGTCTTATTTAGTGGTATACAGACCAAGGAACATTGGCTGCTTTCTCAGCTTGGACAAAAGTTTGGCTACTGAACAGTTACCAACTGCCTCAATTTGCTGTATTCTTAGAATAGATTCAAGTGGTCAGGCAAAGACGACACTAACGTGTCAAAAGAAAAGGGAAAGCAAAGCTGCAATGCCACAATCTTATCTGAGGCTATTTGCCACCTTACATCAAAATCATCTTAGTTCAGAAACTCAGAAACACTTTTTTTTAATCATGTAATAGGAAGAACTCTTTTACAGAATTATTTCTCTACGTAAAACCTGAATACTGATGTGTTACACAGTCTGCAAAGCCCTCCCTCAATGAAGAGGAATTATCAATCCAGCCCCAGGAGAGTAAAGACTCATACCTAACTTTGGGAACACTCAGAGACGTCCACGCAGCTTCCACTTTTTGCAAATCACCCGGATAAGGTTATCTTCTCCTTAAGTGACCTTATAAGGTCACTGAGTTATGCCAAATAGAATGAGCAAGATACAGCTAATGAATTTGGTGTTCTCTCACCACAGGGTCCCCACCCCATCCTACCCCCATGATCATGCAAATATGTACTTTTCGTGCTTGATGTTTTTTTCTTATTGAAAACTGACTCCAAGTGCACTCATGTGAAGCATGAGTGCTCCTGGCAAACACTCATTTCTTACACAGCAAAGATGCAAACTGTCACTGAAGGAAAGTTACAGCTATGTAAAGTATACAACAGACCTGTGGAATGAATGGGTTTGTTTAAACAGCACACTGCATAGCTGTAAAACTGGTAATAGAAAAAAAGCAGCAGGAAAAGGAAGAGACACACAGGAATCAGTTTTTATAAAGCAGCCAAGTTCAGAAACCTGCAAGATGCAGCGTCTGCCAGAGATCTGGCAGCAGCACAGCTATGTGACTGACACAGCGTGAGTGACCCCGAGCCAGAGCTGCTACAGAATTGTGCTTACAGCAACGGTTTAAAATAGCCCTTCATTGCTACACTAAAGAAAAGGTCACCAAATATCAGCACATTAAGAGAAATACTTTAGTTCTTCTGTTAAAAGCACATTGACTAGAAACAAGATTAGGGTCACTAAACTATTTCCAGTAGTCTCCACAGCCTTTACCAGACAGCCTTTATCAGCCTGGGCTCAGCTCTCAAAAGGAGCTGTAGCAGCACTCCCATGTTACTGGCCCAATTATAGACCTCAATAACACAGTGACCTGCACAGAAACATATCCGGACTAAATGACCTCTGGTCAGTTCACTTTATGCTCACACAATGGGTCAGCTATACCAAAACAAGCTAAACTGAATTAAAAAAAACCCACTTTTGCTCTACTCAGGAAGAAGGAACATATTATTTACAAACTTGTGGTATCGGTGGTACACTGACACTGTGCTGGCAAAATAATCCCACAAACACAAGCGCTTGGTGACAAACAAATATCTATGCTACATAAGTACAGCATGCTGTATCATGTGACACACATGTGCCTATGCAAAAACCCCACAATAATACTGTTACAAGAAATGGACTACTTTTCCTTTCCCATACCTTTATCTTAATTTTGCCTTAAAAATCTCTCAGTATCCTGTTTAATGATGATTTAGTAATGGGACTCCCATTTTGCTCCTTAAAGAACCTAACAATTGCAGCAAAAGAGAGCCGGGCAGTCTCCACTAGCAACATGTGAACAAAAAAGCAGCAACAATCCACACACCAAAATGAGAAACCCATTCCTTGTAAAACATGAACCTTTTGCTGTGACACACCAGGCCTAAGGAATGAGACTGAAAGCTACCTTTTCCAAGAATATGGAAGTAAAGGTGTGAGAAATTTGCAAGCAAAAATCCTGGTGACAAAAAATTCTGTACAAGTATTTAACCAAATTTACAAAAACCTCTTTAGCAATAGCATTAATAGTAAATGCAAAGATTTTTCAGTCAAAGGATTGAAAGCATTTTTCAGAAAACCCATTTCTATTTTACAGGTAAGAACAAGAGATTGAATCTTTTACCAGCATAGATCAGAACTGAGCCTACTAGCCCATACACCTTAGTCTTTTAAATTATTTTAACTGCAGCCAAGGGTAAGATATCCCAAAAGCCATCACCCTACACAAAATTTGTAAGGTGATCTGCCAAAACAGCTCTGAATTGAACACACAGAACTTTCCATATGGAATATACAACAGGCATCAGGTGTTTGAGAATCATCCATGAAAGCTGGTGTTCTAAGTAGGGAATCCTCAAGTTATTAACCTATGAGAAACATCAAGGAGACAAATGCATTGGATGTGGTCCCTCCTCTGGACTTACATGCTAGAGCTGCAAAATGGTTCTGCCCACTGCTGGAATTCACAGCTCTGGAACTCTCTCTGGATGAAGGCACAAGTTTCTTCAAAGACTGAATAAATCAGCAGAGGAGTTTTCTCCACAAAATGCCCTTTCATTCAAGATGTGAACATCCCCACGTTTAATGCATGTACCCCCTACCCTTGAAAGACCTTATTTACAGACAACTTATAAATGCTGAGGTAGCACTGCCAATTTCTTCCCATGAGTAAGTACTTCTTTTGGGGAACAGTGAGACAAAACAAGAGACCGAGTGAAACTTTCACCCAGCCTAGCAGTTACAGCTTTCACCCAGGCTGCAGGCTCCACAGCAAGGAATATCTATGCACTCTACATTCAAAATCCACCAAACAAAATGCTCAGTTATTAAAACTGAAACTGGAACCAAGGATTTTCCACCAAGATGAATGGACCAAATCACAACATTTGAGAGCCACATGCACTCTTTCCTCCTGGCCCACAAACTCACTTATAAACCAGCATATACAATAAACAGCATCTCAAGGCGAAAATAACAAGTCTTCCTCATCACAGAACATCAGTCAAGACTGCAAGGTTTGTGGATACGTCCAGAATCAGACACTCTGGCACTGAAAAAACCATCTTATTACCAGAAACAAAGAAGCCTTAAAGAACACAGGTATCCTCCAAGGTACATTAGTATTTTTACCAGCAGCATGTAAAAATGCCTAGCAGGCAATGTAAGTTCCTTACTACTAAGTACACATACACCAACACAACTGATCAGGTTCCTAGCTTCTGACAATCATTTGTGTATTTAAAAAGGCAGTTCCTTCAAGTGTACACACATGCTTTATTATTATCTGACCTTACTGTATGTTTATATTCAGGAGGAATCAAAAGTACTGAAAAGACAGGGTAGGCCTTAATACTAACACCATCTTATCATCTAGGAACAGGTTCCTCAAAGTTAAATACAGAGTTAAATGTGCATGGTTGTTGACTGTAGTTTTTTTTCTGTTTGGGTGGGGAATGTTTAAAGCGTATATGCATTTGGGAAAAGCATCTGCTCCATATTTAAGAAGGCCAGTGAATTCGGGGTGAATAACTGTAATGAAAGTCAAGTGACTGAAAAAGGAAGTAAATGTTGCAAGAGTATTTTTTAACCCCTGAGCAGATGAAAGCCCCATTCTAAACAAAGAATGCAGGAAAAGGAACAGGCTTTGAAAACTAGTGAAAACTATGAAAACTTTGAAAACTATGTTCTACACTTAGAAGCCAGCTGGTTTTACTGTCCAGGTTTTAAAGAATACTCCCATTTGTTTTTAAACTTAATTTCAAAAAGTTTTTCTTTCTCTCCTTCCCTCTGCCCTATTAAAAGAAGTTAATACATGCACTAAATTTGCTGTAAACTCTTAACTGTTACAAAAAAAAATTCTATTTAACAATATGTTGCATAACTTTCATTTGTATGACACTTCACTGCATATTTTAGAAAAACAGCATTCTAGCCAAAATGAAATCAGACAGAAGGGGGGAAAAGGTTTTCAGTTATACTATTTAAAATGCTTTGTTCTAAAATGAGCTAACACACACTTAACTAAACTAAAAGTTAAGAAAATATTAAGGAAATTTCAATTACATTTATATCAAAGCAAGAGAACCCATAAGGAAGCAAGTCTCCTAGTAAGCATTACTAAACATATAAAAATGTTAACACCTTCTTTCACAATGAAGAAGTCTCAACAGTATCAAGTCCTAGCCTGACTCAAATCACATTCAAATATAAGAGAATTCAAATAAAACTCCAAAGAACATTTAAAGAAAGAAAGAAACAACCCTCACTTGCAGCTATGGGAAAAAACCCAAGTTACTTCCCCGTCTTTATCTTTCAGCCAAAATCCAAAAGATCGGGTTTCTAGTGAGAAGTAATTTAGTAATAGTTTGTGAACTACTATTTGTGCTCATGCATACCTGTACATGTAGTTTCCACCTCCTTATGCTAAATAAAAGCATTGCTCAGTCTCATAGAAGAAATTTCACATGGTTACAGTGAACCATTCCCATTTACAGTGGAAAACCACACATAATTTAGCTATACTAAGCAACACTTGTGTGAGAATATAAAGCAGGGGTAGGTGCCTAACTACTATTCAATTTTCACAGAATAGGTAGGTCACAGAAGTGCCCAACATATTCCTAACACTAAAGAATGTTAGAGAACAAGGTGATCAGCTTCATAGGCCTGAAATTCCCTTCCCCACACTCAACCACACTGGCTTTAGTTCGGCATTTAGATTATGCAATCAGTATTCCACACTGAGAAACAGGGATATTACAAAAATGCAGGCGTTTGTGTTTGCCTGTATTCTCAGAGCAGTGATGGAAAAGCATACAGGGAGGTCAGGAAAACTACTTTCAAGCAGTGTAAATAGGTCCCCAGGAAGTGGCTGAACTGGGGGCAGGAGGTGCCAAACCCAAGTCAGTCAGGTCACTCCCAGCAGAGCTACAGGAACACCCAGAGTTCAGTGTACCACTGCTCAGGCAGTGTGTAAGGGTAAGGAAGGGAGAGACAGCATCTGCGCTGCCAGTCACACACAGACATTCGGCTCCCCGGCCACACCACCGCCACTTCTGAGAATTTCATCTTTCTGTGTCCAGGAGAACGCAGACATGGCAGCTGTTGATCTTCCTGCACATACCAGAGAAATCACATCCTACCTGAAAGCGTAGGGAGAAGTATGGAAGGACAACTATCAGAAAGAAAACAATAGAGGCAATCTCATCTTAATGAACAGGCAAATCCAAAAGCATTTTTTAAAAAAATACTGTCTCTATTTCTCCTTCACACTCTAAAAACATTTTAGAGTTGTTTGGCTACTTTGATAATTAATTAGCATACAAATTTAAATACATATATTTTAAAATTGACTGCTTTTAGCCTTCACAGAAAAACAGATATAATTTCTCAGTGTAGCAGTAGCATCCACCAAAAAAAACCAAAACCAAAGTTAGCAAATCTTTATGTTAGAGCAAGACACATAAATGCTCATTTTCAGTGAGCAGCCAGAAAAAACACAGCAAAGCCAATAGTGTAGTATCATTTCAGATCCAAACTTTTTATTAAATTGCACTTTCTAATCTTCATGGAATATTTTAATTAATGGCTTTTAATCACTTTTTACCTAGGTAAACAATGTTAGTTAAAATAGAAAGCAAAGCATGAACTAAATGAAGTGAGTGTTACTGATCAAATAAGAAATGGCTCAAAGCTTAATATAATTTCAAACACTGGGTCTGAAACTTTCACTCTGTCAACCTCAGATACACGTGACAAAAAACCCCAAACTAAGTGAGTTTAAGTGGGCCAGCCTCAGCAACTTGCTATGATCAGACAAACAAAGCATAATGCACTGATATTGTTTAACATCTGCATACCCTGAAGAGCTTGGGAAAGGCAAGTGAAAATCATCCTGCTTACACTGAAACCAGCTGTAATGAGATTTACCCTAATCTGAGATAAATGAAGAGTCTGCCATGTACACATGAGTGTCTCATCCTGCTTCCACAGTACCAGACAATCCTGGTCTCCTTACCTGCCACACTTTGAAGAATCATTTCAAAGCACTGAATACTTACAACAGTCAGTAGTAAAATTTGCCCTTCAAAGTTGATCTTCAAAATCATAATGAACACAAGATCTAGTTTCTCAAAGGCAATGTATTAAATGTCTACTTCTTTCCTCTGAAGCACCTCTTCCCCAATTTAATGTTCAAATTTTGTGATAGATTATGATTGTTGTGTAGAGTAGAAACAAAATTTTCAGAAGAAAATCTACAAAATATTAATCACCAATTTAAATTTACTGACTTGTAAAAGATACTAAGCATCTGAAAGACTTGCTTCTTTTTTGCAATTAAAAGAAAATTTCCATCTAACTTATGAAACCAAAATTAAGACTTTTATCCTATCTCAATAAATGCGTATCTTCTAACAGAACTGGTTCCAAAGCAGTGTGCTCTACCTCACAGGCCAGGGTAGCTGCTGACCCCATGGTCAATTCACACATCAGTAACCAATTCAAACAGGAAAAAAAGCCCCCCGATTTTAAGGAAAACAAGACCGAGTCTGAAAGAACATAAATCTAACAAGCTAACTTAAAACAACAGCCAGGGAATGAATCTAAGAAGATAGTACAACCTATGGAGTTACTAACAAACATTCCTGCATAGCAGCAACCCAGAAAAATGAAAAGGTGAAAGAGTATCCAAATTTGAAATTAAAGTTACTAAATAAAAAGGAGTAATTTTTAAAATATATTTACTTTATCATTTAAATTTCAGAATCTGACAATTTCCAGGGCAAATTAATTTTCCATATATAGGGTGACAAATAATCCTCACACACACAATACAGACCATTAGGTCCACACATTGTCCATGATCTCACCCTGAGTTTACAAACAGAGAACTGAAGTTTTCTTAGGAATAAGGTTCTACCTACCCCTCTCCAGTTTCAGCAAGTTTTCCCTCCTCCTACATTACAGTAATAATGAAAAGACAGAAGAAATCAGGACCTCTAGTAATAAAACTGGAACAGCAGACAGAGACAGAAATACTTATGGAAATGGAGAAGCAACACTAAGAAGCAGCTGGGATGAAAAAGAAAGCCAAGAGGGTAAAGTCTGTACCTGTGCCTTTACACTATACTTGTTTTGGCACTGACTGCAATGGTCCAAAGCCAGAAATCACAGTGTGGCAGAATGGCATTACTTACCCCAATGAAAGCAGAACAGTGAGACTAATTTAACTGAGAAAACCAAATCTGTTGGGGGGTGGGCAGGGAAGCAGCAAGCAAAAAAAACCTATCAAAAGCAGCCTGATCCAGTGCAGTCATATTCTTGAAAGCTCTACTCAGCTTAAAACATTTGATCTCAAATCTAAATAAGCACTCAGGGATATCTGGGGTGATTCTGAAAAAACTGAATTCACCAAATATTTTAGTAACTTGAAACACACACAAAGAAGGTCGTTAAACTCAGCATAATCACTAGGCCTCAAAAAGCCTAGGCCTGTAAAAATCACTAGGCCTGTACATGAGGCCTCAAAAAGCTTGCTCGTGCTGGCCTTCCTGACTTTCATACTCCCAGTGTCACTTCCAAATACCACAATGTATGTTGCTGACCATTGGTGCAATTACAACTCTTATGCAACAGAAATCAGAATGCAAAAAACTGATGTCGGGCACATATATTCAGCTTTTGCAGGAAACACCAGTCTACAGCCAGAACTGCTCTTCAATCCTTAACAAAATTACATTCTTTAAGGAGGAAAAAAGTATTCAACTGACAGTGATCTGAAAAGCAAGTTTTAAGCATCCTTCACAAGTGCAATTCCCCTTAAAAAAAACCCTCAAAATCAAAGAATCTCTACTTCAGCAGATGCAATCCTATCAGTCCACAGTTGTTCTTCTAAAGACAGAACTTAAAATTCTACACTGAACAACCATTGAGCCCAGTGAGAACAATCGATGAATCTTCAACCACACAGGAAAAAAGTTGGAAAACTGCTCCAGACTTCCACAGGTGTGCTTAGAAGACTGCAATCTTACTTAGGTGGGGAAGGGCTCCCTGTGGTTTGATGAGTCTATGAAAAGCTGTTGAGAAATACCGCATCTGAGCTGTTCCAGAGTACTTTTCATAATTACATGATTTGCACAACAGTGCTGAAGGTGTGGCACATCATACAAATGCAACAGCTTCAGTCTGTGACACAGTACTGCCAGTGCCTCCAGCTACTCTGCTTCCAACTTCAGCATAAGTTTCAGAAATTAAAATGCGTGGAAAGACTGCACTCCAATTGGAATTAGAAGATATCTGCCCACATTATTTCACATGACAGCACTGATTAAAAGCCATTTTCAGTTTCTATACCATTTCTACTTTGCATATATATCTCTTCCTAAATGCCCAATTACAACAACAACCTACCTATAGATCTGGAAAAAAAAAAAAAAAACAACCAAAAAACATTTTGCACTCTCTTTTGATAATTTTGAAGCCTCTCAAAGAAAATACATGCTGATTTCTGTACTGCTTACTGTACACAGCAGACTGACTGGATTAAATACCCAGGGGAAAGCACACCACTTTATGGATGGGAGGGCCTTAAACTCTCTGACTTCCAAACTACCTAACAGGAACATAACAGAAGACGTAGAGACACTTCAAAATGAACATTATTAACTGAGAGCAAAACCGTTGATATTTGGATCACACCCTTGCTGGCAATGCTTCCTCCCACTGCTTTTTTAAGAAACTTCCTTCATCACAAGACCTCCAAAGCAACTCTGGCAGAAAGCTTTCAAGGGAAACTTATTTAGGCCATCGGAGAGCAGCTCAGGCTGCATACGCTCTCCTCTAACCGACTTGCTACCTTCAGTAAGGCTGGCTTCCAAATACCAGCACCAAATGCAACACTCCTCCAGTACACAGTGGCACAATATTCAAGATCAAGTAACAAAATTAAAAAGTGCCTCCATATTATCTTGTGAAGTTATTGTTGCAATCAAGAGTTTTTGTGGAGAGACGAGGAAAAGCTACTTAACCAGTGTACATCACTCAGCCTGGTACTACAGCTCCACAAATCTCTAGAACCTCAGACAATGACAAAAATAGCCACCAGCAGTCTGAACTAAAACTCACTCTCCAACCTATTCTGCAACATTTTGCTACCACTGGTACAATCAGGTGGCTGTCAGAAAGTTTCCTGGATCACTATCCTTTTCTGGAAAGGTCAGCAACAATTATGAACAGGACTGACAAGTTCTGAGCCAGTTTAAGACAACATACTTGATGAGAGGTGCCCTGTAATTACAGACTGCAGAAAACTGCCTTCCAAATATTTTTCTACAACTGGGACACCACTACCACCCAACAGATCTAAAACCACACAATCTTAGAAAACAGCATCAAAAGTAATAGAAAATGCATTAAATTTTGACAAGGTACTAATTTACATGCAGCATTTTCTGTTTAATTTTGGATTACAAAGTTACATCAAACCCAGCAAATAAGACATAATATCTAGTGTGACTTGACACAAACCAGTATTATGTATCTTTAAAAAAAAAAAGTCACCAAAATGAGTACAAACAAGAAGACAGTACTCTACATACTACTAGGCAGTTAATGTAGCAATAATCACACACTACTAGCTGGAAGTGAGAACTAAGGCACTACAGCTTTACTATACTAGTAGAAATGCAGCAGGTATTTTTAAAAACCCCACAATTTCATTTGTTTTAAATTAACAAGAGCCTGCTGTTTTTTCACTGGACTGCTTTAAATTCAATGTACCTAGCTTCTCTAGCCACTTGTTAAGACTTCTACAGTTATCTATGCGAGTACTGTGTGACTTATCGTTATTTTCTTAAAAAGCATTACAAACAAAAAACTCCCTTAGATACGGTGCCATCATTACACAGTTCCCAAAAAGCCCTCCTACCTTCCTCCTGCCTCAGTACTGTAAAATAACGCTGGTGATTGCCCTGCAGTTGGCTCTCCCTGCAAGTGCTGGTTCAGGAGAAACTCCTCTGAACACAAAGAAAAATTTGTTCTAAGTGCTGGACTTTGTTGAGAAGCAGAATGCATGGGAGGGTAGCCATAAACTGGCTATTATCTTAAGCTATGAAGTTATATTAATACCTCAGAATATCTTTTTAGTTTTGGTACTTTTATCTAAGTTCTCTGAAGGGTGGTTCCCGACTGCCATATGCTTGTTGTTGACAACTTTGCTTACCCTTGATATTCTGAAGATAGCAGATGGACTTACAGAGTTAAACTTCTTGTCAATAATTTGTTTGTTTTTGTAAAAAAACATTAGGGACAACATTTTTTCCTGTACTTCTCCTTACCTTCTAATCATTTTCCCACATGACTCCACTGTAAAGTGTACACCCTCTAAATCAAAAGCATTACAGAGAAAAATAACTGGTTTTGCAAAAGGAAGCAGAAATACTACCACACCTTGGCTCCCGGAAACTGCAATCAGGGAACAAGTTAAGTAAGCAGCAGCCTTCCCACACCAAGGCATTGACACTACGAGACAAAGGAGAACCATCTTTCCTTAAAAAAAAAAAAGGAACACCTTAAAATACATCCAGCCCTTTAGTGGTCCCCAGTCGGTCATTCCCAAAGGAGACTTTCTCTCTTTCTCTCCAGTGACTACAGGCACAAGTCCCGCTACCACTCTAAGCAGGGCCTACTTCCCACGTGAAACCGATATAGTTGTGTCTGCTCTCATACAGAGCACAACTGAACGCAACTACAGCAAATAAACAACGACAGCAAACAAACAACGACAGCAAACATCGGGGGTTATCTGTGTAGAAAGCTAAATTTAAAACAGCTGGCGCACGGCACGTTTAAAGGGAATGCCCTTAAACAAACAAGATCACTACTGAGGGACAGTAGTGATGACAGAGTATTTGCATTCTTAAATCAATGAGCAAAATAGTAAAAAAAAAAAAACGTGTATAAAAAAAAAAAAAGGGAAAGTAACCTCAGACCAATTGAAGAACACACTGACCCTGCAGTTGGTAGCGGCTCCTCTCCCCTCAACCGCGGTCCTGGGACAGAGCCGAGCACGCAGCTCCTCCGGCAGACAAAAGGAGCGCGACCCCGCAGAGCTCCGCGACGTCGGCCCCGCCGGGACAAAGTCCGCTGCCCACCCCGGGCCGGACAGCGCTACGCTGGTAGCACAGGGCAGGACCGGGGGTCGGAGAGCAGCCCCCGCTCCTGCCTCGACACGCGGCTTCCCCGCGGGCGCAGCGGCGGCTGGAAGGCGCAGCGCCTTCAGAGGGTCCCGCGGAGCGGCCCCGGCGGGTGGGGGCTGGGGTAGCCGCCCGCCCCCGAGCCCTCCCCCCCTCGATGGGCGCCCTCCCGCCGCCGGGCAGCGAGGACAAAGGAACAGCCGGGCCACCTCGGGCCGGGCGGGCCGCGCAGCGCAGGCCGCACTCACCGCTGCAGCACCAGGAGGAAGGCGAGCCCTGCGGGAACTTGGCCGAGTCGGGCGCGATGCAGACGCTGGAACCGAGGTGCGGGCACTCCATGGCGGCCGCGGCGGAGCGGAGCGGGGCGGGCGGGCGGCTCCTCGCGGCGTTACAGCGGCGGCGTCCCGCGCACAACAGCCATCTTAAGGACGGCCTCCCGCTCCGCGCCGCGCGCGGCCGGGCCGGGCTTTACGGGCAGCCGCCCTCTCTCCGGTCCGCTCCGCGCGCCGCTCCCCGCCAGCCGGGCTTTGCGGGCAGCCGGGCGCCCCAGGGCAGCGGCGAGCGGCGCGGCCCGGCCCGGCCCGGTCCGGTCTGGTCTGGTCCGGCCCGGTCTGGTCTGGTCTGGCAGACAGCGAGCTCCGGAGCACGCGGAGCGCTGTGGGGTGGAAGGACCTTGAAGAGTCATCCGCTTCCAACCCCTTCCGCTGGAACTGGTTGTTCTAGGCCGCATCGAACCTGGCCTTGAACACTTCGAGGGATGGGGCATCCACAGCTTCTCTGGGCATCCTGTGACAGTGCTTCACCACCCTCACAGTAAAGAATATTATAATAGCTAATCTAAACCCGCTGTCTTTTCAGTCTGAACCCGTTCCCACTTGTCCTCTATCACTTCATGCTCTGCCATATAGTCATGCCCCATCTTTCCTCTAGGTTCTCTTAAGGTACTGGAAAGCCAGAGTTAGGTCACCCTGAAGCTTGTCTTCTGGCTGAACAATCCCCAAAATTCTCTCAGCCTTTCCTCACAGCAGAGCTGCTCCACCCCTCTGATCACCTTGGTGGCCTCCTCCGGACTGACCCCTGCAGCTCCATGTCCTTCCTGTGCTGGGCTCCCAGCGCAGGAGGCACCTTTCAGGTGGGGTCTCACCTGAGTGGGGCAGAATCCCTCCCTTTCCCTGCAGCCCAAGGACACGTCTGGCTTTCTGGGCTGCATGCACTGATTGCCAGCTCATGTCCAGCCTGTCATCCAGTGTTCTGTTCTGTAAGATGTACAGCCTGAGGCTTGTGCCAGCATTTTTTAAAGAGATACATGGCCTCAAATTTAGCTTGTTACTGAATTTCCTACTCCATGACTGTAATATTTAAGTGGCGATAAAAGTACAGATGTTGTGTGTTATAAATGAGAAGCTTGACTAGGCCAATATTCAAGCAGCAATCAATTTATTAATTAAGATGGTAAAGTATGAGCAATACAATGCTGGGTACAGTGGGGGAAATTTTCCCTCCAACTGCACGCCCATAGCTGGGGCTTACAGATATTTATAGGGGTGCTCATAAGCTTTCTCAGCAGTTTCCATTCCAAATTTTTACATCACAATTCTATACACTATTGTGATTTAGTTTTTCTCAGGATGTATCTCAGAAAGGAGTATCCCCAGATGGTGGGGTCCAGCTTCCAAAAGAAGAGAGAAGTCTCCCAGCTGGTGAGGTCCAGATTCCAGATGCGGGTTCACCTTTTAATTGCAAGGACTATAAATCTCACAACAAGTGATGTCCAGCTTTCCTTGGTTGAAACTATCAATCCTTGAGTTGATGTTCATCTTCCTTTCTCAAGCTGCTTTTCAATATTTTGTCAAGGCATTGAGATAAGCGTGTTTCTTTTTTATAGATTCTAAAGCTATGGTTTCAAAGATCCTTACTGCAAGTACTATTCTAAAATTATACTTCAAAAGGTTATTATTGCAAAGCTCTTTCTAGCTAGAAGCAGAAAGTTCCTGTCAAACAGCAACATCCTTAAAGCTTTAATTCGAATGCTCCTAAATCAACTTAAGACTTATAAAGGTTAATTACAAACAAAGGATATGTTCAAAGGCCTTCTTCCATGCTTTACTTCCTCAGTTATTTATTAGAATTCATCTTTATAACTGTCCCATGGTCGGTTTCCACACATATCACAATCACAGACACACAGGTTGCCTGTATGTACCTGACACGAAACACAGCTTTGTATTTCACGTTGTGTAACAGCTTTACCAGACAATGCAGAATAACAGTTCTCACACTCAGCAATTTGCAATACCAATGTACAGTTCCTTTTCTGCCGCGCTGCCATCCAAATCCCCGACTCCCCCGGGCAGGGGAGGAGGCTGCACCGGCGGAGCTGGGGCACAGCAGCTGACAGCGGGGGGCACTGCCCAGATGTGCCAGGGGAGTGCCTCAGCAGGAGACAGCGGTGGGCAGCAGACAGGCAAAGCAAATGGAGAAAAGCGGGACTCCTCTCGGGGGCAAAACCCGAAGGTTTATTGTCTCCAGGGAAGCCAGCCGAGAGAAGACCAGGAGCAAGGGGATACAATAATATATAAAGGGGGTGGAACAATAGGGTGGGAACAATACAATAACCAATAAGGGAGAACTTTGGAGGGAGCAAAATCATAACAGACACACCTGCTAGCGAACAGGGAATGTAGTAGGGAGGCACTTTTGTTCCTGGTCCAATCACCCACTGTAGGGAGAAAAACTTTCTGGAAAAAGGGGAAGGGACCAGTGGGTGACAGAGAGGAGCTCAGGGAGGGGTTAACAGAAGACATCCAGGGAAAGGGGGGAGGAGACAACAAACTGCCAGCGCTTGTGCTGGGGAGGGGCTAACTGGGGAGGGAGGGGAATTCCCAGACCGAACCATTACTACAAATAGGGGTAACAGAACGAACCAACTTCAATGAAAATGAACAACACGCCACAACACTTTTCAAATAAAGCAAATAAAGTCCGCCAGCATAAAAGTGGGGATTTTTTATTCTAAGGAACTGTGACAACCGTTGCATATTCGACTCTTTCTCTTACCTTAATGTGAGAAATGCAATTTTGCCACTGGTTTTGCCGGTTGCATGATCTTCGTGTAGACATGGAAAGCATCCACCTCTGTCTATTATATGTGGTACTGCACTATTTCATGGAGGAATACTTTAGAAATGGACAGTTCTGTATGGATTTTCAGATGTGATACTTTATATATTCATATCAAAGATGTCTTGATGGTCACTAATCTCCTTGGCAAAACGTTGTTCTTTACCCTTTATTCTTTTGCACCCTGTTTACACAAGGGGCGGGGGGGGGGGGGGGGGGGGGGGGGGGGGGGGGGGTGTGGAAATTCAGAGCATAAAAGACTCAATTCTTCACAGCATCAGAAACTACTTGGACTACACTCTATGGAATTAGTTTACATTTCTAGCTGTGTAGCTAGAAGCAGCATCAGGTCATTGATACCAAACTGTGAATTAAATGGCTGCAAATGTTACCTTGACACAAAACCACAGATCTTCCTCACACACCCCCATCCTACAAACTTGTAATATTTGATCTATTAGGTAAGTAACATTCCCATCATATACTTTACAGGTTGTATGATATATAACCTGTATAAAAATCCATATGATATTTATATAAATTTATATTTTTATAGATTTTTAAATAAAATTATTATATTTATATAATGTTTTATATAAAATTTATATTTAAAAATTTATATAATTTTTGAACAAGCAAATACAAATAGAGAAAAAATCAAATTGGGAAAACAATATTTAAATTTGCTTCATACAATATACAAACCATTATATATATCTAAGAATTACTAATTTAAGGAGCCTTTAAAAAGCTGGTCATGTTAGCATGCTTTACATTAGCCAAAGGGTCCTTTTGTTTACTCTGTATCCTCTGCTACAATGTATAATGAAGACAATACATTAAAGCAGCAGTTTGACTGCAGTTGCTGTCTTTTCTAACCAATGCATATATTTAATCTTTGTGTTGTGCCCCACCCATCCTTACACACAAACAGTGAGTAAGAAACCTCAATTAGATCTGCTCTTCTCACTTTCCCCTTGTACTTACATCACTTGGCCTTCTCCAAGCAATATAAACTGGAGTTTAACCAAAACTCCTACCTCTGTGTGGATTATGTTAGCAGTATATTTAGTCTTTCAAAATAAGGAAACAATATATTACCAAGATTAAATTTAAATATGGTAAAATAAACATCTTTATATGCTTTTGGTTGCCTACTTTCACTTTAGCACTGCTGTTACTGACTTTACACCTTGTTCCTTTGCAAGATAATAATGGAGTTTTCTTTCTTTTTTCATTTGTGGGTTGACAGCCATTCACTGCATCTTTGAACAGTGTAATCCTGTGCAAAAATGTGCTCATTTCTTTGTTTTAGTTGCCATGCCCATGGGGAAAAAAAAAAAAAAGTGGTAGCCTTTAAGTGTTTTTATCTCTAGCTGCCAAGATAAGTACTTAAGTAAGGATGATTTTATCTGTTAGGGAGTCATGATGCATAGCAGTTATCACATATGTGATGATGCATAAGGACCAGTATAAGCATGTTTGTAATGTAGCCTCTTTGCCTGTTGAAAAATAATTGATCACTAATGCAACTCTCAGCACTCAGATCTCAAAAGGTTTACTTACAGTAAACAAGTGTAGTTTTCAGTGGCTTGCAGTGAGGTGTACATATTGAGTACAGAGGAAAACTGGAATAGGAGCTCTGGGAATGATTTTCCTTTTTGGTTAGCTTTTCAGTAAGATTTCTTCAGTACAAATCACTTGATTTGGAACCAGAGCCTCTTGCTCCCACCCTTCCTCAGATCAGAGTAATTTAGATGGTAGCTAATATAAATCCTATAGGTATGCTTATAATGGGTTCAATCAGTGCAGAACAGAAGCTTGTGATTTAGCACTGTATATTAAAAATTTCTATTTAATATGGCATATCATCATCTCTACTAACAGAGATATTTCACACAACATCCTGTTCTGGGATATATGTAGTCATCTATCTATGCTATAGGCTCCACCTGAGAGCATTTGAGCTTAGAATTTGGTCCTGAATTGGATTCTTGCATATATACTAAGAATGTACTGTGGGAGTGGGGAAGTTTGCATGGAGAGTTCTTTTGTTCTGCTGCATTCCTCAGAAATAAAATTGGTGGTGTTAAGTATTTGAAAACATTGAAAACATTACTTGCCATGAGTATGTATTATCACATGATCTAATGATGCAGTAGCAGCATTTTTCCTTGTACTCTTGGCTTCCTTAAAAGCCACTAGATGAACATCGTTCAGTGGATCAAGTGAAGCAGATTGTTGCCTTAGCTGACTTCCACATTTGCTGTGGAAATTGGAGAGCATGGAATGAAGAAGGAATGATGCTGTAGAAGTGGAATGAATGCTGACCTGCAGAACTGTAGTTCAGTCTTTGCCAGACAGTTCTAGTGTATGACCTGGCAGATTATTTAAACCAATTTCTTTACAAAGTAGAAAGTAGGTCTGTTTGCTTGTTTGAAGACTAATGTCCTTCTCAACTACAGGTGTGAAAAGAGTCCAGCTCTGTTCAGAGCACATACATTGGACTTTTCCTATCCCTATGGATACACATCCCTCCTCTACTTCTAGATTAAATGTATAAAGATAGAAAGAATATCATCTCCCATTGCATGTTTCTTCTCATTCAGAATGAGGGACATTGGCCGATGCACTGAACACTTAGGTGAAATGAGTATTAGCAAACCTTTTGCTCTCAGCACTGGGTTTAACCCTGAGTGGCAACTAAGCTCCACACAGCCTCTCTCAGTGACCACTCTGAACACACATGCCAATCCAGACCCAGTAGCAACTTGATAGATTGGGCTTTCACCTCTAATTTCCCAAAGGTATGGCACTGAAACATTCAGGTATGATGGCAATAGTAATGGAGACCACAGAAGCCCAGAACAAAGTGAATCCTTTACTTGGTGCATGTGCAACTCTGAGGTGGATGCTGGCATGCACAATATCAAAAGAAAGCATCAGAATACAGGTAAGTTGTAACACAAGGTCTCAGATTAATAAAGCCTCTACTGAAGTTGGCCAAGCACTTCCGTGACTTTTATGCCATCTGCAGCGGACAAAAGCTTAGCTGCAGGCAGCTGTGTATGAAACTACACCAGAGCACATTAAATACGACAAGCACATTTCTGCTGACATGTTGTCTCATTAACAAATCTATTTCCATTTCCTGCATGGCCTCTGAAAATAAAGCTCACACTTTTTCAGTGTTTGATCATAAGATCACCAGCACCTTTCTTTAAAAGGTTCGGGATTCTTCTCTAAAGTGCAAGATCTCCGAGCTGAAGGACAAAGAATTTAAAAGGAGGCAGATGCCCAGAGCAAGCACCTGTAACAGTTCGGAGCCTGAGATTGAAGCGTATAAACGGGCAGGACGTGCGTCCCAGCACGCCCAGGATACGGCCGAACACACCCCTGGAGGGCGGTGTGACACAAGGCATGGAGCAAAGGTTCCATGGACGAGTTCTACACTCTCCCTGCTCACACCGGCACTGCAAAAAATTCACGGGACATCTACTGCCACGGGATTTCTGGTTCTCTTCAGTACTATGGAAGCATCCCTCATTTCTTAATGAGCTGTTTCCTGTGGGAAATAAGGTTGACTTTGGCAGTACAAATGGCATTGGGCTGATACAGATTCCATCAGAAGATTGTGTTTATTTTTTTAAGTATAATTCAAATATGTATCTGAGATCTAATTTCTTTCATTTCTAAGAGCCTATACTAATTTTACATCACTCTTCCAAGGATTCCAGAAGCATCTCATTGAAAAAAAAAAAAAAAAAAAAGTCAGTGCTTTAATTCTGCCCCAAACTTTGCCTGTTCTGCACTATCCCAGCTTGGGCACAATGTAAGGGTGTAAAGGTGTATGTGAGTAATCTCTGTGGTGGGTTTTTTTGAACAAACCAATGAAGATGTGATGAACAAATTGTACAGATAAACTCAGCGGTTTTCACAGAAGGTATTATTTGTACAGACAAAGAGTTATTTTAAATTAATGCTTTAAAAAAATGCCTGAAAGTTCTCATATGTCTGGCAGCTACCAACACCAGCTTCATCCATTGTTTATTGTGCTCCAGAGCCTGCTCAATAATGCAAGTACATCAGGGTGACATCCAGCAGTATTAATTCATGTCACTGGCATTTAGTTTTTACTGTATTTGTTATGTAAACTTTATATTACATTATTCCCAAAGGCAGTCTTGAAAATAATGATTCTGTACTTCTGCTTAAGCTTACTTAAAGATCAGCAGACTTGATTTTATCCCATCAGAATAGAACATTTTATAGCCAAGATAACTAATTTCTCCTCATCACAACTGAACATGGCTTACTCATTAATTTTTGGCAAATGAGGGAAGTACAGGTATATTAAAAAAAATAAAATAGGTAGTTCAGTTTACATACTGCATCAGAGCACAGAAAAGAACTTTCAAGCATCCTGTTGAAAGAAAGCCTAGTAGTATCTATTTGCCTGGAAAGCATCATAGTTGAGACCAGCTCATCCATTTGATCAAGGAAGGGAAAACTGTTCAAAAGGACTTGAGTAACTCCAGAACCTAAAACGCACTGGTACTATTTCTTGTGTCACAAGGGGCAAACCCATAGCTATTTCTAAGCTACAAGTACTGCATGTTTAAATGACATTCAGGTTTTCAATTTCACAGCTATGATTAGTTAATTAACAAATCTAAGGACAACAGACAATAATCCAGATGCAAAAAATGTAAGAAATATTACTCTGGTAATAATCTGTGAGGATTAGGAAGATAACTAAATGGTATAGAATTATACTATTTCAGATAAAATTTAGGAATCAGAATGCAAAATCTACTTGCCAGTGAAGAAATAACATGTAATGAAACTATTGTAAAAGAAATGTTGAAATTAATTTCTGGACTCCCATCTCAAACACATACAAATGGAAAGTCCCAAGATGAACTGGGTGATCTAAAATGAATTTTTTCACGTCTAACCTCTGTTACAATATCTAATTGTATATACTAATTATAGCTGTTGAATATTACTACAGTAAAAGTATCATATGTATCTGTGAACTGTAATTCTACACAAATTATATCACTTTTCTGCTAAATTAAACAAGATTGTTGATAATCAAAAGACTGTACAAGCTATTTCTGCTTTTTTGTTTGCAGTAAGCTACAAAGGCATCCCACCTGTCTCTCTTCTGCATGTACTTGCCTCCAGTTTTGTACAACAAATTTTGTACTGTACTGCATGCATATTAGATCTACTTTACTGTCCACAAATAACTGTAAATGTTAACACAAAAGGTGCCATCATCTCAGAGCATTTTGGTTCTGAAGTGTTTTGACTCCAAAGCAAAGTATCCCTGGAAAAACTTGCTATTATACACAAAGACAGTATACACACTTCATTGATAACTAGCTTGAATGAGACTTGTGTTAGCAAAATGGCACATTTTATCCTGTTTAGAGATCAGCTTATTACCAGGGAAATATGAATTTTCTTGCCATGTCACTAGGATTACATTATTATGTTACTAATATTGTTGTTATGTTACTCTTCAGGCCTAGTTATTCACATTGTCGAGTAGCAATCTGAATTGTGACCATCAGCCTATATTTCCTTTCTTCACTCCCTTCACTTAACATCTGTGAATTCAAGGACTGAACAAGCCTTCTGAAATGTTCCTGCTCTAGCTGCAACTTGAAACTTGAGATGGCAAAATCTCAAGGGAGAGGGAGATGTTCAGCTTGTTCTGAAATAAGAAGCTGCTGGGACATCCTGTGAGCAGAACGAAACCTTTGAAAGCAGTCTTGCCAAGCCCCAAACACTCCAAGTTACTGGGCTGCTGATCAGGCTGACCCCAAGCTTTGCCATACTCATCCTGCAGTACCTCCCTCATTCGTCCTGAAGAGCACCCAAAGCCAGAGCCAGCCTGGCTGCTGGCTGGAGTTAGGGCACTGGCACTTACTTGTGCTGCCAGCAGGCTGCTGTTCCAGGCATTTCTTCAGCCAATGCCCAGTCACCCCTGGCTGTTCCTACAGAGAGAATTGTCCATCACCTTGCCATGAGAAAAGGACCAGATATTGTTGATACTGCTGTATGAGCATTAGCAATATTAAACCACAAGGTATTTACGTATAAGAAACGTAAGATTTAGGACTACCTGCAAGCTTCTTTCTGCAACAATGTGCACTGTATACCTTTTGTCTCTGTTGTTGGCACATGCTGCTTACAGTGTTTACAATGCTGCTTACAGTGTTTACAAGTTCTTCTGTTCTCAGAGACACCTACAAACATTTCAGTAGTTTGAGATTATATTTACTCAGCTGACTACAAGTTGTCAGGGGGTATGCAGATGCATCACTAAGGGCTGAAATGAAAAGTGAAATTAAAGAATCCATTTGACTTGCCATCATCTGGACACATTTGTGGAAAATATGGAAATGCAGAAAATTTGGAAAAACTTTTCATGTATTGCCTGTCAGTGAAGAAGTAATTTCCATTCACCTCTGTAAGCAAACAGCTGCAGCATTTCTTGGTTGTGTAATAAGAGAGGCTATTCAGCAATGTTCCCCCTCTACAGTGCTGGGCTATGCTGGTCCCTTTGACTCTATTTGCTATGATAATGTGGTTATCAGTGCGCATGAAATATCACATTGCAGCTCTGAACACAAGACTGCTGCAGCAAACAAGCTGGTGGGACAGCTGCAACATCTCCATGTTCCAAGGCTGCCTCAAAGAGCCCTTTGTAGGGAGGTTTCAAGCCAGCAGCTGCACCACTGGTGCCCTGCCTTCCTGAAGGGAACCCAGGCCAGCAGATGGGGACTCCCTGCATTCCTGGAGACAATTAATATTTTGAAAGATTTTGGGGACATATTATTAAAATGTAAGCAGAATACATTTAAATTTAAAACTTTTTCATGCCTTCATGCAAAAAAGCTGGGCCCCATTTCTCTCTCTCCCCACTTGTAACTCCCTGGGTTTACAGTCACTGTGAAGGATTGACATTTCTGGAAACCTACAACACTGACTTTTTTCATACTGGCTTTTAAAGCCAGCATATGACTGGCAAAGTGTTTACTGGCCAGACCAACCAAGCAAGCTTTTTATGTCTCCAAAGAGAAATAAAATAGTGCTTGGAGTACAGCCTGCCATGAGTTTCTGCATGAAGCTCCACAGGAGATGGCTATTTTAATCATCCTGTAGTTTCTTAAGCATAGGTTCTCCTGCTGATTTAGAACAGGCTCAATTCAGAACACTAAGCCATAAATACATTAGGAGTTGAGGCTGAAGCAGAATTAATATTCATCTCTCTAGAGTTTTATTTTAAAATATACCTTTTGATCTCTCAATGTGTAGCAGAGTCAGTGAGTCACTCCAGACATTTTAAAGATATTTTGGAAAAAGCTGTAAAGTGCATTTTTGGGTTTGTTTTTCTTTCTTCCTTTTTTTTTTTTTTTCCCTTTTCCAGTCACAAGCAGAATTGGCTTTGTTATTTGGCATTTTTTTGTAATAGAAAAACTAGAGTTGAATAGCTGTTAATGAGCACATAATCTCCCTCAGTAACATAGACATTCCAAGAGAAATGGAATGACTTCTGGTTGGACTCTAGCTAGCCATCCTGTGTTGATGGAACTGGTGGAATAGTGACAAGGGGCCTCTGCATCCTGTGCAGCAGCAACTGCAGTGAATCTAAATGCTCAGAGCAAAGGGCAAACTGGAAGGAGGAAACTGGCCATTTTTCCACACTTTGCCAGTTCATATTGCCTTATGGGTCTGGCTGGCCACAGTGTGGAAAGTATGCAGCACTTACACTTATTTAGAGAGGTATAGGGATGGAAATTAAGCAGAAGCAAGTAATTCCTAGAGTCAGAAACTGACAATCAGCATGGGGACTCCCAGCACCCTGCCCAGCTCACTTTCTTCTAGCCTGCCAGCTTAGAACCTAGACAAGGCCAGAACTGACAGTGTAATACCTCTCTTCTCTATAGCAAGGCTTTACTCTGGCTACTCCTTGCTCAAGCCAACACCATGACCATGTGTGTTGAATGAAGCAGACAGCAGAGGCCAGCAACAAAAATCATCCAGTTATTTTGAGGAGCATTTCGAGCATGATCGAGGGGTGCAAAGCAGTGAGGAGAAAGCCATTTTTAGCAGAATGCCTCACTTTGCTGTACTGTATTTTGTGACTTGTTTGCTTGAGCCTTTTTTTAACCGTACTTTTGGGCTTTTCACTGTGTGAAGACAGGACAAATATAGTGACTAACAAGCATATACCTGTTATTTAGTTGTTATATAAAGTGCACCTGAGTACACCATGAATTCACATTTTAGGTTTGCTGGAAACTTCTTTTGGAAATTTGGTCTGGGCTGTTGCCACCTTGCAAGGATCCTTTCTCATCCCTCCGCCCCAGGCAAATCCTCAGCTTGTTTTTAAATTATTACATAGAAGCCCTGTTAATCTCACCAGTGACCACAAAAAACATTTTGGCTTTGAATTTCTTATTGCATGCAACTTTCTTAGGTAACCTTTCCTAACATAGGATACCATTTGTGCTTGTCATGTGGTGTCAGGGTCACCGTCCTGGTAGGTGACAAAGAAATTTGTTGGAGCCTGTTTTAGATAACAGATCCTCTTGCACATCATTCATAGCCACCACTATGAACAACACAGCCCACTACCCTGCTTGGCCTCCAGGAGCACACATCTGAAGTGACCCTCCTTCCCTCATCAACAGAATGAGCCATGCCCTTGCAGAGCGTGCAGTAACCATGCTCTACAGGCCAAAGCAGCATATCCACCTCATCCCTGTGACTGAGAACCTCTGTTAAGTCATATTTCTATTAGCACCAAAAAGCTTTATTACCTTTTTATATAATCAGTTTGTTATTCACTACATACATTCCCTACATGCATCTAAGCAGATACTTAACAGATCTTTTTCTTAGAAACTGAATGTAGTGCCTTGAAATTAACTGGCAATATATTTGTACTTTGAACTCACCTGCATGCCAAGATTAGCAGTATTTCTAACTGGTTACAGTCACAGACACTGTAAATAAAGCATTCAGTCTGCTTCTTTTATGGGTGCTGTTTAACCTATTCTAAGCATCATAGTTTAGTGTACTGTTTAAATACAAGTTGGGTTTTCCCAACAGCTATGACCTGAAGTCAAGTTGCTTTATGGTCATGTTTTACTGTAATAGGTTAACTTCAATCCAGAAATGCAAGAGAAATTAATCCTTCTGAAGATATACACTGAACAAAATCAATATATGCGCTCAGAGGGAACTTTAGGTCTGTGCGTGATATGATCTTACATGCTCCTGTAAATCTGTTTGAGAGCAGACTTCAGGGAAGACAAGCACTAAATCTGAATATCAGTTTGAACAGAAAAAAAATGTTAGGGAAATTGATTTTAATTTGTGCAAGTGGTCACACATAACAGTGCCTGACCTTCTCTTACAGGAAATCCTGGAGTGCTGCTCTGCTCAGTCTGCCAGTTCCCAGCCTATTTAGCATCTACTTCAGAACATGCAAGAAATCTTAAATATAGCTTCACTGGGATACTCTGCCACAGCAGAAACTTCTTTCATAAGGGCATAATATTTTAGGGAGGGCAGATGGGAAATTGCTAACATATAGGGAATTTCAAGAGGTAGAATAATTTAGAGGGCAGAGGACTGGATTTATGAATGCCTGCTCTAACTCCATAGCTTGCAATGACCAGGGATCAGTATCTTGTTTTTGTGCATCATCTGCAATATAATTTTTTTAAAAAGCAGTTCTTACCTTGAAAACTTGCAGATGTAATGAAAACAAGGCAAAACCAAAATGAAAACACAGCAGAAAAATATCTACCATTATGCACTGCACCTTAGGATGCACATATCCACATTTAGAGGTGATATAAGCAAAGATACTGGACAATTTCCAAAATTTTACAGGTACTTAGAAATGTTGTTTTGAAAGACTGAAAGGATTGAAGAAAGGTCATGTCAAGGAAACACAGAAATAATAAAATCCCATCATTTGGAAATGGCCAGTTTAACAATAATGTCCTTTCTAAGTGAATTAGTGTCAAAAAGAAGACAACAAATACTGCAGCTCTGAACAATATATTTTATCTACACAATTAACAATTCCAAGAGAATGGACTAAATGGCATCATGCACTGACATTTCAAACATAGACATCAAGGTTTATATTCCAGCACAGTTCAAATGTGAAAGCAGGGCTCAATTTCAAGGCTGTCTGGTGTCCCTTGTGCAAACTGCCTGTCACCCAACAATCCTCAAGCACTATTAGAGTTTCTGAGAGAGCTAACTGTCTGTCTGTCAATGCTGTGCCCTTCCTCAGACAGCTTTGAGGTTCAACTTTTTGCTTACAGACAGCAGTTACATGGGTTTGTATTATTTGAGCCTTGCATTCAGGTCCTCTCACTGGGCCCCAGTGCCAGCAGAGCTCCCAACACCTACCAGCCTACCAAACTGGGGAGTTGGTGAGACCCCACAAGATGGCCTTATGACCCAGACTGATTTTAGTTACTGCAGATAGTGAGGTAATTGCTTCTTTTGGATCCAGCTGACACTCTTTGCTTTCTGTTTACTGTATGCAAGGGGCTCCATAGTCTGTTTGTTATGGCCATTTATCTGTATGTTTACTAAAAGGTTTTTTAAAGAAATGCAGTATCAGCATCTCCTCCAACCTTTGACACATCAGAAGAGAATCACAGAATGAAGTAGGCTGGAAAAGACCTTTGAGATCATCCAGTCCAACCTATGACCTAATACCTCCTCATCAACTAAACCACGGCACTGATTGCCATGTCCAGTCTTTTTTTAAACACATCCAGGGATGGATGGGAAGATGGTTCCATTGCCCAAACACTCTTTCAGTGAAGAATTTTCTTCTAACATCTAGCCTAAACTTCCCTTGGTGCAGCTTAAGACTGTGTCCTCTCATCCTGTTAGTGGTTGCCTAGGAGAAGAGCTTGACCCCCACCTGACTACAACCACCTTCCAGTTACCTATAGAGAGTGATAAGGTCACCCCTCAGCCTCCTTGTTTCCAGGCTAAACAACCCCAGTTCCCTCAGTCATTCCTCACAGGACTTGTGTTCCAAGTCCCTCACCAGCCTTGTTGCCCTCCTCTGGACATGCTCAAGCATCTCAACATCCTTCCTAAACTGAGGTGCCCAGACCTGGACACAGCACTCAAGCTTTTGTTACCCATGCTGACACTCAGCGTTAGTGTACATGCACTTCAGCTGGGATGCTGATTTAACACCTGACTCTGGCTTACCACCCTTGGGCTTGTTTCTGGAGAGCCCATTTGCATTCCCTTCCCACTTCAAACCTAGTTTAAAGCCCTCTCAATGAGTTGGGCCAATTAGTGGGCTAGAATCCTTTTGCCCTTAACAGAGATGGAGCCCATCTAGCTCCAGCAGACCGGGTGCCATAAAAGTTGCCCCATGATCAAAGAATCCATAAGTCTGGTGATGGCACCTGACCTTAAGCCACTTGTTGATATGCAGGTTCTCCTGTTCCTTTTATCATTTATCCCTGCAACTGAAGGCACTGAGAAGAACACCACCTGCGCTCCTCACCCATTCACCAACCGACCCAGAGCCCTGAAGTCCCTTTTAATTACCCAGGTCCTCTTCTCAATCTTGTCATTGCCAGCCTGGAGCATTAGCAGGGGACAGAAATCAGAGGGCTGAATCAGCCCACAGTCTCTCAGTAATCCCGTCCCCAGGCCTCAGGGAGGCAGCAGACCTCCCTGTGGGATGGGTCTGGTCGACATACAGGGCTCTGTGTTACACTCAGAAGGAAGTCACATACCACCACTCCCCTTCTTTTGTTTTTAATGCTAGAAGTAGTAATCTGTCTGATGGATGAAGTGTAATTGGGAGGCTCTCCAGGCAAATTATTTTGTTCTGTGTCACCTGGTCCTCTGGATCCAGGGCTTCATACCTATTCTGAAGTGGCACCTAGGTAGGTGATGGGGGTTGGGAGGAATTTTCACAACCTCCCCAAGGAGGGACCCATTTCCACTCTCCTTCATCCATCAGGTGTCCTCCTCCTGCCTGATGGTGGGAGGCATGGAAGTCCTCTGATTCCTGGTAGGCTTCTCTCAAAGATGGAAGGTGAAACTCTACCAGTCTATTTCCCTTTCACTTTCTCTAATGTTCCTCAGGCTTTCTACTTCCTCCTTAATTTCAGCCACCAGAGGAGATCGTTCACCTGATCACACCACAGGCAGGAGTCTTTTGCAACATCCCATGGTGCTAGTGACAAGCTCAAACCCTCCTTGCAGGAAGGGGTCTGGACAGATGGGGGTTCTTCTTGGGGGCTTCTGTTTGCATTGGTACACTTTTACTAGCTATAGCTTTTGATTGTGTGGAGACCATTGCTGAAAAAAACCCAAAATCAACAAACCAACCAAGCAACCAACCAAGCAACCAACCAAACAACCAACCCAAAATAAAAAGCCTACTAGCTTTTTATTAAAAGCCTCCTACTAGGAGGATGACTGCAACCCTCCCTGTGTGAACTGCAGTGCAAACTGCCATGACCATGCCCTCAAAGATGTGCCATACCCTCAAAGACATGCTACACCCTCAAAGATGTGCTATGCCCTGGGCCACCACACTCCCTAGAGCAGCCTTTGAATCAAAATGCCAAGGGCTGCAAGAAGCTCCACCCAGCACCTGAATGGCTGGTGAGAGGACCTTATTTTCTGTTTTATTACAGCTTCATCTCTGAGGTTAAACACATCAGGAAGAGGGAGTGATTGTGGCCAGCCAAATGCTCACAGAATTTGCAAGTGAAAACTCCAAATGTACGCTCTAATGAGAATGCCTTGTCTCACCCATTTGTCTTGAACTTGTCCTGTACACTTTCCATTATCACATCAGTCTTTGCATTACTACTGCGCAAAACACCATCAAGGTTACAGAGCATTGCAAGTTAAAGACTGATAAACCCACACTGCAGAATTTCAGTCTGACCTTTCACACTCAGGCTGCAAATCTACTATTTCTTATGAGCCAATGCCATCCATGAAAATGCTGCTCTGTCTCTGCCTTGCCTGGTGTGGAAATGAAAACCGACTGCTAGCAACCTAAAATTTCTTAAAGCCAGAATAAAATGCAATCCCTATGCAGTTTTTTTTCTCTCTCCCAGGGAACTTTTTTTCTCTTTTTCCATGGCTTATATTTTGCAAGCAAAGAGCTTTTGCTCCAGCCAGCCTTGAAAGCACAAGCCCTCCCTGGAATTCCTTCCATAGGTGTGAAGCCAAAATTATTTCTGCTATAGCAGGAGCTAGGGGAGGAGAGGTACAGATTATGAAAATGCAAAAATGGTCTGAGGGGGATTCTAAGAATCAGAGCATACTTCACCACGGTGAATGTTTCAAGAACACTGGCAGAAAAGATGAAGGAAGGAGATAAGAAAATACAGTTTGGCAGACAGCTCAGTCCGTACACTCCTACACAACATGGTCTTTTTGTAGAGCAGGTAATTTTCAGCTCTTGATACCAACCTTAGCAGCTTGTCAAACATGTGAAGGCTGATGACAAAACCACTTATTCTACAGAAACCTACAAAATGGTGTTTCCAAATTTCCACCAGGTTAGGAAGGTCCTGCATGCAGCAACAGCTGTGTGCTGATAGCCCTCATGCTGAACACACTCATTATGCCTTTTGTACCCATTTGGTAGACAGTGCCCCTCTGCTTTGGACAATGGCACTAGTGAAGTCATGTTAAAAACATTTTCACTATAGCTTACACTCTCTAACTCTTGATTACATCTGTCTGAACCAAAACAAGCAGAATTACAATCTAGGTTAACAAAATGCTAACAAGAAGTATGAGAGGACGTGTTCTCAACCACAGCTGCTTTCTAAAAGGCTACAGGACATTAATTAGTTGGTGCTCCTCCTTGCAGACTCCCTCTTCCAAGAGGGGGAGGACTGGGCTATGGATGAAGAGTAGCAACAGACCAGAACCATGCTTTACAGCAGGGCCCTGCCTGGGACCTAGACAGAAGTGAGCCATGCTACAGTTAACTTTCCCTTGTCAACTTCCTAAATAGTAGGGAAAAATAAGCACGTCTAATAACATTGAGCAATTACACAGTAGCTGATAAATAAAGATGTTGAAAATAAAGTTTGACCATCAGTACTAATACATGATAAAGCTCTTACTGATATATAGCAGTTAATAACAATTATAATAAATAATGTACTCAAATAAAACCAATGATCTCTTCAATCCTACCTTGTGCTCCTCCACTATCCTCACTTTAAGAGCTTATTCCTCAATCACTGACAGACAAGGACATTAACTTATACCCTGTGCCCCTCTTTATCCCTCTCCACACATGTCCTGAATAATACCAGGTTCTGGGACTATTGCTTCATGAATTTTCAGTCCTCTCTACTTTATGTGTCCTCCTGGTTCCAAGGGCATTCAGCTAAAAAAAAAAAATAAAAAAATCTGTTCCTGACAAGTTGGACAGTTTTTGTGGGAAGTGTCCATGGTCCCTTTGAGTTATTACCAGTTCCACACAGAGCCTCACTTCTCCTCCCTTCCCTCCCTTCCTCACAGTAGGCCATTATACTAGATCGGAGTGATCCAAAAATGGGAGCTGAGGGAGACTCTGAAACAGGCTAGAAACTTTACTGTGGTACAGCCCATAGGAGTACAGATTTTAAAAGCATTTTTGTCTCTGCCAAATAACTTCTCAAGTTCCATGTTTAAATTCCCTATGTGCTAGAATCTTTCCTGTGAGGACCTCACTAAAACTGAGGTAATGAAGGATATGATCAGTCTTCTGAGGGTGTTCTGACATACAGGCAGGTCTGATTACATCATTTGTTTTGGGTTGAGTCTCAGGAGCTTTATAAAAAGCAGTTCTAAAGGCAAGGAGAGAGAAAAGGGGAGAGGAGGGCAACAACTCATTAGTAGAAGCTCTGTATGTGTGCATTCTGCTATTTGCCACATGTGTACAAGAGAATTTCTTCAGAGTGCAAAGAAACCCGTGAACTGCTGGAATATTATAAGTCTTTCCTTGAGATGTCAGCCAAGAGCTTCAGTATAGTCACAGTGGCTTCTGTGCTTATTTTCTTCCTAAAGATACAGCTCTCAATGCAAGCGGCGTTGAATGGTAAAGTCTTTCAGCTTTCTATTTTATTGTCTCTTGTACCTTAAGGCAGCCATTTATGTAGAAAAATGGCATCCTTTCATTATTACTATTCCATCATGCTCAAAGCTGTATATTGTTGCAGTATGCCATTGTTTGCAGTTAGTATCCTTATTTCAATTTCTCAGAATAGGTATTCTGACTTATACAGGGAACAGAAATTTGTCCTCTCATTTAGTGGCATTACAGACTTCTTGTATGCTCAGTATGCTTTGCTTTGTGATTTTTATTTCTCAGAAAATGAAGCGGAGACTGGTCCTTTCAGAGCTAGTGTAAGCATCACACCTTTCCCTCTGCCTGTTTATTTTTAAACCAGAGAGAAAAAAAATCAATCTCTGTAAAGCACCCTACACACTAGAAGTCATTCTCATACATTGGAAAAAAGACTAGTTTCAGGAGGTTGGCACTCTTCCCTCTCTTTTTAGGAGCGAGTGTTAATCTATTCAAGCTGATTATAATCAATTTTCATTTTTTCAAACTAATTTTAACCTACCTGGTGTTATTATAGGATATGAGGGGAATTGTTCTAAAGTTTTGTGTTACTCAGCATGTATATTCATGGGATAAAAATCCAGGAGGTTCAAACATAATGCAGAGCTTTTGGTTCATGGAGAGCTCTGTCAGGACAAGCATTTTACCAGTTTTTTTGCACAAGCAGCAAAATGTATGGAATTCAAACTTTTAAAGTCATCTTCTTAATTTGTGCATATGTCCTCTGAAAAAATACCTATAGTCTATAGCAGAATCTTCCACCTGAAGGAGAGAGGTTCCTAGAAATTGACGCTTTCCAGAACAACAGAATAAATAAAGCTTGATGCTTTCTGTGACCATACAAAAGGTTTGGAATTTAAAGGATTTGTTGAAAAGATACATTTTATGATACATCCTGAAGGGAATTCTAGAGAGTGCCTGTCTCAGACTTAACTGGAACCTGGTCCCAAGAAATGGCAAGAGCTACAGTATCTGCCTGTCTCAGACATCTTTCCAAGTAGATTATCATACCTACAACCATTCACACTTTCCTAGCTCTCAAGTGGCACTGGAAATGTATTTTTTCCCTGGCTGTTGATCAGTAAAATGCAGGTACACTGGCTCTAGGAACCTCCTCTGCCATGCATGGGCACGTAACTGTGTCACTAATCAATACTCATCCCAACATTAACAAAGAACCAGGAGAGTGTTCACAGACATAAAGCCATTGAGTATTCACTTCTAGATGTGAATCCTCCAATTTGACAGCATGTGACAGTCTGCCTGACTCTCATTTCATTACCAGGCAGAATAAAAGCAACTGTGGGAATCCTTAAAATCAGAGGGTTTTGGGAAAGCTGCAAAAGGCAGGCCTCAGAGACAGCAGAACTGCGATTAGAGCTAAGCAGTGGCCATAAGATTTGTCAGCAGAAAAGTTATATAAGAAGTAGAAAGTAAGGATGAATAGAACAATGGTTTGTGTATTACCACTTGGCTAGAATAGCTCCCTAAGCTACAGAAAAATATATCTAGTGAGATATTAGGACGTTCTAAGCTTAATAATGGAGCTCTGTGCATTGTGTTTAATGCTTAGATGCAGGTATTGTATTCGAAATAAGCAAGCATTGTTTTAACCAAAGGTATGTGTGCTTATAGTGATTGGTTAGAACTACTGTCAATATGCTTTTGCTTTGTGTGATTGGTTAAAAAAATATTCAAGTAAGTTGTAACATTAAGTTCTTTGTCTGCTGCCGGGGATGTGAGCTGCTGGCATCTTCCCATTGTCATAACCATGTAATGAGAGTGATGCTGGAAAATACAACAGCTTGAGACTCCTTCCCCAGCAGTCCTGCCCCTTTCATGGTTTGTATATAGACCCCTGGCTGGCAATGAAAACCTTGCTCAGGGTCTGAGGTTGGCAGCTCTCTGTGTTCATTCAGACAAAATCAAGAAGTTTCTGCCATCTGGTCATTGATTCATCTCCAGATCCAAGATGAAATTACTATAAAAGTGCCTCAGGCCTACCTACAGCAGCTCTATAGCTATGCTCACCACAAAGTCATAAGGGTAGCAAACTGCAGATCATCAAAATGCTCGCAGGTTAAGGAATACTTCACTTAGCAAAAGACTTGAAGCTTTCACTTTTGTGTCAAGTGGCATAATTGACCAAAATATTGTAAGTGCTTAAAAGTGATTGTTTTAAGGGTGCTGTGGATTATAAAAATCATCACTTTGACATCTCATACACATTTTAATGGTCAATAAGAGCATGAACACATCACAGTCTTGCCCCAAGACTTAAGTGACCACAAGAAATTCACCCTATGGGCAGGATCACAGGGATAATTATAGTTACAATTTGAGTGAGAAAGGTTCATAAAATATCAGAAAGTTTGAAAATATCTATGCTTTTCTATGTTTTGTTCAACAGCTGGGACTAGAACAATAGACAAAAGTATTGCAACATTCAATACATGGGTTTAAGTAGCAATTTGTTTCTCTGCAGAGTAAGATCAATTTCAAATACTCACAGTAATATTTCCTTTTTCTTTAAACAGCGTCAAAATGGTCTTATATTGGTAAGTACTAATTCAAACATACAAAGTTATGGCTTTCTTCTGTGCTTTAAAGATAACTGACGAAATGTATTACTGGGGTCACAATCCTTACCCAGGTTTGAATCTGGTCAATTTTCTTGAAATCTGTTATTCATCCACCAGGTTTCATATCTAGGTGAGAATCAGTTACTGAATTCTAAATTTTCTTGTGGAATGACAAGATTTTCAGCAGACTAAAGCTGGCCCTACAACTGCAGATGGTCCCTGAAGCCCTCTGTTTCCTCAGCTGTCACATTCCAGCCCAGAACTGCAAAGAGAATTCTCTCCCTACCCACATGAGTCTTCTTTTTCAAGTAGAATCAGAATTCAGTAAGTCACCTGTATTCTGTTATTGGAGACTCAGGTCCCCAAAGATCCCAGCAATGACAAAGCAAAATAAATCACCTTTAGGAAAGCAGTGTTAATTTGTAACTAATCATTTTAGTAATCTACTAACTGAGAAGGACCTGGTGGCTGCTCAAGAAAGAATCATCTAGAGTTTTTCTTTCAATTGATCAAATCCTCTAGCCAGATATTTCCTCATTCAGAGTAGCATTTTACATGCCAAATACCCACACAGAAGTAGGCAGTATGGAGAATCTCAGGAAAAAAATGCTTGTTCTTAAGCTTTTGGTGCTGCTCCAAGACAACACAAATAACCTCTGAGACTGAACTTGCTGCTAGAAACTCCTCCTTTTGGCTGTGCTCCTTTTTACCTGACTGGCTTCATATAAGCAGGAGAACTGCCAGCTGCATGTCTATCTGCCAGTGTCCACACATAGACCTCACATTCCCAGTAGTGAAAAAGCTTGACACGGCTTTAACAAAAGCCTGGGTTTTCCACTTTGACAGCAGCCATCAGAAAAATCTAACCCTGCTGGGTAGTAAAGAAAACAAGACTTTTTTTACTACCATGAAAGCAGAAGTTTTGCCCTGCTTTCTAGATTAAATTAGTTACTTCTCCCTTCCTAGGAATTTGGGTACAAGTGTTGATTTCAAAGTATGTTATTTTCAGTGTCCAACTTCATCAATTCCTGTTAAGCTCTTCTATACTGCAGTCTGATTTTGACATTCTAAATGTAAGGAGGATAAAGAGAAGGTTCACAAAACATTATCTTTTCCCTTCAGCTATAGATTTTGAAACATATCTAGAAAAACATATAAAAGCAAACATATAAAAGTAACTTCAAAAAACTGATGTGGCAACTGAATTTGTACAGAATATACGGAAAAGCAGAGGTAGAGCATTGATCCCTACAGAAAAAAACAGCTATTAGAGAGACTGTGCTAAGCCAGGAAAGAGCCCCTCCATACTTTTCTACTGATCCTTATGGCATTCTAAATCTTCCACTGTTTACCTTTACCCCTGAAACACTCTGCAGTGCATCTCACTGAAAATAAGTCAATAGGAATGGAAAGGAAATCAAGCCATTATAACCACAGTGCAGACTGATGTCAAGATGAGGGTCAAGGTACAAGATTAAGGATGGAGGAGAAATTTGAGTGCTCATTGTCAGAGATTTCTATTTGTTGAGTATTTTACATATTTTACAATATGTAAAACTGAGTGTTGATGCAGTGTTAGTATCTCAGGCCAGAGTGACAAAGCAAGATGACACCGCATGTGATCAGGCCTTATCTATTCAGCATAGGTATTCCAACGACATGAGAGTTCACCTTGTCTACAACAGAAACTACTGCATTAGATACATCAAATATAAAGGCTAAACCTCTCCTGCTTGCTTCTTCCTTAGCCAAACTACAGCAATGCTATTTCTTCCTGGTTTTGCTACCCTTGTATATAGACCAAGAAAAAGAGCCTGGAGGAAACACCACAGAGCTGTGAGGCCTGAGCTCTCCACCCCTGGTGACAGGCTTGCTTTGTGTTCTCTGAAATGTAGCTCTTACCTTCTGTAAGATCGACAAAGTACATCAAGTGTATCATAAGGAAAGCATTTTCAGTTAAAGAGCTGAAAGAGTGGTTCCAACACCCTGCAGCTCAGGACAGCATATGCACGCAGATTTTGGCAATCCTGCTGTTTGGCTGTGAAGTGCAGGCTGAAGTCTTCTACCCCAGAAAAAAAACAGTAGAAGTGGATGTTAGGCTTCAATTCTTTGCATTCTGGCTCTTTTTCTGTACTGTAAGTGGACTGGAATGAATTCAGAAAACCAGAATCATCCCTTCAGAGTGGACAGGCAGCTACAATGGAGAAAACTAGCTTTGCAGACAAATTTAAGGTAATAGTGCCAACGGAATTATTAACACACTTTAGCAGTAATAGTGCCAACAGAATTATTAATGTACTTTAGCATGTGAAGAGACAACTTCATACCGTAATGCAGGCACAAGAACTATTGATGATAGACATCAGGCTAATTGTACTTGAAAACTCTTTTATTCTGCTGCTGCCAAATACTCCAGGTCAGTGGTGTGCTGAGAACCTGTGATAAGACCCTTCCATTTCCCCTTCAGAAATGCCAGCTTTAGTGAACACACTAGAACATGCCCCAGATTTCTCAATGCAGTAACAGCGACAGCTACAGCCCTTGGCAATTCCTCTATCTCACAAGCTTCCCTCTGGACACACGTGTGAAAGATACACAGATATTGGCTCTGTGTGCACAGAATGGTATTTACTGAGCATTGAGCAAAATGGAAACCACATGGTCATGTCACCATGGCAGGGAACCTGGGCTCAGCCTTTGCCACCACCTCAGCCCTGGGCAAACGGTAGCTTTACAGCTTCCACCTGGCTGAAAACAGGGAAAAGTGTTCTGCCTGGCTGCAAAAATACCACAGGCATTCCCTGTGTTACTGACTCAATGTATTTTACTACATTACTTCAGATCAAGAGAGCATAGACTGTGAGAAGCTGGAGCAACACGAATATTAATTGGTCATCAGAGCAACAGTCTGTTGGTACCACTGGTGTCTCATAGGGCTGTTTTCTCTTTATCTTAAATGGGCCAATGTATATATCCTGGGAAGAGACACCACTGTTCATGAAGGAACATCTGTCCTGCATTGCCCAGCAGCACCAGTGTTGTTGGGGCTGGCTGGAAAGCACAAAACTGTCAAAGGAAATGTTACAATGGACACATGCAGTCTGGGTGCTGAGGGTGTTTTGCTCAGCTCACTGGGTAGTGGGCAGCCAGAAAATCCAGAAAATAGTTCCTGCTTTATTTACGGACATCTTTTATTAAATAGCTGTGAGGGCACAGTCAGGCTCAGGGCTATTTTCAATGTGGTATGGGAACATGATCCTGCAAACTTGTGTCAAGCAAAGCAGTCCACAAGCTGGATTTGAGCAGCCTGAGTTTGCACCCCCTAGGGCAGGGAATGCTCTTCGCAGCACTGGGAGCAGTGGTAGCAGGAAGGATCTGACTTCCACTGGCACCAGCAGCTCCCTACCTTAATATGCTCACTCCAACAGCTGAATTAGAGTGTTGGGGGGGTAGAATAGGCCTATGGTACAGTTAGTGCTCTGCTGACACAGTCCTGGTGGGATCCTCAAAGCAGCAAACATTTCTGAAATGCCGAGGTCACAAATGTGTCACACAAAAAGGAAATTAACTTTGAAGATAATTTTTCAATACTTCTTCTGTTAATATCTTTTGGGATTTGTAGCACAGGCCAATCTGACATGCACAAGCTGTTCTTTATTCAGTAGTGATCAGACAAAGCCTTTATAAACACAATGTGATTTCCACTGATTTTTTTCTGAGTGTACTGGCACAGAAAAAGGAAAATCTGGTTCACAATCAATCATACATTTTCAGCAGACCTAACTGACAAATGCCTTCCAGCTGTGTGGTTTATCTACCTTGGAAATCTCAACTTTACATATGCAAAACTAAGCTGCAGTGAGCTCAGCTCTTTGAGACAGGAGTTTTGAGGCACTGTAATTAGAAAGACTCTGTGATAAAAGACAGAACTTTTATAAAAACTGGGTTTGTACCAAAAAAGAGGTCTTTGATGGTTTTGTTGTTGGTTTGTGGCTTTTTTTAATTATTTTTTTTTTTTTTAAATTGAGCAGGAATGAGAATCAAGCAAAATGTTCTATAGCTTAAAGGCCTGTGAGTGGAGTTGCAGATTTATGTCAAGAAAAGGGTCAAGGTACATAAAGACTGTGATAGCTGCATCATTTTATAGAAAAGACAAAAGCTTTCCTTCTGAACTGGCAACGTAGGTGTTAAGTTCGCATATTCTTTTGCCAGCTCTTCTAGACATTTAAGTCATCCAAACACAGTACTGAAAAATGATTGGTACTTCATGACTCCCTGGCTGGGACTAGACTTCTATTTTATACATTAATCACCTACTTAATTATCAAGTCTCCAAAGCTGAGACATGTAACATATTAAAATCTTCTTGCAAACTCATTAACTTATCAAACCTTTTAAAATCTTTGAAGTCTTTTTACAATAAAGGCTTCTCACCAATTTTCTGACATTGCTGTAATCTTAATTCCTTGAAAACTGTTAAATTTCAGTGTAATTGTTTTGCACAGTAAGCTTGAACCTAAGAAACTGTCATTTCTTGGTATATCCTAATGCATATTTTCCTGCGAAATATTCTTTAGTATGTATTCCACAGTATGGAATTTATGCTCTTCTGGATGTATTTGTTATTTGCAAAAAATAGGTACAGGAGGGGCTTCTATAATGTCAGCATAACACTTATTATCTTTTTAAAATCATTTCAGCAACTTTAAAATAGTATCACAAGGACATAAGAAGAAAGAAATTTATGTCATTGTCAGTGAACTGGAGTAAAAAATTTAAGTTACAGCAACAACAAAACCTATTTATACTGAAAAGCACTGATTGAGTCTGAGTATCCAAACTGCAAACATCACCTGCTAACCCTATGTCTTGAATACTCTTAAACAGCTTTACCAAGACAGTAAGTCTGTCTTTAAGTGCCAGAACTGAGCTTGTTGAGTCTGTCATATGTATTACGTTTAAGAAATATTCACCCCCACTATCCATTTACTTGGCGATTGTCTTTCATGTAAATAAAGTGAACTGCTAATAATATCCTCCTGCCTGTTAATTTCCTTCAGAAAATACCTGAACTGGCTTTGCCACTGATTACCTGATTCTCAAAGAAGCCACTGGGAATATTATAGTTTTGGAAAAGAAGCCTTCTAATCAAAGACTCAAGGGACTCAAGTTTAGGAGAAGTGAGAAATTATATCCTCTATATTATAAGTACTTCAATGAGGAAAAAAAGTATGGGAACAGCAGGCTCACAGTGAAAAGCAAGATGCCAAGGAGAGTAATTATCCATTGGGCACTAATGAAATATCTTTTATCTGCAACACTTAAAGGAAGAGTAGATGTTTATTCCCTTCTGAAAAAAATGGCCTTATGGAAGTAGATATTTATCCAGGGAGACCCAGTGTCCTGTGTTACACAGATCAGACTGGGTGATCCCTAAGGACCTTCCTGTCTTGGAAAGAATCATGAATGTTCAGAGACAAGGAGAAACAAAAGTTGCAAGTACCTCTTCTGGTATTTAAATCCAAATCATCTCATCCTACTCTCTGTAAACAGCTGCTAGCTGTTAATGTGCAATTAAAGCAAAGGCACAATTAAAATTCTCTTGATATTATCTATTCTTTGTAGATCTTACCTTGGGCAAAAGGCTGTGGTGAAGAAAAGTTTCACCAGAGTTTGAGTAAGTTATTGCAGATCAAATTGCCATAACACCTTTGATTTTTGCAAGTTAGCTCTTACACTGTAGGTTATGAAATCCCTTTAGATAGTGCCATTCAGTTTGTATAGTAAGGAAAAGTCTGAGGGTCTGATATAATCAGACCTGTCTCTAGGTCACAACACCCTCAGAAAAAAGATCATATCCTTCATTACCTCCACTTTAATGAGGTCCTTTATTAAAAAAGAAAAGTCCTAAAAATTCAGAAAAGGCTTCTTTTCCAAATTTTTTGTGAAGGCTGACACAGGAGAATTTCTGTGTTAACTGCATAGTGAAGGTTTGACAAATGTGTCTCTGTTAATTCACACAGGTCCTGATGGAGAGAAGGCCTGGCCAAAGAAATACCCATTTTGTGGAGGAGTATTCCAATCACCAATTGATTTCCACAAAGCTATTCTCCAGTATGATTCTAATCTCTTGCCTTTAGAATTCATAGGCTACAACGTGCCTTCCACTGACCAGTTTACATTGGTCAATAATGGCCATTCAGGTAAGGGAGCTCACGGACAGCAAGGAATGGTAAAAGAAAGAGCTGCAGGAACTCACTGGGTATTTTTTACTTCATGGGTGGACTCCTTTGATTATCAGATTAAATTAAGCTGCTAATCAGATGAGAAAGCCTTCATATCAGCATACATACATCTACAGAACAGGCTAGAAAAATCTGGGAAAGTACTAAGTACAAATGGATTCCCAGTAAGTCAAATTTTAATTTAAGAAATTTAAAATAAACTCTAGGCATGTCAGAATTAATGCCCAAGGTTTTCTTATTACTTTGGTTGAGGTGCGCTGAAACAGAAACAGACTTTGTGATTTTGCTAAAAAGGGATTGACTGATAACATATGAGCAATAGGTCTCTTCAATTCTTCAAAGCAGCTCAACTGAATTACGTGAGGGTATGGGGAAGAGGAAAAAAATGTAGGAGCACCATTCTGTTCTTTTGACTAGAGGTAGAAACCTCTTTAGTGTAGGGTAAGATAGACAGCAATACCTAGTGATAGGTAAGAAGACAGAAAAATAATTACAAACAGGTGTACAAACAAGTCCTCCCCACAGCAGCACCAAATCAGTGCCAGTACAGTAGGTAAAGGCAGAGATGGTGCTGTCTCATAAAGGTCTCCTATAACATAATATACAATACCAGTGAGTCAGCCCTACCATTTTTCATTCCTTCCTGAAACACTTGAAGACTAGAAATAAGAATAGTTATAAAGCCTTCCTTCTTTGTATCCTCCTTTATTGCAGAAGTATCAAAATAACCTCCATTATAAAATGACCTCGCATGCTTGGTTATGAATTGACCAACATGCAAGAATCACTTTTTTAATCATTTTTTCAGTGAAGTTGACCTGCTCAATTGAACATCATAAGCCCATTCTTCAGTAAGGGCCAACGTCTTGGGACAGACTCCTGGTTTTACTCTTGATCAATTTCTCTTTTAAAATCAGGTTGCTTCAGACTAGGAATGGCTGGAACAACCTTTTCTTCTGAGCCTTCATTTCCTAAAAGTCCTTCTCAGTCCTGAGTGAAAGACTGGACTGTCACAGTTGAATCCACCAGGCTGATGTGGCAGGCAATAGGCAGAGAAGGAAATATTGTCATTGTGTACTTGAAGGGTGCCAGAGTGCAGAAGGAGTCAAAAGAACAGCACTGAGAGCCTGTCCCTCCCAAAACAGTCACACAGGTAAAAGCAAATTCCTTGGAGAACCTAAGTCACTACCACTGTCAGATCTCACCTGTAAAATATGAAGTTTGATTATTTCCTAAAGAAAGTCAAGACAAAAGTATAACGCCTTCAAGAAAATGGGAATTAATTTCCAAGGTGAGTGCCTTCCTAGAAAGCAGTAGAGATTCATCCTACTCTAGAAACCACACTTAGATAAAAATTAATTACCTCTGAGTAACAAAAAATTAGCCTCTGTTGGACTGATCATTATACCATCTGCTGCTAACTTCTCTTTCAGCTAGATTAAACCAGTAGGATGCTTAGTATTGTGCTGTCAAGTCATTCCTACATGATGTTTGATGTTCTCCACCAGCCAGCTCATCCAGACACAATCACCTACATCAGCTAGACTGAAAATAGTAGAGTTCAAAAAAAAAACCCCTTTCAGTAGGAGTCTAAAAATACAGAGGGTCACAGCTGTTACTTCACTACAGTTTTGAGCCTTGTTTCCCCTGAAAAACATGTCCAGGGCAGTCCAAAACCAAACTGTATTCAGTCTGGAAAATAATACAGATAAATTGCAAAACAATCAATGTGTTCTCGACATAAGCCGTTGCTTTAGGAAGTACCAAATGCTACAAGTGAACAACTGACAAGTTTCTGCTGGGTTGAGAATTACTACTATAATTTTTACACCAAAAACCCCCAACAAGCCAGCCTGCCTTCCCCACCCAAAAGCCTTAATGAGGAGAAAGGAAGTTCATGCATAAAATGTCACCTTCCAGCAGGTCAAGAGAGGAGATGCTTGTTCTTAAGACCTAGGGTTATCTTGCTGCTCAACATGAGTGTTCTGGATTTTGGGAGCAGCAAGGAAAGGGAGGAGTTTATTTGGTTTTATCCTGTGTCCCTAAAAGAAGATTAAGAGGTGGCAGAGTTCAATATAACACGGGATATAGATTACCATGAGAAATAGTAATTTATGAAGCCATTTTCAACCATTATTAAGGGGATTGAAAGAACATACATGAGCTTAAATTTTGCTTTGACAATGATTGTCTCTTCAATGTCTGAGATAAATTCACATTCTTCAAAGACTTCCACTAGCAACAATTGTCACATAAAATTCATGTATTTAGGAAAATAGAAATGGGTATGTTCTAAATGTTCTAAATCCTGATCTACCAAAAAAGGCTTAAAGAGAACAGAAGTGTTTATCTCCTATGGACTGAGATGGATTTCAGTCAAGAATCTGCTTTTTTCATGATCCATATATTATATACTTAGACTTGGTATTTTTATTTGTCCTGTTCCTGAGAGCTGTGGTATCATTTGTTCCTGTCTGGTTTTGATCTGCTTACAGTGAAAATGTATCTGTCACCTGCTATGTCCATCAGAAACCTCCCATTTGAATACACTGCATCTCAGCTTCACCTGCACTGGGGAAACCGAAACAAGTCCGAAGGCTCTGAGCACACCATCAGTGGGAAGCATTTTGCAGCAGAGGTAATGCAGGCCAGCTCAGATCAGGGGAAGCAAAGAAGATTGGGTAGGTTCTATTGTTTCAAAGTGGGATCTCTGTCTTGGGTAAATGACTGTAAAAGGTTGTGAGGTTCTAAGCCAAGTATTTACGATCTGGAGATATTAAAAAAAAAAAAAGGGTTGTGCACAACAACAACGACGAAAAAAATGGATTCGGATGTACTAAGTCAGGGAGTTGGAGTTTAGATTCTGAACTCAGAACTGGGGCACCAGGTCACCTGAGGTAATTTTTAGCTGTACAACAGTGCTGCTCTGTTTACCTTTTCTCACCTTCTTCTGTACAGTAACTATGGTAGTCTGTTATTTTACAGGTTGTTCTTCTGTAGTAGGTTTTAAATATTCCTTGTTTTAGGTTAATGGTTCATTCCATGTACCCCATTTGGCTTCCCTGATGGTTCAGTCCTGAGTTGTCTACCCCAAGATTTTCCCACCAAGTGTATACCCTTTTTGTTCTGGAATGTTCCCTGTCCTTCATCCCTTCCCTGAAGCAACATTGGATTGCAAGGTTTGCTCCTTCCCCTTGTTGGCCTCTATTGGACAGCCCTCACCCTGCACTCCTCCCTAATGCCTTCTAATTGGTAAAAGGTTGTCTCCTCCCCTTATTCCCTCCCCTCCACAAAAGCAGTTTTTTCCCCTCGGTTATTGTCACTTGTCCCTGACTGCTCTAGGGAAACAAGCCTTCCTTGGAACTCAAACAAGTGATTCCTCTCAATTCCTTAGCCTTGGTCCCTCATACTGCGTTGCTGCTGTGTCACCCACGCCACAGCCGTCTGCTGCAAGGAGCTGCGAGCCCCTGTGTGCAGCGCCACCGGGAAGGTCTCCATAGAGATTCAGGGCAGCCTCTGGTGACTGCCCATCAGTCTCAGGGAGTAAGCTGGCTGGAGAACATATTCCCTGTGGCTACAGCCCGCACTTGCAAGTGACAAACTGTTTATCTTTTCTAATTTCTAAATTATGGATTTGGGAATAGATTTTGATAAGCAGCACCAATCAGATATTGACCTCAAACTTATTAAGAAAAATAAATTAGCCAGAATAATTTGCTTGCATAACACTCCAGTCAAGACGCCTTGAAGCTGAAGTCATGAATCCTCTTTCTCCCCTTACCATGTCGGGGAGTGTGGGCTGTGTGTAACTCAGCCACAGCAGGGCTGCGAGTCCCAGGACCTTCTGCCTTTCTCTGAAAAGATCTTACCACTGCATCCAGATGTCACTGAAGAACCCTCCTGCATTGTCTTATCTTGAGGTGGCTGCATGGTCCTTTCTAACTGTGAAATATAAATGTGTGACCCAGATGCTATTGTAACAAAGTATCTCCTCCTTTGTAGCTGCATATTGTACATTACAACTCTGAGAAATACCCAGATATAACAGCAGCAATGGACAAAGCAGATGGACTGGTTGTTTTGGCTGTTCTCCTTGAGGTAGGATGCAGGATCTTTATTTTCTGTTTGTTTAGAATATGCTTTCAATCATTCAGTTATGAGAGACCTTTAATGTACCATATCACCTACATTATTATTATTATTATTATTATTAATAATAATAATAATAATAATAAGAATAAATGCAGTGGCTGAATAAAGGATTTTCCTTTCCTCTTTCACAAAAAAAAAAAAAAAAGGGCAGATTCTAGCAGCACATATCAATCCAGGAGCAAATGCCACAAAATGAGGAATTCTGAGTATTCCTCATGTTTTTTAGTAAATTATCTTCAGCTATGTTAAATCCATTTTTGTATTCATTTACAAACTAATGACTGCTAGTGTTTATCAGACAAGAGACAACAGTGAATTTCAAGCTCATTCACTCAAAGCTGCCTACTGTAGCATGAAGCAGTTTGAACACAGCAGAGAGGCACAGGCAAGCACAACCCTGCCTTTGACCACTGTATGTAATTAGGATTTAACCACAGTCTTCTCCCTGCTAACTTCCCAGATTCTTTGAGTCACAGATTACAGAAAATGAGTATGTTCAGTGACATTTTAAGATGTCAGGACACCTTTCCAATTTTTCTCTCTTAAGTCCCACATACGAAGATAAAAATGGTCTTAAACAAAAAGAAAAAAAATCAATAGCTTGCACATATATAATTCTTCTTGAGGATTAAAACTCCTCAGTAAGATAACTGTAAAGATAATTTTTAAATGTGAGGATTTTCTGCAGTATAACAAAGCAAACCCACAAGTTTCCACATTTCCATCAAAAAGTCAAGTGTTCCACTTAGCAAAAAAAGCTTGCATTGATCTTACCCAAACTCACTCCTGGCACCTCTAAGATTCTGACAGTAATTGTGTTAAATTTCAGTTCATTTGGAAGTTGTAGCTGTGAAAAATGTCAGAGTATTGTTACACTAGGATTCTGGTTATTTCTAAGCATGGTATTTGAAAATCAAGTTAGTGAACAATGGAGATTAGGTCTTGGAAATCCTTTCAGACAGCTGGTGTGGGTATTACAGTTAATGTAAGGACGCCAGTTTACTATGTCTGGTTGCCAGAGGAGTTGCTCAGCACCAGCCCTGAAGAATTAATAAAAAAGGCATTGATTATTAGACTGAAAAGCTATTGGTTGCAGTTGAAAAACAGTCTTGTGTGATAGATGAGTCTTTGTCAGATAGCAGAGTTGTAGGCCTGTGGCCCCATGGTACCCAAGAGTCTCATTCTTTACCTCCCTGGATTGTGAGAAACAGCAGAATAAAAATGTTTGTTGGTGGAAAAATGTGGCTTTGATGGGAAACCAGGAGATGATCTGAGAAGCCTGAGCTTCTCAGCATCTGAGAACTTCTGCCTGCAATGCTCTCAGAGGAAAGGGCTTCTCTTCATTTGCACAGCACTCTGAGCAGGCAAGGACTATAGGGTCAGTGCACACAAAAGGCCTGCACTGCTGTTATAAAGGCAGCAATACAACATAAAAGCTATTATAGCCCTGGAGCAGGAATATTATCATGGCTCTGAGGACAGAGGGAATGTTTTGAGTTATAAAATACTTATGCCATTCTAGTACATTAATGTCTGGACAGTGGAAGCCCTTGCCTTAGGACAGGCCAGAAGCAAAGACTCATGATTTTCAGCTGTTGATAATATGATCATTGCAGATTGGACCCTTCAGCCCATCCTATGAAAGGATCTTCAGGCACTTCCGGAATGTGAAATACAAGGGTGAGTGGCTAAATCAGATTGAGAATGGCTGAGATTATCAGGTGTCACCCTGAGAGGAATTGAACTGGCTGAAGAAACAGTCCAGAGATCCCACGCAAATCTGTCACAGACTGTGAAAAGCTTCCAAATGCAGTGCATTCCTGGGGAGAGCGTATGGCTAACATGCCCCCTGTGATTCTGACTGGACCTTTTTTGTTCCATATGGTGTTTTTAAATAAATATTGCGATCTTAGAGGACTCTGATTTGGTGTCTCAGACAAGATTTGTACATAGGAAGCTTAAAAGGCTGTAGTCCTTATTAAACCGGGATCACCTCTGCTAAAAGGTATTTTTCTTTTCCTAGTGATGTGACACTGAAAATATTCTACTTTACTGAAAAGCAAATTTACTTCACCTGTGTAGTCATGATGCAATATTTAACACAAACCCCCTTTTTTAGATCAGAAGGTCCTGGTCCCTGGTTTCAATGTTCAAGAACTGCTTCCTGACAGACTGGATGAGTATTATCGCTACAAAGGATCGCTGACAACTCCTCCCTGCTACCCAAGCGTTCTCTGGACAGTTTTCCGACACCCTGTTAAAATTTCTCAAGAGCAGGCAAGTTCCAAAAGAGCACATTTCCCTGACTAGTGTCTGCTGAACAACAGTAAATACATATTCTCATTTCCTGGATTTCTCTTATGTTCCTGTAAAACTGAACGGTGACCTTTGCTAAAATCCTTTAAGTGGGAAGAACGATACAGAACTGACATAAATCAATATCCCATTCTGTTTGTTGTTAGCACATTCTTAGTTGGCCAGAACAAAGGACAGACAGCTGCACAGCAATTGGTACAGTATCAGCTTGAAAAAAATCCCAGTCAAGTGAGATGAATTTTGATTTTCATTATGTACTTAGTCCCTGCTCTAAGTCTTTCCATGAGTTACCTGCAGATTATTGTTTGGGCTCCATGTCTGAACATTATTCACCAAGTATTTTGGTGCTACTTTGATCCTGATGGACTTGGGTGGGTTGGAAAGTTTCTAAAAAGCTTGTGTTGTGTTATTTATCCATCTTGACTTCCCTAACTTTTCTCCCAACTTACATTTTTTGTGCTTATCTAATTAATTTCTTTTGCTCTTAGGTGGCCACTTACCTAGACTATAAACTCACAATCACTATCTTCTGATTCACCTAATTATAGACACGGGGGAAAATATTATTAACAAAATCTCAGATCAAATTACTGCAAGCTCCTTGTTTTGAAAATACATTCTCAGCTTCTGTCAGACCATGTCTCTACCAAAATAAAGAGCTTTTTCAAAAAGTAGCCTTTAATACTACTTATTAAAGGAGTTAGACTGTGCCACGGGGAGGGAGCATGCTGAAAAAGTCTACCATGTTCCCTTCCATCGAGTTTTCCTGGCGGACAATCTGATAGTAAGCAGTAGTTTCAGTAGGATGTAAACAAAATACAGGTATAGACTTGGAGATGTCACACTGTTTAAACATTATTCTGTATTTGGGTTCACCGGCCACGGGAAACTTAATGTATTAATGTATCCCCTTCCCTTTTACTACACCTTTTTCTTTTTTCCAAACACTCCCAGTGATCACACACTGGCACTGCTTTCTCAGTATTCTGTGAGCTGAACAGGTGCTTCCCTTTATAGTTACTGGCACTGGAAACAGCCATGTACTGCACAGAGAGTGATGACCCAGAACCCCTGGAAATGGTTGATAACTTCAGAAATGTTCAGGAATTCCATGAAAGACTGGTTTTTATCTCCTTCCATGAAGGTGAGTTGTATGAATGCTTCTGTGCAATGAAACAGTGCACAGTGATCTGTGTAAATGTGAAGTACTGGAATATCAGCCCTGTTCGACTGCACCACAAAACACAGCTATCTCCTTGCAGTTCACTTTGTTGCCTTTTCTTCTCATATTGCATTGGTGCATGGGCAATTGTACAAGAATGAGGTATTCCCAGGGTAGGCAAGAATTTTTTTCCACAGTGGGTATCAGGGAAGCCTTGCAACCCTTCTGATCAAAGACAAGGAGATAAAAGAAGGAAGACATGATTGGCCTTGTCATGCTTTGCAGAAGTATTTGCTGTCACTCTAAATCCTAAATAAGCTCCACAGCTGAGCTGTTTCAGCCAGTGTAAGTGCTTAAGATGGCCTTATCTCACCAGTGACATTTGCTGGTTCTCAGCAAGATCAGGCTTGATCTTATGCAGACCACACATTTGTAGTTGGGAGTCCCAACTTCAGGGACACTGTTTTGGGGAAATTACACAGAATCAGAAGAAGTCCTTGAGGATTTCAAACTTGGCAAATAAATATAATTCATAACACTGGATTGTATGATTCAGTGTTACAAATTTAAAAAAAACCCCAAAAAACAACAACATTATATGGGGAAGAACTTATTCAAAAGCTTAACTCTGCAGTGTTACACAATGACAACACGTTAAATTTGGTGGGGGGCTTTGAAAGTCTGCATCTGCGGTAAGAAGCTGAGCTGTACCCCACAGAAAAACCTTTCAGTATATTGTGCCAACTTCTTTGTTGTCCTGCAAATATATACTCTTAAGCATCTGTGAAGCTGGCATGTACACTCAAGGCAGATGATTTTAGGCAAGCCACTGCACTATTTGACATGAAAAAATTTATAAAAGAAACAGCAGACTTCACCTAAAAGATTAGCCAAGAAGTAAACTTTCAAATTAATAAAATGTGTTAGCACATAATTTCAACTTTGCATCCCATTTTCTTCACTGTTTAGATGAAAAAAACAGAAAACACAAATTGTCTGTTTTGGACACAACAGAAACAATTCCCTGCAGGCACACTGCAGTAGCTATTCTAGCCATTCCTCTCGGCAGACAGACCCTTTCATAAAGTATCTCTTCTAATAGAAAGCTATAAAGAAGAAGAGTGAAAATTAGAGATCAGCCAAAACAAATCCTGGGCAAAACATTTCTCTGAAATCAGTGATGATTTAGATTTGTCACCAAAAGTTGGCTGATCTCTTAAAATGAGAATTACACTAGAAGTTCTCTTGTTGCTAGATTCTAAACATAATACCTAAGAAGATTACAAGTTTACCAAATTATCAACAGTTCCTAACATCTCTGTGATTAATATACAAACTGATACTAGTTGCACAAACAATATTTTGAGTAAATGAGAAGATGACTGAATAGTGAAAGAGAGATTACATCAGCCTTTTTTCTGCTTTTATGGATTGGCCAACCAGAAAAATGCCCTGCATGGCATTCTTAAATGACCACAAAGAGGGTTAAAGCTTTCTTCTCCAACCTCCAGTCTCAAACGCTGCTAACTAGAGAGCTGCTTTGATTCAGAATGGTTATTTTAATAATCTTCTTCAAATCACTGCTGAAGCCAGATTATATGCAATGATTTCGACCAGCAGAATTTGCAATGCAGCCTCCACATTTCTGAGAGTAAGGCTTCCTCTGCAGGTCTTAAATCCCTGCACAATCTACAATAGCAATGCCTCTGCAGAAATGCTTTCTGAAGTACCAGAAGTTCCAGGGTGAGCACCACCCTTGTGATTACAAGAGGTTCACCATGGAATCCTCAGCAATCCAACTTCTACATTTTCTACCCTCATCCTCTATTTATCACAATTCAATACCTAGTGGGCTTGGCAAGGGTATGTTGTCAATTCCTAACAACACCTATAAGCCATTGATCTACTGAGTCTGAATGGTCAGTGAGAAATGAGAAATGCAGTTTTCCATCTGCTTTTTAAACTGACCTCTCAGCATCTGACTATATTCCCTCTATAAATCATACTCAGTACTTAATAGTAGAAGGTAGAGAGTCACAACCCATAAAGCCAGTAACTGAAAACCTGACACTATGGTTTTCATCTAGGAATCTCCAAACATTTCACAGAAATAGAGTAAGCATTATTATTTTCACTTATGGTGGAAAATTTGACCTAGATGTGACTCTTAAAATTGTTGCTGTGAACCAGAGCCAAACCAAATAATAACATTTGGTTCTCTCTCTGCTAAGCCACAATATTGGCTCCCACGCAGAAATGACACCAGACATAAAACCATTTTCAATGTATCTTTAAAACTGGCATGACTTAGCAGAGTTAAACTGTAGGGGTTATTGCCCATGTGGCTATTCATGCCCCAGAGCTGGTCTCTATGGCTATGAAAGACATTGCTCAGTGCTACTTTAATAGAAACCCCATTCAGTCTAAGTACATTAAGTTACAAAAGCTCATTGACTCTATCAGTGAACCATAGAAAAAATGGTCAACCCATTTCAAAAAGAGTATTCATTGCCCCTGTAATCTCACATTCCACTTACTGCAGCCACAAAAGCTCCCTCACCGGTGCAGCCCCTCACCTAAAGGGTAAAACAAGGAAAGAAAGGGGAAAAAAAAGAAAAATAAGAAAAAATGGCTCCTGTCAAAGCTCAATGAAGTACACCTGGCTGCTGCAAGTGCCCAGCCTGATGCAGTCAGCTGCATCTCAAATAGGAATAGAGCACACCTATTAAGAAGGGAAGGAGAGGCTATGCAGAGAGTCAAGGATTGAGCCAGGCAACCACTGTAATTTGTACAAGAAATCCTGTTGTGCACACCTAAGCCCCTACCCAGCAGGTTTTCAGAGCAATGTTTCTGCCTTATCACTGACAAGCCACCTTCCCCTGAGCACAGATACAAGATGGGGCCACTGGCCTGTTTTGTAGCAAAATTGAAAATGACTGAGGTGTTCAGTCATCCACATTTTTGATGCCAGTAATGAGCATCTAAATTCATGCTATTTATAAGAACCACATTTCAAAAAGCCTCTAATCTTTAAGGATTACACAGCAAAGCTCATGTGTGTTTGTAATGTATTTTGTCTATCAGCAATTTATTCCAATAAAATCCCCTTCATATAAATGCAGCTGGAATTTGTTACGATGTTTAAACCACCTGAGTTAAACAGGAACTCGTGTCTAGTTTTGATTAGGGTACCAGGCTGAAATACTATCTAACTAAATTTTCTAAGCAGATCCTCTCATCAAACAGAAGTGCTCCCTACCCTTTCCCTTCAAACTACAAGCTCTATTTCTACAGTTATCTCTTTGGTGTTATATTTTTGTGTCCATTTGCCACTTTTACTATGACAAAACTCACCTTTTATTAAACAGCTCCTCTTCAGTTCCATGGATTGCAAGCTTCTTCCATTCAGCTGGACTTCAAATTAATGGGTCAAATGCAATTAAACTCCACATTTTACATTTGTGTTTCATCGACGGCTGATTTAATAGGAGAAAATATTTAGATGGAATACGTGAAACCTGTCACTTTGACTCTGAAAGTGCTCTGATATTTCTTAATGTGAGAACTAATAATTTGAGGAAATATTTTAAAAAATGTGTAAATAAATTAAGAAAATACAGTTAAGAAAAGGGAGCTCACCTCCAGGATCTTTGTGGAAGCCAAAATAAATAAAAAATACCTTAACTGCCAAAAGTGTACATGAAGCTAACTAAAAAATATAGCATTATGGTAATCCTTAAGTCTTTATGCAAACAAGAGATCACTCAATTTTTCATACCAATATCCTGAATTCATTTTTACCTTTGATGCCTTTAAGCAATGTTCTCAACAGCAAAGAATATAATTCTTCAGCTGTCCACAGTCAGTAGTGCTCTCTGTGAGAGAACAAAAGGCATTGAATTTAATGTCCTTGATTGCCTGGGTTTAATTCTTTGGGCTTGTTTATGAGCTCTAATTTATATAGCATAAAAATCATACTCCTGCTATGACCTGCTGTACCAGGTCCTCCACATTGGCATTGTGACTTCAACATGTGTCTCGTGTTACAGCACTGTGAACTATGGAGCCAGCTGTGGGACCGAGACATTCCAGAAAACATCTGTGCAATGCTGCCCATTCATAGTCACAAAGTGGTGTGACAAGGCTGTAGAAAGGTTGCAGGTGCAGAATGCAAACATCGTGACAGACCAGAGACTCACCTTCTCCACTCAAGGCGATGGTATTAACACTTGTGCATGTTTTCCCTCTATTTCTTAGGTTTTGTGTTATCTGTTGTGATAGCCTGCATTCTGGGAGTTCTCGTCATTCTTGCAGTAGCGTTCTGGCTACTGAAGAGGAAAAGGTAAGATGTCTGGCTATCATATCACAAAAAAATTCAAACCGTATTTTTCCTCTGACACATGGAAGTGCTTGCGTGTCCAAAACTTTGCACCTTTTTTATAGTGATAAAGTTTGATCTTTTAGAAGACATGATCTCTTCCTACAAACTATGATTTGTTTTTATTACTGTATACATTATTTCCTTGTGTGATATGAGGCCGGATCAATAAAAAACCCAGTTTTTCTATTTCTCAAATGCCATTTGTTCTCTTGTTCTTTTTGCTAGCACTGCTGCTCCTAATTGCTTCTTGGATCCTTCCCATGATCAGTATGTGAAACAAGGAGAATAGAATTTTAGGAAAACCTTTCCCAAAGGTCACAACATTTTAGATGAATAAATATGTACTGCCAAAAGATCATTAAGCCACTGTTTGCTGACACAGCCAAATCCGGGAAAAAAAAAAATCTAAGATTACAAATTTTCCTACAGCCTGATTCTCTTTGCATTCAGCATTGACCTTGCATACAAGATGTGGTCTCCTGAAATATTTGAAACACTAAGCTACGTGACATTTGCACTAGTACAGAGAAAAAGAATGTCGTACATGCATAATGGACAACTTTAAGTAACTAATTGTGCTTTTCCTTCATTGGCATTACAGTTATTTAATAAATTTGTTTTAATTTAGCTGCAGAAAGGGAGGTGGAGACAACAGAGGAGTCATCTACAAACCAGGCATGTGCAAGGAGAAAGAAGACATCTCCAAAATTTGATGCCCTGCTCTGCCACAAAAGCCCCTTTTCATTCATAGCACTGATTTATTTTGGATTAGTGAAACACGTCACTTGTTCTTGGCTAATGCTAACCCTCAATAGAGTTCTAAAAACACATACCAGCCAAGTCTTCTGTAGCCCTTGTTTTCTTGTTTTCCAGAGAGATATGATCAGTAAATTCCCCTGAGCTGAATTCCTCACCACATTCTTTTCATGTCTGCTGCTTACTGAGTCTGGGTGTTTTATTTGATTTTACAGTTAATCCTAAACTCCAGGTTTATGGTTTGTTTAGCACAGGTTTTCTCATAGGTATTCAAATCTGAAGACACTCATCAAGCTATAAGAACTCTTCCCTGCTAAAACAGGGCATTGATTTTAGCTGCATGAATATAAACAAGATAAAGGGCAAACTGTATTTGACACCAGTATTTGAACTGGGTTGTTCAGCAAATACAGTTTTGAAAAGTGCAGGATATGATGCCAGTGTATTTACCAATGGAATTGTAATATTAGAGGAAAAGACAAGTGTAAACACAATGAAAACCACATGGATTATTAATGGGGTTCAAGCCCAGGTACTCAGTGCTGAGGAAACACTACTAGGGGAACAGCTCACTTTCCAGCTATTACACAACCCCACAAATCTGTTAAGACTGTCAGCCCCTCTCCATCACAGGAATTAGAGAAGAAGATTGTCTTCTTATTCTGCTCTTATTTATAGTGTATGAATGATGTGAAGATAATGTAGTTGATCCTGCTTTTAAGCAGACTTTTCATTTAACCACAAAATCCTGATAGATTACAGTATATATTACAGCTGCAATTACACAGTATACTTTTTTTCCAATTTAGTTCTCTTAGTAATCTAATTCTTAGAAAGAAATCTATATTTTCTTTTCAAACCTCATAAGCTAGATACTCAGAGTTTGATTATGCATTTTTGGAAGTGAGAAGCATAAACCTGATTCCACTGCAGACAATGTGGAAAGTCATTGACTTCAGGAAGAATAGGGGGTATCCAGCCTACCCTGATGCATACAGAATTTCTCTTCAATCTGACATCTACAGTGCAGATCTGAAATGCCTGTACTTCAGTATGCACTCAGGAAGTAACAGACACAGGATTATACCTAAAATAACTTCAGGTCTGAATGCTGCTAAACACGACTGGGTAAATTTCAGTCTGAACTTTATACTTAGATATATTTTGTATTCCATTGCAGCATCACCACATCTGTGACTTTAAAGAAATAAACTCTTATCATACATGTTTTCTTCTTTCAAGATGGCAGATTCAGACTGTTTCAGCATAGAGTGTTCTAGATTCTTCCTCTTCCATCCCCAAGTAAACCACGTGATGTCATAAGCAGGCTTTTCAGTGCAAGGAGAAATAACTTATTAATACTAACTGTACATGAAATTTAGAAGCACAATCTTACAACTGAGTACACTGCATATGCCAGCATTTTTATCCCACATAAACAAGCACATAATCTTACTGAAATGTTTTAAATTACTTAAAGAGCAGCATTTGTGTGCTACAGGGAACATAACTTACTCTTTGAATAAAGGTGTTTAAAGAAAAAATTACGTAATAAATTTTTCGCTATGTCTTTGTCTATGCTTTTCTTGGTTCTTCTAGAATAGTAACATTTTATTGTGTATTTTGACCTTTACCTCAGCTGATTAGAAACATCCATCAATCACTTTCTTTTGCACGTAGCATCTTTGATACCTGTAAAAAGAAGCATAAACCCCTCAGCCAAACACTACATGCTTACTGTAAGGAAAATCTCAGAGTACCAGCAAACATATTAAACATATTACACAGTGGGCAGAAAATATCTCCTTCAAAATTTTTTCCTAAGCAAAAGAACAATCTGAAGAGGAATTAATATAAATCATATTCCTGCTACTCCTGCTTATAACACTCTCTAATTGCATAGAGGTGTGAGAAACAATCTCTCACTGTAAAATTTCAAAGGTTTATCAAATCTTCACAAAATACAACAAAAGACTGAATAAGGATAAATACAGCACACTGGGAGCGCATGACCAGCCACTAATAATAATAAATTAAACCAAGTTCAAAAATATCAATTCCCTTCTTTCTTAAATGGAATGACCCATTTCTGAGATTCCAATAGCAGAAATGAAGCCTAAATAACTTGAGGCAGTGAAGTGGAAGAATAAGATGCCACAAGGGATGTAAAGGTCTCCTTCCATTTCCTGTGTGTGACAACACCCTCACAGCATGACTGTAATCTCAGAATATTTACTTCCTGTCAGCAAATACCAATATCCTCACAGAGGTGCTTTACTGACTGTTCCATTTCCTCGTTCAGGCAAGAATTCCTCTTCTCAGGAAGAGGTTATCAAAACTGCAGCTACCAGGTTTTCTTCTTCAGTTCAGAAAGGAGAGTTTAATCCTGGACATCATAGCTTATATAAGCTTACAAAGTTTGTAGTCAACTTGGTGTCGCTGCAGGCCCTCAGCCAGGTAATAATTATCATTGACTCTATGATTCTCAGAAGGCTGATCAATCTCTTTATTATATTATAGCGTTATTAAGAAACCCATTGCTTTTATAGACTGTTACGATACACCAGTACCTAATTGGTCCTCCAATCCAAACACCATCACCATTGGCTAATTAAGAAACCACACTTTGGTAAACGAATTTCCATAACACATTTCACATGTTCAAAACAACAGGTGCAGCAAGTGAAAATAAGAATTGTTTATCATTCTCTTCTCTGATCTTCTCACAGCATTCCCCAGGAAGGCCTGGGAAAGTTGTGCTTTCTCTCTGTGACCAGAGAGCTGCTGCCACAAATCTGGTAGAACTTTGTCAGAACTGGCTCACCAATCAAAAGCCTACTCGGGATTATGATAAATAATTTATTTTCACACCTTCTCCACTATGAAGAGTATAAGGATACAACACATCTTGGATAACTAAACATGTTTCAAAATATGCCAAGGAAATACTGAGTCACAAAAAGTTCCTCACATATAATTTCTAATGTATGAAAACAAACCCCAAAGAACTACTCTTAATATATTCACCTAAAAGTTAATGCCCAACCAAAGCAAATTTTGAAAAAGCATATTACATAGAGAAGTTTTAGGGGACAAAAAGCCTTCTGGACTTCAGCTAAAATGGTGGAAAGAAAACAGAGTAGCTCTGCTACTGCAAAGCTTAATATGTTAAAGTAAAATGTTATTTTCATTAATTCTGTAGCAAGATGAATACACTAATTCTTATGTGAGTTTAAGACCTAGTCCTCATTTTAAAATCTGTTACCCTTAATCAAAGACATAAATGTATTGTTGAATCATTTGTCTTATTGCAGAAAGCTACAACTGAACTATTAAGATGCCCAGGTAAGTGGTACCCATGAGAAGGTTTGAACTGTGCATTTCAAACTGCTGCCTGACAAAAGCCAAGTTAAAAAGTAAAAAATACTGATATTTAAAAAGCAAAGATAGCTCAACCAAGTACTAGGAATGTAAGTAACATCCAAAGCTCTTCACAAAAGAAGAGATGGCTGGTGTCAAAGAGCTGGAGAGATGAAAGGCATCATTTTAAAGAAGTCAGAGGTTTTACAAAAGTAGGGGTTCTGTAATAGTGTGTGTGTTGGCTGCAGCTGTGTGCCCCCATTTCAGGCACTTCAGTGCAGAGGATTAGCAGACCCAGTAACACAACAACAGAGAGAAAACACTTATAGCTCATGGCTGGGCAGCTGGATACACAGAACTGGCCAGATGCTGGGAGGCATATTCCCTTGAACTTTCACACTACAAGGAGATCACCAGGTTGTAGCTCTGTGCATTTGATAGTGGCTCGATGACCTGCCCCACTTTTCACTTGCCTTCTGTCAAGACCTTAAGGAAACAGAACTGGTGAATTCACAAGCCAGGTGCCATTAAGTGGCTCTGAACAACCAGCACTGCTGGCAAGTCTTTTATATTATTTGCAAGTAATCAAATTTTCTGAAATTCTGAAAGAAAACTATAAATAGTTTTGGGTTTTTTTTTACGCATTGAGTATATTTTGAGCAGTTTATAACTTAATTGTGATGTGGGCTTTTTTCAACCACAAATACAGTGTAAGACATAAGAATTCAACAAGACACTGTGAATTTTTTATTATTAGCTTCAAGGCATATTTAAATCTTATTAAGACTTTTACTTTATTTTTCTTGTTTTTTTTCTACTATTTAAAAGACATTTTCCTTCATCACTAGAAAATATAGATTGGAGCTTAACCTACCACACCGACTTTTAAAAGCAGCAAACATATAAAGCATATGTTCTATGCTTCAAAAATGTCAGATAATCAGAAACATTACAAAAAAGTAAAATCTAATACCTTGTTTCAGTTTTGATCACATATTCAGCAGGAAATGTTTACAGACAGATTTAAAATTCCCTGTACTTTAATTAAGCCAAACAAAAGCAAAAGGAGACTTTGGAACACACACAAAAGCTGCCACCATGTCCATCTTTCAGAGTGGTTATGAAGACCATGAATCATTTTCTGGATGGCCCTACAGCGCTGTGCAACCCTTGGTGGGGGGGGGAGGTATCTAACTGCCAAGAACGTGCAGGCTGACTCAACTAAGGGATCCAGCACCAGAATATGCTGAAGTCTCCATTTCTTTACTATGCATGTTTAGGAGTGCTTGACTCTTCACAAAATATGTAGGAGGTAACGAAGAGACTGTGACTTGGAAGCCTCGGGAAACCAAACAGCTCACACAACGAGTCAGAACCTTTGGTGGTTTTAGATTGCGTGGTTATGGTAAGAGTTCCAGAAGCTTTGCCCATGTTCCAACTCAGAACCATAACCCGCTGACTGCACAGCTTTACAAAATGTAAGTATTCACTACTGCTTCTCAAACTGATAAAGTTGTTCCATAGCAAACCTAACTTACTGCACTTGTCCAGTTGTAAAACACTTTTGACCACAATATGGCAGCTACTGTTTCATAACATCATTTTCACTGAGAAAAAAATTGATGGCCAGCAAGTCAAACCCAGTATTAGGATCTCTCAAAATAAGTAATTTTACTAATAACGAACATTCCTGTGAAGGTAAAATTTACTTTGCCATTCTCACAAAAAAAGCTGTCTAAGCCATTTTGTAAAAATGGTTTTGGAAGCATCTCCATTTCTGATCTGCTAAACAGAAAATTTAGTGGTTAAACTTGGAAATAATATCCATCACTTGTACCCAGTTGGCAGTCAGCACATGAATTGTATGACATACATTTTCTATGTGAAATTATGAAATAACAGTTGCCCTGTTATTAACTTTTAGCATGTTACGTGAAACTGCACGAAGTGGTTTCTGTGATATCCCAGGAATACAGCAAGAGATATAAATGGGCCACTGTTAACCCTGTTCTTTTCAATTATCAGTACACAGAGAAATGCAGAGCAGCTGTCAGTGGATCAAAACCACTATGCCTCAACTGAAGTTGTAGGTGAATCATAATTCACATAAGCTGCAGATACTTACAGACCCTCAAACAATTCTACACTTAAAATGTGTATTTGCGTCAGGACTGGTCTTGTTACATTAGTAAAACAAGTAAACAAATATAAAACTGAAAGTTTATTAAAATTTAAAAGAACAGAACTTTAAAAATTTGCACATGTTCATTAATACATTAGTTTGATTCAATTAAGACATGTATATTGCAGTCTCAGGAAAAAAAAATCAATCAATTAAAAAAAAAACCAACTCAGATGATCAATTGTTTTCTTTTAAAAATGCAATCAACAACTCTGACTAAAAATATGTAAGACAGCTCCTGATTCCGGAGAAGTGAAATGGCACCATCTAGTGACTCACACATGATTATCTGGCTCGGAGCCCCGGCTATCTGCTCGGGGGGCCAGCTATTGCCAGACACTACCCACCGGACAGATAGCCCAGCGGGGAGAGCTGAAGGCCGGGATAGCTCAGCGGGGGCTCAGGCAACCTAGGCAAGCTGTAGTGATTTGCAGCTCTTAGTGATTTCAGCTCGTAGCTTGCTAGGTGCCGCAGCAGCAGACACAGGGGAGAGAGGTGAGAAGCGCTGTATGGGGTTCCGCAGGATTCTTTTATTCGGGTCTCCGTGAAGGGTCCAGGGACAGCTCTTCTGCCGAACTGGGCAGAATTAGGGGTTTTTATACCCTACAGGGGTTTTGAAAACTGTCCAATAGTAAGGGTCAGGGGAAAATGACCTATGGGCTTACAGGGAGATAAGCAGGGTCTGAAAGGCAGAAGAGAGGGACTGCTAGGGTCATGCTGACTTGGCATTTTCTAGCTCTTAGGCCTCTGATCGCCAAGGCCTTGCAGGCCCTGAGCCTGCTACAGGGCTTGATGGAACCATGGAGACCATTAGGGCCTTTCAGGGCCTCGTGTCACCAAGGGGCCATTGGGACACTTCAGAGCCTCATGGAAGCAAGGGGCCATTGGGACAGTGTGGGGCCCCATGGAACCGAGGGAACATGGAACAGGTCTGGCTGGCTTGGCCTCCCAGGGGCCACCTGACAGGTCTGGCTGCTCTTGGGATGCCACGGGCTGCTTCTCATCAGCTCCTGAAACACTGGGGCTCTGTGCTTTCCTTGCAATGGAAAAGAACCATCACTCTTTTCAGATGCCCGTTGCCAAAACTGGTACTCTCCCTAAAAGATTTCTGGTGGGCAAGGGTATCTCTCAGAAAAAAACCTACCTGCTCTGGCTAGCCTTGGCCTCTGGTGGTCACCTCTCATCTGCCCCTGAAACACTGCGGTTCTGTTCCTTAATTCCTGTGGAAAAGAACCGCCTTTCATGCCCAGATGCCATGGCCAAAATAAGAATTTTATCTCCCAAATTCCATATATCCAAGGATTGCTCACAGACAAAAATAGCCAGGGCAGACAGGTCAGGCTGGCCCTGTCCTCTGGTGATTTTCTTAGACCACGAGCTGAATGTTTTCATTTGAAAACACCTTGGAGAGACCCCAGAAACCTCCCAGGGAGGGGTTTTGAGGCCTCGGGCACATGAGGACTACATATGGACAAAGGAGCTCTGTGCTCTGTGCTGTTGTGGTGGTTTTGCATCACGGAAGTGATGTCCTAAGAGAAGCTGCTAGCAGTTTCCTCCACGTCTGACAAAAAACTAATCAGTAATTAGCTTTGAGAATTGACAACCTGTTAAACCACTAAGGAAACTGCACACACCTCTGTGAAGACACATGTTAAAGATGAGAAAGCCTGTGAGGGTCTCCTTCCCTTCTGGCCAGCAAAGAGGTAACAAGGCTGGCCCAGCCCCCGTCTCAGCCGGGCCGGGCCGGGCGGCTCCTGCCGTGGGGCCGGGCCCCTTCCCAGGGAGCCCCCCAGGCCCCATCGGCTGCCGGGCAGGGCAGGAGAGGCCGTGGGGCCGAGGCCAGGCCGGGCCATGGCTGCAGTTGCTGAAATAAATGGGCAGGAGATCTTCCTCCTTTTTAATGCCTTTATTAAGAAGAATCAGCTCAGGTGGGGAGAAGTCGACGGGTCGCGCCCACACTGCCGCTGCTCCCAGGTGTGGCACGGAGAAGGAGGATGATGCAGCTTTGTCCGCTGGTCTGCAGGTAGAGCTGAGGATTCCGTCCTCACGGGAGAGTCGCAGATTCCTCCTTGTTTGTTTAACACCCCGGGGTATCAGTATCTTTTCAGGTTAGGGTGAGAAGCAAAAACGGTCCGAGCAGGTACGGGACTACGCTCCCATCCTGGGGTTCACCCGCAACCCCCGGGCTGGGGGAGGAGAAGCCATCGGCCCCGGCCGTGCTGCTACTGTGCTCTGGCCTGGCTGCTGAGATCCTGGCCCTGCCCCAGCGCGGCCCATCCTGACACAGCCCCAGCGCAGCCGCTGCAGAAACCTCCATCGTAAAACAGCTCCAGCCACAAGGACCGAGCCCGGCCAGGGTCACGGAAACATCTGCAGGCCCCGGGAGAGATATTAACTCTTTCAGTGCTTCCATCCTCCCTCGAGGGAGAGAAAAGGACAAAGTGCAGGCACATAGAGGAGCAACACGAACACACCGACTTCATTGAAGAGGAAGTTGAGCACCCGATGGGAGCTATGAGGAAATGCCCCGATCTGAGGACTTAAATCTTCTTGTAAAACTATGGAGAAGGATGTCATTGATACATCAGACTCTCTTTTTCCCTATAACGCATTGAAAAGTATGGGGAGATGACTTGTTGAGCAAAGGTCTCCATGCTAAAGTAAGCAAATGTTGAAGTAGCTGTGATCCCCTGAGAAGTTTGAACAGAGAAAGAGAGAAGAGTGATGAGACCCTGTGCCCTCAGGGAGAGAAGAAAAAGATCTCTGTTCTCAGAGATGAAGATCATTTCAGAAATAGATGAAGAGAACCTTTGCTTTTAAACAGCTTATCTTTAAACTAATAACCTATAAGTTGGCATGGCCCATAAACATAGCTGTGGGAAAAGCTGTGAAAAATGGGAGGGACTTGACAATTGCACATTTTCTGGGCAGCTGCTATTTGTGGCAATTGAGAGCCACAAGAAAACATTTCTTATGGAGAAGTCTCCATAGCATGAAAGACAGACTCCTCTCCCTAAATGAACTGAAGAAAACTATTCTAGAGCTGGTAAACTGACTGAAAATTTTCGGTTTTGTCTCTTTACATTGTCAGGAAGAAGGAAACAGTTGTAGGGAGAGGAGAAGTGTTCTGAAAGTTTTTTTCTGATCCTTACTGCTCTTTGTTTTAGTTATTATTAACAAACTTTGCCTTTCTCTTAATCATATCTCAGAGTAGGAAATGAGTAAGTATATCCTAGTGAGTGCATTGGAAATTAGCCAACACTGAACCCAACAAACCAATGATGCATTGGCCAAGAAATCTCAAAACAGCTAACCAAAACCACTACAGAAACCTTCCTGATGAGCTGTAAGAGAGAGAGGGAAATGAAGGCAGGGGTCAGGACTTTCTTGATCCTAATGAGCCACTTGGTGCATTTGGAGTTGAGCCCTGGAACTTCAGGTCCTGAGAGAAGAATGCAAAAACCTTTCCAGGACTCAAAGTTAGAGGAAAAACTCAAAGTGTCACAAAGAATTAATGGGCCCCACTGAGATCCATCCCCAACACAGGCTCCTCATGGACTCGTTGGAGGAGAGAATTTGGAGGCCAGGATTGCACAAAAACCTCTCAGAGACTCGGTATGAGAAAGGAAATTCCAAAGTACCTTAAAAATCTTGAATATCTCAAAGTATTAATGAGCCCCACTGAGTGTCCATACAGAGCTCTCAAGGGACTCGTTAAAGCAGATAATTGTGGCCATGATTGCACAAACCTCTCACAGAGTCTGTATCAAAAGGGAAACATCAAGTAACTTAAAATAACTGAAGTACCCTGAAGCATTAATGAGCCCCGCTGAGTGTTGTTACTGACAAAGCCTCTCCAGGGACTAATTACAGCAGATAATTGGAAGCCATGACTGCACAAAGCTCTCAGAGACTCCAAGGCAAAAGCCAAACCCAAAGTCCTTTGAAAACTCTGCAGTCCTGGGAGCATGAAGGAGCCCCAAGGGCCATTCCTGAGCAAGGCTCCCCAGGGACTCCTTCCAGCAGATCCTTGAGGCCACTGGGATGTGGGCTAGGGGGGGATGCTGAGGGCAGGACAAGGGGCTGACAGTGCCCAGCCTGGCTGGGGGTGTGCCAGGAGGCCCCAGGGCCTCAGGACAAGGTGTCTCCTCCCAGCCCTTGGTGGCACAGACCCTGCTGTGGTGCCCCAGGCCACCAAGACTTGGCTTCTCTTTGTCCCCACCTGGCATCACTGCCTCCAGTTCTCTGCTCTGACTGGGGCCTGGGGACACTTTCTCAGTCATGTCCCTCAGTGGGATCCAGTAAAAATCAAAGCAATTTTGGAGTTGGATTCTGACTTGGAGTTCTGGAGAGGTTTCTTCAGCTGCCTCTGAGGGACTGATGTTCAGGGCCTTAGCACAGAGCCCCAGAGGGTCATTAAAGTCCTTGTGCTGTGTCTGTGCTGCTGAGCTAGGCCGGGCTCTTGGCACAGAGGCAGCTCCTGGCAGCCAAGAAGAGCTTCAAAAGCACATTTCTCTTGATGAGCAGCTCTTCTGCCAGCCCTGCAGGGCTGGGGCACTGCCTGCAGCCAGCCCGGGCACAGACCAGATGTTTTCAATTTCCTCCTTGGAGAACGATGGGAAAGCTGGGGTGATGACAAAAAGATTTTTGCTTTAAATACATTTTTTCCATGTATTCGTAGCTTTGTAAATTACTATTATATAGTTATAAAACTATAATCCTTACTTTACTATATTAAATACTCTATTAACCTCTTAATTAACTCTAATAAACTGCTAATATATACTTCTATAACTATAATCCTTCATTAACCTTAGTACATTTCCTAACTTTCTCTCAGATTTTAGAAAAATAAGCTGACTGTCTAAATCCATTCCTGAAATACTGTGTAGTATTATTATCAGGAAGAGGACCTACAAAAAGAACATTTTATTTTTAACGCAGAATATCAGCAATCATAATAAAAAGTGAATGCAAAGAAGCCCTTGGACCTACTCCAATGGGTTGACCCAGGGGTGTGTAACTGGGGCAACTCAATCTGCTATTGGATGTTCCTATTAAATACCCCAATTATTCAACCTTAATAAATTGTTGAAATCAGGGGCTCAGTGTGCCCCATCCCCACTGGACACATGGAAGTTTCCAATAAAGGTCTGGTTTTTACTTTACTGTTCTAACACTGCTGCAAGGGGTTTTTACTCTTTTGATTATAGACAACAGGGGGATGAGAGAGGCAGAACAGGAATTGCAATCCCAGAATCACAGAACATTGTGAGCCGAAAGGGACACACAGGATCATCAAACGAATGTTTGATCATTTACAGGGTCTCCAGAACTGTAACTCTGGGTGGTCAGTCTCTCTGCTAACACAGCATCTTCTCTTGTTTCTGCCCTGCCCTGATATTGTCACTGTTATCTGCTGCTCTCAGGGAGGCTCTGGCATTTGCAGCAGCTGAGTCAGAAACTTGCCTTGGCATTCCTGCCAGGCAGGGGTGTCCATGGGAATGGGGTGTCCATGGGAATGGGGTGTCCGAGCTTCCCTGGGACCTGTGGGGCTGTGGGCAAAGCAGTCCATGGGAAAGGGGAATGAGCTGAGCCCCCTCCCTGAGATCCCATCATAGGCACAGCTGTGCCTATGTGCCTCCTTGCTGTGCTCTTCCAAGCTCTGAGCTGCTCTCCTGGGTGTCTCCACGCACAGGCCTGGCTGGTCCTGGCACACTCAGCCAGCACAACTGGAGCTCAGGCAGGGACCTGGCGGAAGGATTTCTCAGAGCAGGAACAAGGCTGGGTGAGTCCCAGTGGGACAGTCTGCAGGGAATGGCCACGGTTTGGCTCAAAGCAGCCTCTTCTGACTTGTCCCTGTCCTTTCTCCATGAACAGGTCTCTATGTGCAGCCCCAGCAAATGTCCAACAGCAGCTCCATCAGCCACTTCCTCCTGCTGGCATTGGCAATCAAACCACAGTGAATTGGGGCTTATTGCAGTTAGTGCCTGTTTTGGTTTTGGCTGGTTTGTGTTCATTGTTTTCTCCTATGTGCAGATCTTCAGGGCTGTGCTGAGGATCCCCTCTGAGCAGGGACGGCACAATGCCTTTTCCACCTGCCTCCCTCACCTGGCCGTCATTTCCCTGTTCCTCAGCACTGGCATATTTGCTCTCCTAAAGACCCCCCTCCATGACCTCCCCATCCCGGGATCTGGCCCTGTCAGTTCTGTACTCGATGGTGCCTCCAGCCCTGAACCCCCTCATCTATAGCCTGAGGAACCAGGAGCTCAAGGCTGCAGTGAGGAGACTGATGAGTGGATGCCTTCAGAAACATTAAACTATTGGCCAATTTCTGAATATCTCTTGTATAAAAAGTGATCTTTGACACTTATTATTGGTTTCATTTTGGTGTTTCTTATTCTTTGTTTTACTTTTTTCATATTGTTTACATAGAAATGTCATTATTTGTGCCATTTCTCATTTTATTTGTCCCCACCTTCCCTGTGGCCACAGACTGTGTCAATGAGGGGTGGCATTCATGCTGGTAGTACATCACCCAGCAAAGTGTTCTGCAGAGATGCCCTTTTGTTGCCTTCTCTGGAGCTGCAGCAGCAATGTCTGTGTGCAGAGCTGGGGCAGATCAGTGCTGGCCCAGCAGCTGTGCCCAGCAGCAGCAGCAGCACTTGGTGTTGCCAGTGCTGCTGCCGTGGCCCTGCCCCGCTGCCCTGGTGGCCCTGGTGTTGCTGCAGGGCCTGAGTGCTCTCGGGGCCGGGCACAGTCCTGGGGGTGGCAGTGCCGGGGCTGCAGCAGGGACAGGCCATGGGCACTGCTGGGGCAGCGCTGACGCCTCAGGCCAGGCCCTGGGGGCTGCAGGCTCCTTGCCCAGGCTCTCTCAAGAACACGGCCAGGCCAATGCTCAGCACAGAAAAGCCCCAGGGTGAGCAGCCCCAGGCTGGCCGTGGGCAGGCTGGGGGCAAACAGCATGGCTGGGGCTCTGCAAGGGCCCTGGGGGAGACTGGAAGGAGCAGCAGAGCAGGGGCTTATCCATCCCCAGTGCACTGGACAGCCCAGGGCAGCATCCCAGAGTGTCCTCATGGAGCTGCCAACAACATCCCCCCTCTGCAGCCCTGGCCTCTCCCCCAGCTCACAGAGGTGCCGCATCCTTGCAGGCACAGCCACGGCAGCACTGGCTCAGGAGCCCCTGTTTGCATTGCACAGAGCAGGCGGGAGCACCCCCATGCTGCTGCTGTGGGGACATGAACCTGAGGGAGCACAAATGCCATCAGCCCCTGGGGCCAGCAAGGGCTGGGGGACACCAGGGAAACCACTCAGCTTTGTCCTGGCCTCTGCAGTCAGCCAGAAAGTTTGTTCCCATCAGCTGGGAGTTTCCTGTCCCACTGCAGACACTGTTGCTCAGAGCCAGGCCTGCCTGGCAGCCACCCCCAAACTGCCCTCAGCATTTCCTTGGCTTCACCTTTGATTTCTTTACTCTTCCCATGTACAGATCTCTTCCCAGTGCCCATCCCTGTTCCCTCCCCTGCAAACAGCCCATCCCTGTTTGCCCTTTCCTCTCTGGCCCCACTCCCCATTGCAGTCCCTGCAGTTCCCATGGCACCATGGGAAGGGCCTTGGGGAGCAGGATCATCCTCCAATGCTGCAGGAAATTGTCTGCAGGCTCCTGCAGTGCATGGTGCTGCTCCCTTGCGAGGCCAGGGGGGCACATCTGGGCTGCTGTGTCTGCCTGTGGGGCTCCCTGTTCTGGGCAATGAGGAGGAGCGGCAGAGGCTCTGCAGGACTGACAGGATGGGCTTTGGGGACACTTTGAATACACTTCTGCAATCTGTCTAATTGATTACAGAAAACTTGAAACTTCTGTTATTCCAAATGGCTTTTC